>NC_044389.1:10045833-10358125 GCF_006542625.1 Nomascus leucogenys | reverse complement strand
GCATTTATGTTGGCTGTCAACAGGGCAACGCCCAGGAATTATTATTTTTCTAATGACTTAACGTCATTTTCCAGAAATTCTCTAAAAAACAAACTTCTTCGGGGACAAAATAAATTTGAGACTTCCATTAGTTCTTGCAAACACTTTATAACCCATCTCTCAGATGCTAACATTTTCCTGCACATTCTGACCGGGTGCCAGAAATCATATGGCTCTGACATCTAAAATGAGGATTGTTTGGGTGTACTCAGTACATTCTATTTGTTCTGAGGTATATTTTGTACTGAAAGTTTAAAGGAATTACCTTGTATCTTATATTTAGACTACCGTAACTTGTTTTTCTCTTCTATATATTTATTCAGGTTTGTTTCCTACTTTATTTTACAATTATCACAAGGGCACTACAAAGTCTCTTTTGTGAAATCGCCACGTTTCAGAATTCAACAGACATTATTAACTGTTCTTTCACCCTCCAAGAAACTCCACATTCATCTCAGTTCCCTGTATTGAAAAAGTCTCTGAAAAAAAGTATATGGACATTTATTTATTATGAGGAAATCAGCATTTCTATTTATCTCTTAACTATTATAACATTTAATCATATTTCTTGGTTCGAGGTAAGTACTAATTGTACTTCTTTCAAAATATGAGCACTATATTTCTTCAGAAATAATGCTAAGCCTAGACAACAGGGCAAGACCCCATCTTTAAAATTTGTTTTTTTTTCTTTTTGAGACGGAGTCTTGCTCAGTCACCCAGGCTGGAGTGCAATAGTGCAATCTCAGCTCACTGCAACCCTGCCTCCCGGGTTCAAGCAATTCTTCTGCCCCAGCCTCCCAAGTAGCTGGCATCACAGGTGCCCACCACCATGCCCGGCTAATTTTTTGTATTTTTAGTAAAGACGGGGTTTCACCATGTTGGTCAGGCTGGTCTTGAACTCCTGACCTCAGGTGATCCACCCACCTTGGCCTCCCATAGTTCTAGGATTGCAGGCATGAGCCACCACACCCGGCCCAAAAAAATTTTTTTTTAAGTTAGCTGGGTGTGTTGGTGCACACCTGTAGTTTCCAGCTACTTGGGAGGCTCAGGCCAGAGCATTGCTTGAGTCCAGGAGTTTGAGGCTGCAGTGAGCTACTATGGTGCCACTGCAATCCAGCCCCTGGGCCACAGGGAGAGAGAGACCCTATCTAAAGAAGAAAGAAAAAAGAAAAAGAAAAAGAGAAAGGAAGGAAGGGGAGGAAAAAGAAGGAAGGAAAGAAGGAAAGAAGGAAGGAAAGAAGGAAGGAAGGAAGAAAGAAAGAAAGAAAGGAAAAGAAAAGAAAAGGAAGGAAAGCTGAATATTGCAGACAGTGACGGCAGCAGAGAGAGAGACCCTACCTAAAAAAAGAAAGAAGAAAGAAAAAGGAAGAAAGAGGAAAAAAAGGAAGAGAGAAAAAGAAAGAGAAAGAAAGGAAGAAAAAGAAAGAGAAAGAAGGAAAGAAAGAGAGGGAGGAAGGAAAGGAAAGGAAAGGAAAGGAAAGGAAAGGAAAGGAAAGGAAAGGAAAGGAAAGGAAAGGAGAGGAGAAGACAGAAAGAAAGAAATGCTGAATGTTACAGATACTGACACAGACACTCCTACACTGGAATGCATATTCCCTCTGGGCTTTCACAGTTAGGGAAGTGCTGAGTCACTGCCTGGTGTACTCACCTGCCCGTAGTTTATAAGCCAGCCACATGCTGGCAGAGTCAGCGTAGAACCAGTGGGCCATGTGGACCTCTTGCCACCCTCCAGCCTTGCTTGTGACAGGGCAGGGCTCCTTAGCAGTTACTAGCAATGGCTTGCTTGGTTGAAATAATTTTTTGAAGCTTTTGACAAATAATATAAAGATTACTAAGAAAGCCTGGCGGGTTTCAGCAAAAATTATTTGCTTGGGCAAACTTCAGTCAGGTTCTGGAATCTTCTCGTAGGGCCTTCTGTGCGCTTCCTTGTAAAATCCAGTTTTAGCAAAGAACCCTGCTAAGTCAGTTAAGCAAGAATTCCCCACCTACAGTATCTGATCACCTTAATGTCTGATGGGGTTCTTCTCCCTCCACCAGCCCCCAGGCGATGGCTGGTTTCCTGGCCTGTCTTCAGCCAAGAATCCTGTTGTTGGTTTAGCTAAAATCTCTCTCAGTCCTGAAGTTCCCTCTTAGTGATTTTCCCTCCACCGACCCCCACCCTGCTCCTCGGCTATACATTCCTACTTGCTCATGCTGTATTCAGAGTTGAGCCCAATCTCTGTCTCCCACTGCAAAATCTCATTGCTTGGTGGTCCCTATACCTATTGCCTTGGTCCTGAAGAAAGTCGGCCACACCATGCTTTAACAAGTATCATTGGGTCATTTTTTTCTGTAACAGTGACTACATCACATGGCCTCTGACACTCGCCCGACTCCTTAGAAGGGAGCTCAGGAGAAAGGGGAAATACCAGGGCAGCTGGGTTCACTGGGATTAGGAATAGAAGCAGCGTGCTGGGCATCTAAGGGCAAAGATGAAGCTGGGTATGTAATCTACCCAGGAGCCTCTGGGTAAAACATGAAAGAAGAAAGCCATGCCAGGGAAAGGGTGGAGCCGGCTAAAGGCCATGGGAAGTTGGACGTGATGGCGTGGGAGAAAGTAACTTTAAGGATGCATTGAGATACAGCGGCAGCTAGCATATTTTGATAAGCAGTCTGATATTTGGGAAGATAGAGTGTACGTGTTCAAGAAGCCACAACTCTGCACGTCCATTCGAGATAGACTACCCGGTTACTCAGGCCCACGGCTCCGAACTGCCCCTGTGGATGGTGCTTCGAGTACGCCTCCACCAGTGGGCAGTGCTGTCCACGAGGATCAGGCCATTCTAGCCAATGGGAGGTTCTTCCTGTGGAGCCCTGAGCAAAACGGGACGGTTTGAGAAGGGTTTTATTTCTGGGTCTCTGTTCTGCAGTGTTCGGTGCCTTAACTGGATGCCCCCGCATCCCGGAGCCAGCCGCCCATCTTCTCCAGTGACGCTGTTCCCCGGGGGAACAGAGCCCGGCCCTGAAGCTCAGCCGCAGGAACAAACGCCCTGGCTCCTGCGTGCCATTTCTGTCCGCTGCTGCTGCAGTGGTCTGAGGTCTTCCAGTGGCCGCCTGCACTCCGCCTCTTCTTCCTGCCGCCTCGTCTCCTCAGGCCCTTGCTTCAAAGTCCTCCTCCCCTTCCTTTGCTCTGGTAACATAGAGCAGAGCCGGCTCCATTTCTGGGCTTTTTACTGCCTAACTGATCCTCTACACTGTGCTAAGGAGAGCCTATTTATTTTTTCTCAGGAAACCTCAATATCTAGGTGGGAAAGGGCAGGTTTCCTGGAAGAGCACTTCTAGAAAGACCACCCCCTCCTAAGAAAAAACAAACTTTTAATCTAGGTACTTCCTGTTTCCTCCGTTTAAAGCACTCCCCCATCTGGCCAGAGCCTTCTAAAAGTACTTCAAAGACTCAGCTGGCCGGGTTTGGACTCTAGGCTTTTTCCTTTTAAGTCTTTGTGGTTCACTTTAATTGGGCTTTTAGTTGTCCTATTACATGGTTTGTGGCAATTAAAGGAGCAACGTTATGAAATCCTCGTCAATTCCGCTAAAACTCTTGTAGGTATCCAATCTTGACCCATATATTATGTCATGCAGAGGGGAACGCGTGGTGTGTCCAGATGTTACTGGGGCAAAAGGCACACAGTGGATGCTGGGGTCACTTGTAAATGTAAATATTTGTATTTATTTATTAAAATTTGCAAAATGCATACCCATTACACTTTACTTGAAAAATTATGCTATTTTCTATTTCTCCTTGTAGTTATTCTCCTTGGGAGGCACAAACCATAATGGCACCTAAGAGTCTCAAGACGACCAGGCTGGCCAACATGGTAAAACCCCGACTCTACTAAAAATACAAAAGAAAATCAGCTGGTGTAGAGGTGCAATCCCAGCTACTTGGAAGGCTGAGGCAGGAGATTTGCTTGAACCCGGGAGGCAGAGGTTGCAGTGAGCTGAGATTGCACCATTGCACACCAGCCTGGGTGACCGAGCGAGACTCTGTCTCAAAAAAAAAAAAAAGAGTCTCAAGATTAGGGAATCACTTCTTAGATACAAATGTTGCTTTTTTTTTAAATTCCATTTTATAAAGTGAATCTTTCTTGGAGGGAACATGTGACGGAACTAGCCATCAGGTAAACCTCATTATAAATTAGTCTATTGGAGATTGGAAAGATCTTGAAAAAAGGACATGAGAAAGGTGACCTTTATGCACCTGGGCAGATTCCTGCCTCACAGCGCCTCATTTTCCTGTGGAAAAGTGGGAAGGATATCTATCTCACAAAGGTTGAAGATCAAAATCCAAAGGAGATGATGAATGGGAAAGTGCTTCATCAAACTTGGATGCACTAACCAAAGGTCAAGGTTATTAGGGTTTTAACAGCAACAGAGGAAAGAGGAGGCTGGAGAGAGGCGAATGAGCCTGGGAGTTCCACACCAGCCTGAGCAACATAACATAGAGACCTTGTCTCTACAAAAAAATTAAAAAATTAGCTGGGCATGGTGGCGCACACCTGTGGTCTCAGCTTCTTGGGAGGCTGAGGTGGGAGGATTGCTTGAGCTCATGAGATTGAAGCTGCAGTGAACCATGATCACGTCACTGCACTCCAGCCTGGGTGACAGAGTGAGAACGTGCCTCAAAAAAAAAAAAAAAGAATAACCAAGTTTAACAATTTCTGCGGGGTCTTCATATAAAACTTAAATACATTTATATGCTTTTCTCTTGTTAATCTGTCTTTTGTTCCAGGGGCCTCAGCCATGAACCTAGGATGGGTAGAGAAAGATATTTTTCTTCCCCTACACCTGTTTTCCATCTATTCATTCCTCCCTTCCTTCTCTCCTCTACTTTCACTGATTTTTTGGTTACTGTTTTAAAAAACATATAACATGAAAGATACCATCCCAACCATTTAAGTGTACAGTACAGCAGTGTTAACTACATGCACTCTGTTGTGCAACAGACTTCTGAAATGTTTTTATCTTGCAACTCTAAAACTCTACACCCACTGAACAACAATGCTTTTCCCCCTCACACCAGCATCTGGCAACCACCATTCTATTTTTAATTTCTAAGAGTTTGACGACTTTAGATACACATATAAGGAGAATCATGCAGCATTTGTCTTTTCTTGACTGGTTTATTTCTCTTACCAGAACATCCCAACAAGCTTCATCCATGTTGTAGCATATAACATGATTTCCTTTTTTGAGGCTCAATAATACTCCCTTGTATGTATGTACAACATTTTCCTTATCTGTTTGTTCATTTATAGACATTCAGGTTACTTCTGTATCTTGGCTATTGTGAATAATGCTGCAATGAATATGAGTGTGAAACTATTTCTTTGAGATCCTGTTTTCAATTCTTTTGGTGATATACCCAGTAGTCGAATTGTTGGATCGTATGGTAATTCTATTTTTAATTTTTTAGGAAACCTTGATATTGTTTTCCATAGTGACTACACCATTTTACATGCCTACTAACAGTCCACAAGGGCTCGAATTTCTCCAAGTCCTTACCAACATCTGTTACTTTCTGTTTTCCTGATAGTGGCCATTCTAATAGGCATAAGGTAATAACTTAATGTAATTTTGATTTGCATTTCCCTAACAATTAGGATGTTAAGTATATTTTCATGTGCTTATGGGCCATTTGTAGTTCTTCTTTGGAGAAATCTCTATTCAAGTCTCTTGCTCATTTTACATCAGGTTATTTGCTTTTTGTTGTTATTATTGAACTGTAGGGCTTCTTTATATATTCTGGATATTAATCCTTCATCAGATACATGGTTTGAAAAATTTTTTCTCCATTCTGTAAGTTGCCTTTTCATGCTGTCAATTATTCCCTTGCTGTGCAGAAGTATTAAAGTTTGATGTAGTCCCATTTGTCTATTTTTGCTTTTGTTACCTGTGCTTTGGTGTCATGTCTAAGATCCTTGTAAAATCTAACATCATAAAGCTTTTCCTCTGTTTTTTGTTGTAGAAGTTTTATAGTTTCAGGTGTTATATTTAGGTCTCTAATACATTTTAGGTTAATTTTTGTTTATGTTTTAAAGTAAGGGTCCAGCTTCATTTTTTTGCATATGGATATCCAGTTTTCCCAGGACCATTTGTTGAAAAGACAATCTTTTCTCCATTGAGTGACTTCGGCACCCTTGTCAAAGATCATTTGAGCATGTATGTGAAGGTTTATTTCTGCATTTTTCCATTCCTTTGGTCTATATGTTTGTCTGTATGCCAAAACCATACTGTTTTGATTACTGTAGCTTTGTATTCTGTTTTGAAATTAGGAAGTGTGAGGCTTCCAGCTATGTTTTTCTTCTTCAAGATTGTTTTGGCTATTCAGGGTGCTTTGATATTTCATATGAATTTGAGGACCTTTTTTTCCATATTTGCAAAAGAGGCCATTGGGATTTTGATAGGGATTGCATTGAATCTGTGGATCAGTTCGGGTAGTATGAACACTTTAATAATATTAATTTTTCCAATCCATGGACACAGGATATCTTTCCATTTATTTGTGTCTTCTTTAATTTCTTTCAGCATCTTTTGTAGTTTTCAGTGTACAAATTCTTTGTATTTTTAAGTTTATTCGTGTTTTTTTCTTTTTGATGCTATTGTAAATGGGATTGTTTTCTCACTTTCCTTTTTGAATTGATTATTGTTTAGTGTAGAGAAACACAATTCCTCTCCTGCAACTTTGTTGTATTTTAAAATTACTTCTAATAGTTTTTGGTGGAATCTTCAGGATTTTATACATATTAAATTATATCATCTGCAAACAGAGAGATTTTTACTTCCTTCTTTCCAATTTGGATACATTTTATTTATTTTTCTTGCCAAATTGCTCTGGCTAGGAATTCCAGTGTTACGTTGAATAGAAGTGATAAGAGCGGGAATCTTGCCTTGTTCCTGATCTTAGAGGCAGTTTTTCACAATTTCTATGGTGTTAGTTGTGGCATGTTTATATATGGCCTTTATTATGTTGAGATAATTTCCTTCTTTTTCTAGTTTGTTGGGTGTTTTATCATGAAGGGTTTTGAATTTTGTAAAATGCTTTTTTTCTGTATAAATTGAGACGATCATGTGTTTTTTTGTCTTTCATTCTTTTAATATGGTGTGTTACATTGATTGATTATCATATATTGAGCCATCCTTGCATTCCACAAATAAATCTCACTTGGTTATGATGTACAATCTTTTTTTATATGTTGTTGAATTTGGTTTCATAGTTTTCATTGAGAATTTTGGCATCAATATTCATCAGGGATATTGGTCTATAGTTTTCTTTTCTTTTCTTTTCTGAGTCTGAGTTTTGCTCTTGTTGCCCAGGCTGAAGTGCAATGGTGCAATCTCAGCTCACTGCAACTTCCACCTCCCAGGTTCAAGCGATTCTCCTGCCTCAGCCTCCCAGGTAGCTGGGATTATAGGCATGCAACATCATGCCCTGCTAATTTTGTATTTTTAGGAAAGATGGGTTTCATCATGTTGGCCAGGCTGGTCACAAACTCCTGACCTCAGGTGATCCACCCACCTCAGCCTCCCAAAATGGTGGGATAACAGGTGTGAGCCACCACACCTGGCCAGTTTTATTTTCTTATAGTATCTTTGTCTGATTTTGTTATCAGAGTAGTGGGGTCCTGAAAAAATGAATTTGGAAGTGTTCCTTCCTCTTCATTTTTTAAAGAAAAGTTTAAGAAGAATTGGTGTTAATTCTTTCTGAAATATTTTGTAGAATTCTCTAGTGAAGCCATCTAGTCCTGGGCCAATGTAATTTTTTGATATTGGATAATGCAATGTGTCTACATTTCAACGGTCTCTCTATACTATTGAACTAAATTTTCCAACTGACCAATGAATGATGTTATAAAATCATGCATGGGCAAAAGAGTCCTTCAAAGTGCAAGATAGACCAACGAATTTTAATGTAACAGAGTATAAAAAGTTCATTCATATAGTTTCTTTTTCTTCTTTTTTAGCTTCTACCTTGCTTGCTTTAATATATAGTTTAGTATCAAAAAAGCTTGGTATCCTAAAAGAATACCCAGATTTATCTGAAAAGACTATTACAAATTATTCTTTCACAATCACCTGTTTGTGTGAGGCTGGATTTTCTTCATGTACTTTAACCTGAACAACAGATTATAACTGATTGTGAAAACAAGGTATTGTAATGTTGAAGAAGGCAACATTACATGCCTGTAATCTCAGCACTTTGGAAGGCTGAGATAGGTGGATCACTTGAGGTCAGGAGTTCAAGACCACTCTGGCCAACATGATGAAACCCTGTCTCTACTAAAAATACAAAATTAGCCAGGCATGGTGGTGCATGCCTGTAATCCCAGCTACTCAGGAGGCTGAGACAGGAGAATGACTTGAACCGGGAGGTGAAGGTTGCAGTGAGCCAAGATCATGCCATTGTACTCCAGCTAGGGCAACAAGAGAGAAACTCCATCTCAAAAAAAAAAAAAAAACCATGAATAAATAAAAGTAAGACAAAAAACCCTTGCCTAAAAAGTGTTGTCAAATAGAAACTAACAATTTGTTCTCAACTTTCTGTAATGCCACATGGCTTGTGTTTGTGTGTGTGTGTGTGTGTGTGTGTGTATGTGTGTTTGTCCATTCATTCTTTTGCCCTGGTTATCTTATTACTAGGCATATAGTCTAAGAAACAGATTCTAAGGAATACTAAAAGACCAAAAGGAAATTCAAACAAATATGTTTATCATAGCACAATTCATAATGGTGAAAAATTGAAGCAACCCAAGTAACCAATGAATAGCAAATGTCAAGCAGACAATAGTACATCGGTATAATAAAACATGAAGTAACCATGAATATGGAAGTCTACAGATGATATTTAAAAAATAAGCACACACAATAGCTTATAGTATAATCATTGATTCCAATGCTATAAAAATTCATGTTTGAATATAGATCAGAATGAGAAATATTTTAGTTAAGTAGATTTTTTTCCCTTAAAGTAGTTATGTGCACATTAACATTTATAAATGACAGACAACCAGTGCGAGAATATTAAATTCTGGTTACCAGCAGGGCACACAAACAGGCAAGGCGAACCATTTTAGTGTTGGTGGAGGCCTCTCTATCTCCACTTTGGCCTCCTATTTCCTCAAAATCTGGTCAGGGGGAGTAGGAGGGCAGCACAGTTGTGGGGGTCAACAGGCAAAGGCACTGACTGGGGTCCATGAAGAGGAGCAGCAGAAGTTGGGGCACCAGCCAGGGATGCTTGGTTGACTTGGCAGTACATCAGACCTCATCTGGTCTCCCTGCTTCTTCTTGGATTGGCAGGGCATAGGGGTTTGCAATCCAACCCAACCAGATTAATCACACATTTATTGGGTGCCTACTGTGTACCAGGTACTGTACTAGGCCTTGGAAGCAAAGGTTGACTAAGACATGGGCCCTGCCCATAAGCAGCTCTCAATCTAGATGAACATAGCCAGCTGTCAGGCAATCTCTATGAGCCATGAGTGCCTGAAATGGGCAGGCACTGATATTTTCACATACTTGAAGACAAGACATACTGAAAACCCCCGCTGATGAATAAGTTTCATAATTTCTAGAATAATTGACTCAAGCTGCTCACAGGTGGCCCTGCATCTGTGTCTCAGTGACTCACTCCATTCCAGAGCACCTCGGATGGAAGCCTTTGAAGAGGCTCAGAAGGGGGAAAAGACCAATGCAAACCAAAACAGCAACAACATAAACAGGGCAGCTTCGTCACAAATTGTATGAACTTTTGGAGGAAGATGAATGAAAATAATTCTGTTTCTGAAGGGAAATGTGATGTTTTCTCTTAAAATTGTTGTTCCATCCTGCAACAACAAAAAAATGAAGGTAGCGCCAATGAAACTATCTCAAGGTCATCTTTGGGAGCCTAAAAATTGATGCACAAGCATGGAAGCACACAGAGCAAGGAGAGAGGTCTGGGTTTTAAGCTCTTCTCTACTAACTAGCTGTGTGGCCTGGGGGAGCCACTTGCTCAATTCCCTGTTGTCAAATATTATCTTCCTCATTGGAGAATTGTGAGAATACATAATATGGGATTGTGAACTGTAAAACAGAACAAAAGTGTAGAATGGCCATTGCAGTAGCAGAGCCTATAAAGTGTTCTGTAGTGATGATAAAAGCAATGGTCATCTTTCCAATACTGTTTTTCCTAAGACTCCATGCATGCTATTACATAAAATAGCTCAAACCAAGCACAAAGCTTTCAGTAAGCATTTTGGACTCTACCCTAAATTCTAATTAATCCTGAGTCTTGGCACTTGGAGGGAGTGATTCCAAGTTTTCTGGGTGAAAAGTAGAACAAACTCATTAGCAAGTGCCAGATATGGTCCTCAGCCCCATCTGGTGTGGTTTGCTAGAGGGTGCTGATTATATTTCTGGTGTGTTTGATGCTATGAAGACAGTTGTCATTAGGAACTCCTGCCCAGGTAACAGAGGCTGACACCTGGAATGCAGATGCAACAGGAAAGATGAAGGTGGGATGAGGTGGTGTTGGAGGGATGGGCCATGCTAGTGACTCACTCACTCTGACATCCTTAGCAACCTGGGACATCCCAGTGAGGGCAATAGCTGCCTGGGGTCTCCCAGCCCCTCAGTGTTGTAAATAATGCCACAGGCCTCTGAGGAGGAGCTGGGAGGGGAGGGTAAGGACTGTCGAAGCAAACTGAGAAGTCAGGAGCTTGTCCCCGTGCCCACTCCTCTGTCCATGCTGGCCTAGACACCCACAGCCTTCCATGGGGCAAAGGTTCTAGAACCAGGAGTGTGGCAGCTTTGAGCTCAAATCTTCTACTGGTGTGTGTGTGTGTATTGTGTGTGTGTGTGTGTGCATGTGCGTGCGCACGTGCATGTGCACGTGTGTGTAGGGGCCTGGTACTCACGGGAATCCAGTTTGGAGACTAGGCACTGGCTGAGAGGAGCTCCAGAGTGAGGTCAGCATGCCCGCTCTGCCCAGAGTGGGCAGAGGTTTGCAACAGGCTGGGCAGCAGCCTGAGAGCCTGACAAGAAGTCCTGACGGGGAACAAGTCCAGATGTGGCTCCAGGACAGGCCCTGAGACCTGGGCCGGGCTGAGAGGGGAGACGGGAAAGGGCCTCTTTCTATTCGAGATAATTTATAAGTTTCCAAATTCTTGACTGCATCATTCCAGTTGCAATGTACATGCTCCCAGAAGGTGCTTAAGGTGGTGTTCTTCAACGGACAGCCCCCAGATGCAAGCATCAGAAGCACCCAGATAACCCCGATTAAAATGTCTACTTTGATTTTGAGGGTGTAGGGTGGGGCTCAAGCATGCGCATTTCAAACAGGGACTCCAAATGCTTCTTTTTGCATAAAGACTCCCCCTGCAGATAGATATCTTAGATGTCAAGACAGGAAAGTGGGGCAGATATTTTTTGACCTAGCTTTTCAGTATTCCTCAAGTTACACTATATTAGTTGTTTACTCCATCAAACCTTGAGAGAAAAATATGTTTGAGGATGGTGGAGAGTTGCATAACATTTCTCATTTCCTTTTCCCTTCTCAGATTCAGTGCAATTCCTGAATTTCCAGTGAGAATTCCTAGCTTGGAGTCATGGATATCACCTGCCCCACCTCCCTCATCTCCCACCAGGAAACAGAAACTTCATCATCAAGCATGTATTAGTTTTCTACACTGTGTAGCAAATTACCACAAACTTAGAGGCTTGATGCTCCCCCCCATTTATCATCCCACCATTTTCATGGCTCTGGAGTCCAGGCATGGCTTAGCTGGGGTTCTGTACCACAGGCTGCAATCAAGGTATTAGCCAGACTGTGTTCTCATCTGGAGCTCAGAATTCTCTTCCAAGCTTTCATGATTGTGGGCAGATCTCACTTCCTTGTGGTTATAGAATGGAGGATCTCAGCTTCTTACTTGCTTTTGGCTGGAAGCCACCATCAGATTCTAGAGGTGCCTGTAGTTACCAGCCACATGGGCCTCTCCATAAGCAGTCCACACCATGGCTGTTTGCATCTGAGACCAGCAGGAGAATTTCTCACTATACAGGCAGGTAAGATGGGGTTTTATGTAATATAACCTAATCAAGGGAATGATGGCACATCAGCTTGGCCATATTGGTTATGTATTAGTTGGCCAGGGCTGACATGACAAAGTAACACAGAATGGGGGGCTTACACAATGGACATTTATTTTCTCACACTTCTAGAGGCTAGAAGTCTGAGATCAAGGTATTGGCAGAGTTAGTTTCTCCTGAGGTTCTCTCCGTGGCTTGCAGTGGGCCACTTTTCCTGTGTGGTCACATGGTCACCCTCTGTGTGTGTCTGTGTCTGAATCCCTTTTTCTTTCTTTCTTTTTTTTTTTTGAGATACAGTCTTGCTCTGTCACCTAGACTGGAGTGCAGTGGCATGATATCAGTTCACTGCAACCTCTGACCGCTGGGTTCAAGCAATTCTCCTGCCTCAGCCTCTCAAGTAGCTGGAATTACAGGTGCCCACCATCAAGTCCAGCTAATTTTTGTATTTTTAGTAGAGATGGGGTTTTACCATGTTGGCCAGGCTGGTCTCAAACTCCTGACCTCAAGTGATCCACCGTCCTTGGCTTCCCAAAGTGCTGGGATTACAGGCATGAGCCACTGTGCCCAGCCTGAATCCCTTTTTCTTCTAAGGACACCAGTCACATTGGATTAGGGCAAACCCATATGGGTTCATTTAACCTAAATCACCTCTCCAGAGGTCCTATCTCCAAATACAGCCACATTCTGAGGTACTAAGGGTTAGGACTTCAACATATGAACGTTGGGGGAACCCAGTTCATCCCATAACACAGTGTGATGTGGTATAGATGAGAAAAGAAAAAGTGCGGTAAATGCGACAGTAAGGAAAATACAAGGTACCTTGGGGAAGTTCCTGGGAGGATGGTCAGATCCAAACTCAGGCCAGGGTCAGATCCAGACTTTAGCCTTCCTGGAGGAGCTGAAATCTAAGTTTGGACATGAAGCATCAGAAACAGCTAACAGGATAAAGAGGGAAGGGACCAAGTGTCCAGGCAAAAGAAATAACATCCTGTCAGTTAGGAATGATTTTAGATTCAAGTAAGAGTATATTGCATTGATTAAAAGTGGCTTGAAGCAGTTGGAATCTATTTTCATCACATCCTAAGGAGGTGGCATAGGAAACTGCTGGCCTTGGTTCAGCAGACTGATGTCAGGTGGCACCCCTGTGATTCTCTTGGCGTGTCCCTTACAGTCACAAGTTAGCTATTCCTGCCTGATTATCATTTCTGTGTTCAAGGCACAAAAAATGAGGAAAAGTTATTAGCAATGTCTATGCTTTTAATCAGGAAAGCAAAACCCGTCCTAGAAGCTTCCAGGAGACCATGGCTTAACTTCCATAGGTTAGACAGTGTCATAAATGGCTCCCTTAGCTTCAAAGAAGGCTGGGAGCAGGAGTGTTTTGCCATCCCAGCCACTGTTGTGGAAGTGGAAGGGAGACAGAAGCTGAGAGTGAATGTATCAGTCCATCAGGGTGGCCATAAGCATCGAAAGGGCTGAGTGTGAAGGAAAAAGCCTTGTTTAGCGAACTAACAGTGGTTAGTAGAGGATGGACTCAAGTGGGAGAAATGGCAAGTGCAGGGATGGGGTCAGGAAGGAGAGATTAACAAGTTTGGATTTTTATCTTGAAGACATCAGAGGATGTCCCAGTTATCTATTGCCATGTAATAAACTACTCCAAACCTAGTGGCACCAAACAATGACCATTTTGTTATGTGCAGATTCTGTGAGTCAGGAATTCTGACACGCACAGCAGGGATGGCTTGTCCCTGCTGTATGGTATGTGGAGCCTTAGCGCAAAGACTGAATGCCTGGACATGGTTCAAGTGGCTGGGGACAGGGTCATTGAAGACTTCTTTACTCACCTGTCTGGCACCTGGGCCGGGATGGCCTGAAGGTTGGAATCAACTGGTCTGTAGACTGGAGACCATCATGTGGCCTCTCCAGGAGGTTGACTTGGGCTCCTTACAGTGTGCTGCTGGGTTCTGAGAGCAAGTGTCTGGAGACTGGGCATATCAAGAGACCCAGGCTGAAGCTGCAAGGCTCCTTCCCCCTAGCCTTGGAAGCCACAAAGCACCATTTTGGTTCTGATGCATCCTCATGGTTATGTGGAAGCCACTCAGAGGCAGCCCAGATCCAAGAGAAGGTGAATTAGCCTCTACCTCTTGAAGGGGGAGAGGCGAGATGACATTGTAGAGGAGCATGTGGATGGGGGATGTGGCAGCCATCTTTCGAAAATCCCATATGCCCTCGGGGGGTGACTGAAAGGTTTTAGGCAAGGGGAATAAGTTTAGACTGTGCTTTTAGAAAAATCATAATGGCTGTAGTTTGAGAACTAGTTGGAATGGTCAAAGACTGTAGGTGGGGAGATGTGGTAGGAGGTTGGCCTCAGTAAAGATGGTAGGTGTTGCATCTGGGCAGCCTGGAGAGCTATTTTGCAGGTGGAATCACCAGGACTTAGGAGTAAGTAAATGAGAGGTTTGAGGGAGAGGAGGAGTCAACCTTCAGGATTAAGCAGCTGGTAACTGGTACCTTTAACCAACACAGGCACACAGGAGTAGGGCAGATCTGGGAGAAGACAGAAGGCTCAATTGTGAACATTTGACTTTTGAGTTTCTGTGAGACATCCAAGAATGTTTTCTAATCATTAGTTATATGGGTTTAGTGTTCAGAAGAAATTTCTGATCTAGAGATACTGATTTGAAAATCATTAATTTAGAGTTGGTAATTGAGATGTTGAGAGAAAATGAGATTTACCATGGATAGAGTGTAGAATGAGAAAAGAAATTAGGGTAAACAGAATTCTCGGGGGTACCAACATTTAAAGTCCAGGGAAAGAAGTCTATAAAGGAGGTTGGTGAGTGGTCAATGAGGTAGAAGAATGTAGTAGGTTGATAATAGCCTCCAAAGGTAGGTCCAAATTCCTAGCATGTTACCTTATTTGAAAATGGGTGTTTGTAGATGTGATTAAGGTAAGGATTTTAAGGTGAAGAAACTATCCTGGCTTTATGGATAGACCCTAAATGCCATGACAAATATCCTTATAAAAGAGAGGCAAGAGGGAGATTAGATATGCACAGAGGACAGGGTGATGTGAAGATAGGGACAGATTAGAGTGATGTAGCCACAGGTCAAAAAATGCCTGGAGCTACCAGAGCAGGAAGAATCAAAGAACAGGTTGTCCCTAGAGCCTTCAGAGGGAAGATGGTCCTGTTGACACCTCGATTTCAAACTTTTGACCTCCAGAACTGTAAGAGAATAAACATCTGTTGTTCTAAGCCACTTAGTTTGTGGCAATTTGTTACAGTGCCCCTAGGAAATTAATGAAGATGGAAACCAGGACAGTGTAATATCATGGAAACCAAGGAAGAGAGGATTTTAAGAGGATGAGTGGTAAATTCATTTAACAAATAGTTTTGGGAATAGTGTATGTAGCAGACCCTGTCCAAGATGCTGAAGATGCTGTCCTCATGAAGCTTACGTTTATTATTATTATTATTATTTTAAAGTGAAAACAAGTATATTAAGAAATTAAAGGAATAAAAGAATGGCTACTTCACAGGGAGAGCAGCCTCGGGGGCTGCTGGTTGGCTATTTTTATGGTTATTTCTTGATTAAATGCTAAACAAGGAGTGGATTATTCATGAGTGTTCTCGGAAAAGAGTGGGCAATTCCTGGAACTAAGGGTTCCCCCAACCTTCTAGACCATATCAGGTAACTTACGGCATTTGTAAATTGTTATGGCACTGGTGGGAGTGTCTTTTAGCGTGCTAATGCATTATAATTAGCATATAATGAGCAGTGAGGATGACCAGAGGTCTTTCATTACCATCTTGGTTTTGGTGGGTTTTGGCCAGCTTCTTTACCACAATCTGTTTTATCAGCAAGGCCTTTGTGAGCTTATCTTGTGCCAGCCTATCTCATCCTATGACTTAGAATGCCTAACCTCCTGGGAATGCAGCCCAGTAGGTCTCAGCCTCATTTTACCCAGCCGCTATTCAAAATGGCATCACTCTGGTTCAAACACCTCTGACATATTTCCCCCTTCCCTTTTGCAAGGGAACCCTTAATCCTAAGGGTTGTAGAGAGACAAAGATCCATCTTCTGTAACTTCTTCAGGCTAAATAGGGGTGATGATATTCCTGCCTAACTGTTAGGGTCTCTTGTATTCAGGGTAGAGAGGAGCTCAGTCAGAAAGCATGGGTATGTTGAGGACCGCTCATAACTCTTGAGTTCTGACAAAAGGTGATATCTGGAAGATTAATAATTGTTCAATTTAAGAGAACATTGATTAAGCTTATCCTGCATTCCTACACATAGAGTACAGCAGCAATATATTTTACAAGAGTAAAGCAAAATAAGTAAAACTATCCCAAATAAACTAAATAAGAAGGCTTTCCATGAACTGAGTAACTGTTGGAACCAAGCTGATATGGGGTTGCTAGCTGATTCCAATATGTGTCCAGAATTAGAACACTAATCCAAATTGTTACATTACCAATCCCTCTGACTTATTCTGAGCTGCAGTCAGAGATCACTGATTGGTTCACAGGAATAAGCAGCGTCAGTCTAAATTGCAGGAAAAAACTGAAAAACAACTAATTGGACTATAATCTAATAATAAGTGTACCATAGTTTTTGAAATGTATTTTTCCTCTCTTCAGTCTTCCATTTTCACTAAAGACAAATCACGGTAAGATCAGTTTGCTTTATTATTCTTGACCTGATTATTTGCATAAAGTGCAGCAAAAATAAGTATTTTTCACATAAGCTTTTAAAATGGGCTTTGATGAAACTTTGTTCCATAGAGGAATCACAAATAAAGACTTTTTTCTGAGCGGTGCAATCTTGGCTCACTGCAACCTCCGCCTCCCAGGTTCAAGCGATTCTTCTGCCTCAGCCTCCCGTAGCTGGGATTACAGGCACCCACCACCATGCCTGGCTACTTTTTTTTTTTTTTTTAGTAGAGATGGGGTTTTGCCATGTTGGGCAGGCTGGTCTCAAGCTCCTTACCTCAGGTGATCTGCCTGCCTCAGCCTCCCAAAGTGCTGGGATTACAGGTATGAGCCACTGCACCTTGCCAAAGACTTTTTTTTTTTTTAAAGCCAAGCCCACCATGGGTTTGTACCATAAATTCCTCTGCCCTTGAGGTCCCGAGATAACTGAGACTTTCAGAAAGTGACATTCTTTAATTATGACAGTTCAGAAAGCCTGTACAGAGACTGTGCAGACAGGTATGAGGCCAGGTTTCCCAAGGGGCTTTTATTGGCTCTATAAGTAAAATTTGATTCCTTAAAGGAAAGTATACCATTACAGGCAAAGCCTTGCTAAAATAACCAGTTTCTCAATTGTGTCCTATTGCAAAAGAAAACAGATTCTTACTGCATTTATGTAATTAACTATATTAGTTAAGAATACTCACAAATAGTTTTTAAATTCTGAAGAAATCAGGTAGAGAGAAACAAATATGCTCCAAATTTTGTTCACTCGATTGTTAAAAGCTGTCAGTAGCTCAAAAGAAAAGTTTCCTTGACTCTGAAAAACAAAATGAAGGATCAGCAATGTTTAAAGCAAAAAGTTAAAAAGATTACTTCGGTCTTCCAGTATTTCAGTCCATACAGTTAACTCCTGTTCTGCTTGACATTCATGAGTATTCCAGTTCTCTATGAGAGTCCTCAAAATTTTTTCTCCATTCTAATGTCACAATCTCCAAAGTTATCAGAAATCTGCATTCAAGAACACCTGTTAAAGTCCTATAGCTGACTTTAAACCACCTTTTAAAGAGGATTAAAACAAGACAACAATGTGGATGACACCACATCTTAGTTAGGACAGCCAATATTAAAGCCATAAATGACAAGGAAATTTTGGTTACTTCTGTGGCATACAACAATTTTACATAACAATCATAAACATTAATAACATACACTAAGTCCTATCAGAATTATAGGAATTTCCCATAATTTTGGAACACATACCAATAACATATGTATACAAATAAACCCCAAAGAAAGCCTAACACCATTTCATATTTGACAATGTGTTTCATATTTGACAATGTTTCCTGTATGATTTTATGCCAAAGAAGCCAAATATGTCATTTTTGTACTTTAGGGGACTTAATACCTAAAAGATTAATTAGGTCAGAAAAGACAAAATTTATTTTTTTTAACTTTTTTATTTTACTTTAAGTTTTGGGATACATGTGCAGAATGTGCAGGTTTGTTACATAGGTATGCATGTGCCATGGTGGTTTGCTGCACCTATCGACTCATCATCTAGGATTTAAGACTGGCATGCAGTAGGTATTTGTTCTAATGCTATCCCTCCCCTTACCCCCCCAGCCCCTGACAAGCCCCAGTGCGTGATATTCCCCTCCCTGTGTCCATGTGTTCTCACTGTTCAACTCCCACTTATGAGTGAGAACATGCAGTGTTTGGTTTTCTGTTCCTGTGTTAGTTTGCTGAGGATGATGGTTTCCAGCTTCATCTATGTCCCTAGAAAAGGACATTAACTCATCCTTTTTTATGACTGCATAGTATTCCATGGTGTATATGTGCCACATTTTCTTTATCCAGTCTATCATTGATGGGCATTTGTGTTGGTTCCAAGTCTTTGCTATTGTAAATAGTGCTGCAATAAACATACATGTGCATATGTCTATAGTAGAATGATTTATAATCCTTTGGGTATATACCCAGTAATGGGATTGCTGGGTCAAATGGTATTTCTGGTTCTAGATCCTTGAGGAATGGCCATACTGTCTTCCACAATGGTTGAACTAATTTACTCTCCCACCAACAGTGTAAAAGCGTTCCTATTTCTTCACATCCTCTCCAGCATCTCTTGTTTCCTGACTTTTTAATGATCACCATTCTAACTGGTGTGAGATGGTATCTCATTGTGGTTTTGATTTGCATTTCTTTAATGACCAGTGATGATGAGCATTTTTTCATATGTTTGTTGGCTGCACAAATGTTTTTTTTTGAGAAGCATCTGTTCATATCCTTCACCCTCTTTTTAATGGGGTTGTTTTTTTCTTGTAAATTTGTTTAAGTTTCTTGTAGATTCTGGATATTAGCCCTTTTTCAGATGGATAGACTGCAAAAATTTTCTTCCATTCTGTAGGTTGCCTTTTCACTCTGATGATAGTTCCTTTTGCTGAGCAGAAGCTCTTTAGTTTAATTAGATCTCATTTGTCAATTTTGGCTTTTGTTGCGATTGCTTTTGGTGTTTTTAGTCATGAAGTCTTTGCCCATGCCTATGTCCTGAATGGTACTGCCTAGGTTTTCTTCTAGGGTTTTTATGGTTTTAGGTTTTACATTTCAGTCTTTACTCCATCTTGAGTTAATTTTTGTATAATGCATAAGGAAGGGGTCCAGTTTCTGTTTTCTGCATATGGCTAGCCTGTTTTCCCAGCACCATTTATTAAATAGGGAATCCTTTGCCCACTTCTTGTTTTTATCAGACTTGTTGAAGATCAGATGGTTGTAGATGTGTGGTGTTATTTCTGAGGCCTCTGTTCGGTTCAATTGGTCTGTATATCTGCTTTGGTACCAGTACTATGTTGTTTTGGTTACTGTAGCCTTGTAGTAGAGTTTGAAGTCAGGTAGTGTGATGCCTCCAGCTTTGTGCTTTTTGCTTAGGATTGTCTTGGCTATATGGGCTCCTTTTTGGTTCCATATGAAATTTAAAGTAGTTTTTTTATAGTTCTGTGAAGAAAGCCAATGGTAGCTTGATGGGGATAGCATTGAATCTATAAATTATTTTGGGCAGTATGGCCATTTTCATGATATTGATTCTCCCTATCCATGAGCATGGAATTTTTTTCCATTTGTTTGTGTCCTCTCTTATTTCTTTGAGCAGTGGTTTGTAGTTCTTCTTGAAGAAGTCTGTCACAGCTCTTGTAAGTTGTTTATCAGCTTAAAGAGTTTTTGGGCTGAGATGATGGGGTTTTCTAAATATACAATAATATTGTCTGCAAACAGAGACAATTTGACTTCCTCTATTCATATTTGAATATGTTTTCTTTCTTTCTCTTTCTTGATTGCCCTGGCCAGAACTTCCAATACTATGTTGAATAGGAGTGGTGAAAGAGGGCATCCTTGTCTTGTGTCAGTTTTCTAAGGAAATGCTTCTAGCTTTTGCCCATTCAGTGTGATATTGGCTATGGGTTTGTCATAAATAGCTCTTATTATTTTGAGATATGTTCCATCAATACCTAGTTTATTGAGAGTTTTTAGCATGAAGGGGTGTTGAATTTTATCAAAGGCCTTTTCTGCATCTATTGAGATAATCATATGGTTTGGTCATCAGTTCTGTTTATGTGATGGATTACGTTTATTGATTTGCATATGTTGAACCAGACTTTCATCCCAGGGATGAAGCCAACTTGATCGTGGTGGATATGCTTTTTGATGTGCTGGTGGATTTGGTTTGCCAGTATTTCATTGAGGATTTTTGCATCGGTGTTCACCAGGAATATTGTCCTGACATTTTCTTTTTTGTTGTGTCTCTATTAGGTTTTGGAATCAGGATGATGCTGGCCTCCTAAAATGAGTTAGGGAGGAGTCCTTCTTTTTCTATTGTTTGGAATAGTTTCAGAAGGAATGGTACCAGTTCCTCTTTGTACCTCTGTTAGAATTCAGCTGTGAATCCGTCTGGTCCTGGGTTTTGTTTTGGTTTTTTTTAGTTGGTAGGCTATTAATTACTGCCTCAATTTCAGAACTTGTTATTAGTCTATTCAGGGATTTGAATTCTTCCTGTTTTAGTCTTGGGAGGGTGTATGTATCCAGGAATTTGTCCCTTCTAGATTTTCTGGTTTATTTGCATAGAGGTGTTTATAGTATTCTCTGATGGTAGTTTGTATTTCTATGGGATCAGTGGCGATATCCCCCTTATCAGTTTTTATTGTGTATATTTGATGATCTCCCTTTTCTCTTTCATTAATCTGGCTAGTAGTCTCTCTATTTTGTTAATCTTTTCAAAAAACCTGCTCCCAGATTCACTGATTTTTTGAAGGGTTTTTATGTCTCTATCTCCTTCAGTTTTGCTCTGATCTTAGTTATTGCTTGTCTTCTGCTAGCTTTTGAATTTGTTTGCTCTTGCTTCTCTAGTTTGTTTAATTTTGATGTTAGGGTATCTATTTTACATCTTTTCCACTTTCTGATGTGGGCATTTAGTGCTATAAATTTTCCTGAAAACATGGCTTTAGCTGTGTCCCAGAGATTCTGGTACGTTGTGTCTTTGTTCTCATTGGTTTCAAAGAACTTATTTATTTCTGCCTTAATTTCATTATTTACCAAGTAGTCATTCAGGAGCAGTTTGTTCAGTTTCCATGTAATTGTGAAGTTTTGAGTCAGTTTCTTAATCCTGAGTTCTAATTTGATTGCACTGTGGTCTGAGGCTGTTTTTTATGATTTCTGTTCTTTTGCATTTACTGTGTTTTAGTTTCAATTATGTGGTCAATTTTAGAATAAGAGTGATGTGGTGCTGAGAAGAATGTATATTCTGTTGACTTGGGGTGGAGAGTTCTGCAGATGTCTATTAGGTCCACTTTGTCCAGAGCTGAGTTCAAGTTCTGATTATCCTTGTTAATTTTCTGTCTCGTTGATCTGTTTAATATTGACAGTGGGGTGTTAAAGTTCCTCACTATTATTGTGTAGGAGTCTAAGTCTCTTTGTAGGTCTCTAAGCACTTGGGTGCTCCTGTGTTGGGTGCATATATGTTTATGATAGTTAGCTCTTCTTGTTGCATTGATCCCTTTACCATTATATAATGTACTTCTTTGTCTTTTTGATCTTTGTTGGTTTAAAGTCTGTTTTATCAGAGACTAAGATTGCAACTCCTCCTTTTTTTTTTGAGAGGAGTCTTGCTCTGTCACCTAGGCTGGAGTGCAGTGTTGCGATCTTGGCTCACTGCAACCTCTGCCTCCCAGTTCAAGCAATTCTCCTGCTTCAGCCTCCTGATTAGCTGGGACTACAGGTGTGTACCACCATGCCTGGCTATTTTTTTGTATTTTCAGTAGAGACAGGGTTTCACTGTGTTAGCCAGGATGGTCTTGATCTCCTGACCACCTCAGCCTTCCTAAGTGTTGGGATTACGGGTGTGAGCCACCATGCCCAGCCCAACCCCTGCTTTTTTATTTTTTTTGTGCTTTCCATTTGCTTGGTAAATATTCCTCCATCCCTTTTTTTTGATCCTATGTGTGTCTTTGCACATGAGATGGGTCTCCTGAGTACAGCACACCCATGGGTCTTGAATTTTTATCCAATTTGCCAGTACGTGTCTTTTAATTGGGGCATTTAGCCCATTTGCATCTAAGGTTAATATAGTTATGTGTGAATTTGATCTTGTCATTATGACACTAGCTGGTTATTTTGCCTGTTAGTTGATGAAGTTTCTTCACGGTGTCGATGGTCTTTACAGTTTGGTATATTTTTGCAGTGGCTGGTACCAGTTTTTCCTTTCCATATTTAGTGCTTCCTTCGGGAGCTCTAAGGCAGGCCTGGTGGTGACAATGTCTCTTTGCATTTGCTTGTCTGTAAAGGATTTTATTTCTCCTTTGCTTATGAAGCTTAGTTTGGCTGGATATGAAATTCTGGGTGAAAATTCTTTTCTTTAAGAATGTTGAGGCTGGGCACGATGGCTCACACCTGTAATCCTAGCAATTTGTGAGGCTGAGGTGGGTGGATCCCGAAGTCAAGAGATTGAGACTATCCTGGCCAGCATGGTGAAACCCCATCTCTACTAAAAATACAAAAATTAGCTGGGCATGGTGGCACACACCTGTAGTCCCAGCTACGTGGGAGGCTGAGGCAGGAAAATCATTGAACCCGGGAGGCGGAGGTTGCAGTGAGCCAAGATCGCACCATTGCACTCCAGCCTGGGTGACAGAGTGAGACTCTGTCTCAAAAAAAAAAAAAAAAAAAAAAGAATGTTGAATATTGGCCCCCACTCTCTTCTGGCTTGTAGGATTTCTGAAGAGAGATCTGCTGTTAGTCTGATGAGCTTCCCTTTGTGTATAACCTGACCTTTCTTTCTGGCTGCCCTTAACATTTTTCCCTTCATTTCAACCTTGGTGAATCTGATGTTTATGTGTCTTGGAGCTGCTCTTCTTGAGGAGTATCTTAGTGGTGTTCTCTGTATTTCCTGAAGTTGAATGTTGGCGTGTCTTGCTAGGTTGGGGAAGTTCTCCTGGATAATATCCTGAAGAGTGTTTTCCAGCTTGGTTCCACTTTCAGGTACACCAGTCAAATGTAGTTTTGGTCTTTTCACATAGTCTTACATTTCCTGGAGGGTTTGTTCATTCCTTTTCCATTTTTTTCCTCTAATCTTGTCTTCATGCTGTATTTCATTAAGTTGATCTTCAATCTGTGATATTCTTTATATGCTTGATCAATTTGGCTATTAATACATGTGTATTTGTTCTCATGCTGTGTTTTTCAGGTCCATCAGGTCATTTATGTTTTTTTTTTTTAAACTGGTTATACTAGTTAGCAATTCGTCTAACCTTTTTTCAAGGTTCTTAGCTTCCTTGCATTGGGTCAGAACATGCTTCTTTAGCTTGGAGGAGTTTGTTATTACCCACTTTCTGAAGCCTAGTTCTGTCCATTCATCAAAATCATTCTCCATCCAGTTTTATTCCCTTGCTGGCAAGGAGTTTTGATCCTTTGGAGGAGAAGAGGCATTCTGGTTTTTGAAATTTTCAGCCTTGTTGCACTGGTTTTTCCTCATTTTTGTGGATTTTTTATCTACCTTTGGTCTTAGATGTTGGTGACCTTCGGATGGGGTTTTGTGTGGATGTCCTTTTTGTTGATGTTGATGCTATTCCTTTCTGTTTGTTAGTTTTCCTTCTAACAGTCAGGCCCCTCTGCTGCAGGTCTGCTGGAGTTTACTCCAGACCTCATTTGCCTGGGTATCACCAGCAGAGGCTGCAGAACAGCAAAGATTGCTGCCTGTTCCTTCCTCTGGAAGCTTCGTCCCAGAGGGGCACCTCTGAGATGCCAGCCTAAGCTCTCCTGTATGAGGTGTCTGTCGGCCCCTGCTGGGAGGTGTCTGCCAGTCAGGAGGCATGGGGGTCAGGGACCCACTTGAGGAGCAGTCTGTCCCTTAGTAGAGCTCGAGTGCTGTGCTGGGAGATCTGCTGCTCTCTTCAGAGCCAGCAGACAGGAACGTTTAATTCTGCAGAAGCTACACCCGTAGCTGCCCCTTCCCTGAGGTGCTCTGTCCCAGGAAGATGGGAGTTTTGTCTATAAGCCCCTGACTGGGGCTGCTGCCTTTCTTTCAGAGATGCCCTGGCCAAAGAGGAGGAATGTAGAGAGGCAGTCTGGCTATAGCAACTTTGCTGAGCTGCGGTGGGCTTCGTCCAGTTGGTACTTCCTGGCAGCTTTGTTTACATTGTGAGGGGAAAACCGCCTACTCAAGCCTCAGTAATGGCCGACGCCTCTCTCCTGACCAAGCTTGAGCATCCCAGGTCAACTTTGGAGTGCTGCGCTGGCAGTGAGAATTTCCAGCCAGTGGATCTTAGCTTGCTGGGCTCCGTGGGCGGGGGGATCCACTGAGCTAGACCACTTGGCTCCCTGGCTTCAGCCCCCTTTCCAGGGGAGTGAACAGTTCTATTTCACTGGTGTTCTTGGCGCCACTGCGGTATGAAAAAAAACCTTCTCCAGCTAGCTCGGTGTCTGCCAAAACGGCCGCCCAGCTTTGTCCTTGAAACCCAGGGCCCTGGTGGTGTAGGCTCCCGAAGTAATCTCCTGGTCTGTGGGTTGGGAAAAGTGTAGTATCTGGGCCGGAATGCATTGTCCCCCACGGCACAGTCCCTCAGGGCTTCCCTTGGCTATGGAAGGGTGTTCCCTGACCCCTGCACTTCCCGGGTGAGGTGACGCCCCACCCTGCTTCATCTCACCCTCCATGGTATGCACCCACTACCTAACCGGTCCCAGTGAGATGAGCAGGTACCTCGGTTGCAAACGCAGAAATCACCTGCCTTCTGTGTTGATCTCACTGGGAGCTGCAGACCAGAGCTGTTCCTATTCAGCCATTTTGCCAGCCACTCTGCCTTTTCTTTCTATAATTCTTTTATGAGCTAAATGATAGGCAATTTCCCCCACAGTCTAGGGCTTGTTTCACATTCTCCTAACAGTACATTTTGAAGAGGTTATGTTCTTAATTTTAACCATGTCCAATTCATATTTTTTCTTTTATAGACTCTGTTTTCTAAAAAATATTTACATAACCCAAAGTCACAAAAAGTTTTCCTTTCTTTTTTTCTAAAAGATATAAATTTCTAGGTTTTACATTTAAGTTTATGATCTACTTGCGTTAGTTTTTGTATATAGTGTGAGGTGTGCCTTGAATTTTTCTTTCTTTTCTTGCTTAAGGATATGCAACTCATTTCTATTTTTTTAAAATAATAAAGACACTATTATTTAAAAGAAGAACAAATATTTATGCAAACTGTGAAAATGGAGGTTATGCCTGCCTCCTGTTCCCAGGGAGAAGGCAGAAGCTGGCTGGCAGGGGAAAGGTAAGGGTTTTGAGAGCAACACGGTCTCCATTGTGGGCTCCGCAGGCTAAGGAGAGGTGGGGCTGGGGCTGGCAGAGCAGTCAGCTGAGGCAGTGGGAAGTGCCCTGGTGGGGTCAGTGGCTCCTGTGGGGGTAAAACAAAGGTCAATAGGATGAAGCAGTCTGGAGTCTCAGGAGAAGGTGGCAGGGCCCTGACTCTGAGCCCGGCTGCAGGCTGGGTGTGCTCAGAGGTGCATGGTCTCCCCTGCGCGGCTCCTTGGTGTGTAGGAAGGCCCAAGACACCGAGACATTGCTACACCTAGTCCTAGAGCTGCCGCGGTGGCTCTGCAACTGGGCTGTGGCCAGGGTACTTCCTGCAGTAGGGCAGGCGGCAGGCTGAGGCAAGGCTGCTTCTCCTGGAAGACACTGCTGCTGGAGAGTGGAGGCTTCTTCTGAGCGGCCCAGGACTGGGCACAAAGGCGGGGACCTCTCCATGTCTCCTGACGGGCTTGAAGGCAGCTAGCCTTGGTGACGGGCTCTGCTTGGTGTCTGAGACCTCAAACCAGAGTGGCTCGTCGAATTTCCTTTTTCCCTTGCTGCACTGGCTGAGGGCCTTCAGCACGGTCTCCCTGGCACAGGGATCTGGGGCCTCGGGGGGAGGTGACGCTTGTACAGGCTCCCCTCTGTGCTCTGGCGGGGCTATTTTCACGGTCACCAGGCTGCGGACGCGCCGGGGGTGCCGGGCCTTCCAAAGCCACCGCTTCATGTAGGCCAGGTGAGCCTCAGAAAAGTCTGGCCCAGTGAGGCTTAGGAGCGGTGGCCTGTTGGAAAAGCGCCTCCAGGCCTGTGGGACCATCTCTCTCCGGATGCGGATGCGGGCATGGTCCCAATTGGGAGGAGTGGTGGGGAGGGGCCGGGTGTGGACCCAGTGCTTCCCATGGACGCAGACGACTTTGCAGCAGTCCTGGACCTGGGAGCGGAGGACCGGCCTGGACGACAGGGACTGGTGCTTCTGGGCGTGGGGCGGCACCCTGGCCCGGGGCCAGCCCAGGAACCAGCTCAGGTAGTTGCCCGTGACAGCAGTGCCATGGTCGGGACCTTCCGTTAGAATTTCGGCTTCCAGAAGTTTCCAAAGCCTGCCACCAGGGCCAAGTATGCTGAGCTTGGTGACCGTTGGCCTCAGGACGCTAGAAAGCGCGCAAAGCATCGCGCGCTGGGCGCCCTCTGGCCATAGGGTCCCGCACGGGCCAGGACGGCACCTCGCGGAATCCGGGATGTCACAGGGCGCAGCTGCAGCGGGGGAGGGCAGCACCCAGATGATCTGGGGGACCAGGGAAGCTCAAGCCTCCGACCTTCCCACTGATGGTCCCAGTCACTTGGCTGTGGGCAGAGGGGTCTAGCAGCTGCCTCTACTTTTGTGCCTGACCTTTAAAGGTGGAAGATAGAATTTCTGCCAGGTCCTGAAAACTGCAGATGCCTGTTGACAGAAGGGTGCTCTCTTTGATCAGTGTGAAAATGAACACAATACACTTGGATACTCTTTCAAGGAAAAACAAATCATTTACTCATATCAGTAAAGGTGATATGTGTTTCATTCTTCTAGGATGGATGTTAATGTCACCTTTTGCAATTTTGCTCTTAAGGAAATGGAGAGTTACCAGGTTTTGCTTTAGCACAGGCAATGTTGATTTTATGTGGATTTCCTAAAATTTCCAGCCTTCGTATATCCATGAATAGATTATCTATCTCTGAACACTGTCATTCCTCTCCTTTTGCTTTATTTATTTTTAAGAATTATTTCAGTAGTCTTTTGGGGAAAAGGTGATGTTTGGTTACATGTGTAAGCTATTTAGTTGTGATTTCTGAGGTTCTGGTGCACCCTTTACCCAAGCAGTGTACACTGCACCCAATCTGTAGTCTTTCATCCCTCACTCACCTCCCACCCATTCCCCCAAGTCCCCAAAGTGCATTGAATCATTCTTATGCCTTTGCATCCTCATAGCTTAGCTCCCACTTGTGAGTGAGAACATACAATGTTTAGTTTTCCATTCCTGAGTTACTTCACTTAGAATAATGGTCTCCAACTTCATCCGGGTTGCTGTGAATGCCATTATTTCATTCATTTTTAAGGCCAATTAGTATTCCATAGTACATTTGTACCACATTTTCTTTATCCACTCGTAAATTGATGGGCATTTGGGCTGATTCCATAGTTTTGCAATTGCTATTTCTGCTGCTATAAACATGTGTGTGCAAGTATCTTTTTCGTATAATGACTTTTTTTCTCTGGGTAGGTACCAAGTAGTGGTATTGCTGGATCAAATGGTAGTTCTACTTTTAGTTCTTTGAAGAGTCTCCACACTGTTTTCCATAGTGATTTGTACTAGTTTACATTCCCACCAGCAGTATACCAGTGTTTCCTTTTCACCACACCCATACCAACATCTATTATTTTTTTATTATGGCCATTCTTGCAGGAGTAATGTGGTATCGCATTATGGTTTTTATTTGCATCTCCCTGATGATTAGTGATGGTGAGCATTTTTTCTTATGTTTGTTGGCTATTTGTATATTTGAGAATTACAAATTGTCTATTTATGTCTTTAGCCCACTTTTTGAATGGGATTATCTGTTTTTTTCTTGCCAATTTGTTTGAGTTCCTCATAGATTCTGGATATTATTCCTTTGTCAGATGCATAGTTTGCAAAGATTTTCTCCCACTCTGTGGGTTGTCTGTTTATCTGCTGATTATTGCTTTTACTGTGCAGAAGCTTTTAGTTTAATTAAGTCCCAGCTATTTATCTCTGGTTTTATTGCATTTGCTTTTGGGTTCATGGTCATAAAATCCTTGCCTAAGCCAATGCCTAGAAGGGTTTTTCCCATGTTATCTTCTAGAATTTTATGGTTTCAGGTCTTAGATTTAAGTCTTTAATCCATCTTGAGTTGATTTTTATATAAGGTGAGAGATGAGGATCCTGTTTCATTCTTCTGCATGTGGCTTGCCAATTATCCCAGCACCATTTGTTGAATAGGGTATCCTTTCTCCACTTTATGTTTTTGTTTGTGTTGTTGAAGATCAGTTTGCTGTAGGTATATGGCTTTATTTCTGGGTTCTCTGTTCTGTTCCATTGGTCTAGGAGCCTATTTTCATACAAGTACCATGCTGTTTTGGTGACTATAGCCTTATAATATAGTTTGAAGTCAGGTAATGTGATGCCTCCAGATGTGTTCTTTTTGCTTAGCCTTGTTTTGGCTATGAGAACCCTTTTTTGGTTCTATATGAATTTTAGAATTGTTTTTTCTAATTCTGTGAAGAATGATGGTGGTATTTTGATGGGAACTGCACTGAATTTGTAGATTGCTTTTGGCAGTGTGGTCATTTTCACAATATTGCTTCTACCCATTCATGAGCATGGCATGTGTTTCCATTTGTTTGTGTCATCTGTGATCTTTTCGACAATATTTTGCAGTTTTCTTTGTAGGGGTCTTTCACTTCCTTGGTTAGGTGTAATATACTCCTAAGAGTTGTTTGTTTGTTTGTTTGTTTGTTTTGCAGCTATTGTAAAAGGGCTTGAGTTCTTGATTTGATTGTCAGCTTGGTTGCCGTTGGGATATAGCAGTGCTACTGATGTGTGTATATTGATTTTATATCCTGAAACATTGCTGAATTCATTTATCAGTTCTAGCAACTTTTAGGATGAGGCTTTAGGGTTTTCTAGGTATACCATTATATCATTGGTGAACAGCGACAGTTTGAGTTTCTCTTTACTGATTTGTGGCAAGGTTTTAAAAATAGTTAAAATAAAACTTGAGCATAGGAACTTGACAATAAAATCTAAGATCTTCATTTCAAGTGGAAGAAACAATTAGAATTTGCAATTTAATTAGGAAAGCACAATTAAAGGGATGCAGTGTCTATTCTCCTGCTGAATATTAAAGTTTAACACAAAGGCAACCCTTACGTGAAATGTAGTTGTGGCTAATTAGCTGCAGTAATGGGCTGGAACAAGTGGCTTGTTCATGGATAGACAATGAACTCCTCAGCGGCAGAGATCAACGATCATTTAGGAAGCAAATGCTTAGAATCACATGGCTTAGAATATGCTTGTCTGTTGCAATGTTTCACAATACATAGTACACTCCCTATGTTTTCTCTCCATGTTCGATATGCAACTGCTAAGAAACATTATATGCTTGGCCTTATTAATAAACAATTATTGATATGCTAACCCTGAACTGAAACCAAAGCAAAGCTGACTGATCTCTGGAAACAAGCTGAGTAAACTCCCAAGGTCCTGGGCCACTAAGTAGAGTTGCTAGAGACAGTAGGTCTCGTCTGCTGCCTCCTGACCTCTACAAGCTCAGGTTGCAGACCATATGTTCAGAAAAGAATGATCTCTGAAAACAGCACAGGATAAAACTCAAAAGAGCCTTGGGTCTTTTAGTTTTGGCTCTGCCATTATGAGTTGTGTGACGTTCTGTAAGATCTTTACTTCTCTGGGCTTTCTGTATTTTACCTGTAAAGGGCATGATTAAGTCGCTCTGTAAGGGTGTTATAAAAATATCACAGATTAGGAGATGGAAAATATAAAGATACTGTGTGAAGCTGGCATTCTTTATTAGGGCAAATCTGGAAACAAGTAAAGAGTTCTTTCCTATCCCAGCCACTCAGTGACTTACTTAAGTCCTGCTTGGTAGCAAGCCCTGCCCTGGTTCTTCCTTGGTCTCATTAGTAGGCACCTTGCCATCAGCCAGTAGGTTATCAAGACACTTATTCTCACTTCAACATTTGAGTGTTTACACATGCTAGCAGTTGTTCTAGGAGCTGCAGATAGTCATGAACAAAAAAACTCCCCCACAAATCCTGCTGTCATGGACATTCTATTATTATTATTAGTAGTAGAGACAAGATCTTGCTATGTTGACCAGGCTGATCTGGAACTCCTCTCAAGCGATCCTCATGCCTTGGCTTCCCAAAATGCTGGGATTACAGGCATGAGCCAAGGTGCCTGGCCAGACTGTCCAGTCAGAGCAGATAGACCAAAAGCAATCAAATAAATACATAAGACATCAGGAACTGATGATATGCGATATGAGGAAAAATAAAGCTGGTTGAAGGGTGAGATGTGCCTGGAGGGGGTTGCTATTTTAGCTGGAGAAAGCCTCCCTGATCTGAATGAAGGGAAGGAGGGGTCCTCATAGTCTCTGGGACGGAGCAGTCCAGGGAAGCACACAGTTAAGGGCCCTATGGGAGAGCAAGCTTCGGTGTTCCAGGAACGTGGTGGAGATCAGTGTAGCCAGAGCCAGCAGGCAGAGAGGAGATTCTGTTCCTGATGGTAGTGAGCATCCCGGGGTGTACCAACCCCTTTTCTTCCAGGAACTAGAAAGCAGGCAGGTGACAGCACAGTCTGGGCTTAGGTGTGCCAGCTGGTTGGCGTTGGTTAGACTCAGAGAGTAACCAACACTCTGGACAGGTGTGTGGCGATGCATGCCATCAGGGCCCCAAGCTCTTAGGGGGCCCCCCTACTTGGGCTTCAAGGCTCCATGGACACCATCTTGAAATTCTCAACACATTTATCCTTCCTTTTGTTCTGTAAGTGAAGTTCGGGACAATGGGGCTTGTTCCCCAGGGCCTGGAGGCTCGGCTTGTGTGCGGTCCTGCCTCCTGCCTCCTCCCCACCTCCCGGACTTGGGTCTGGGTCACCTGTTCCTGCTCAGAACTGCTGCTGCCCTTCATCCTGAGAGGCCTGACACGGTGCCCCTGCCGCCCTCCACCAGACGGGCAGGGCAGGGTGGGGGCAGGGCCAGGCATGACCCTCTGCACGCCTAACCACAAGGCGGACCCCTGGTGCCCTAAGGGTCTGCACCCAGCCTGCCAGCATCTCTGTGCCTGAGGGAGTGTGACATTAAATAGCAAACAACACACCTGGACAGGTCAAGTGAGAGAGACTGCAGAAGAAACGCTTTTTTCCTCTTTTTTAACAAGGGACCCGCATTTCCATTTTATGCTTGTCCCTGGGTGATCTTCTTCACCAGGAATGGTGTCACCCACCCCTTGGCCGCCGCTTTCTCTCCGTGGACCTCCGGTGAAGTTGGCTTTTTTTTTTTTTTTTTTTTTGGACACGGAGGAGTCTCCCTCTGTCGCCCAGGCTAGAGTGCAGTGGCGCGATCTCGGCTCACTGCAAGCTCCGCCTCCCGGGTTCACGCCATTCCCCTGCCTCAGCCTCCTGAGTAGCTGGGAAGTTGGCTTTTAAAGCGGGTGAACACTCTTGCATTTTCCCGTGGGGGCTGTTGCCCTCTGCTGGGCAAACCAGGCATTAGCTCTACCTCAAAATCTGTGAAGAAAATGCTCCCAATTCCAGTTTCGAAACCCAATTTGAGACAATGGTTTGATCAATTTTCTCCATCTGCACTTTTGAAGGCTGCTGCAGATTTGAATAGCCAGTTCTAAAGTGAATTACCTTGTAGGCAGGTGACTTTTGCTTAAAACCAAGCAGTCATAAACTTTAGTATCCAGATCTACCATGTAAAGTACAGCAGAAACATGTTGAGCAGTTGGTTCCACTGTTTAATTGTGCCATCATAGAACCTTGCTTACTGTGTATGAAGTATTCTTTATAATCCTTAAAAGTTATTGGAATGGGCCTACACCTTAATGGTACTTTTGTTCAGGGCTTAAATAATGTAATCAGGCCGGGCGTGGTGGCTCACGCCTGTAATCCCAGCACTTTGGGAGGCTGAGGCGGGCGGATCACGAGGTCAGGAGATCGAGACCATCCTGGCTAACACGGTGAAACACCGTCTCTACTAAAAATACAAAAAAATTAGCCGGGCGTGGTGGCGGGCGCCTGTAGTCGCAGCTACTCGGAAGGTTGAAGCAGGAGAATGGCGTGAACCCGGGAGGCAGAGCTTGCAGTGAGCCAAGACAGGGCCACTGCACTCCAGCCTGGTCGACAGAGTGAGACTCTGTCTCAAAAAAAAAAAAAAAAAAAAAAAAAGGAATCACTCCCATTTCCAAGTTCTCAACATCTAGTGACTTTTTATTTTATTGGACATAGGGAGAATTACCTGAGAAATAGTACTTTAATGATTTTAAGGCATAAAGAATTTTATATTTAACCATGAAATCACGGACTTTATGATAACCTTTCTTTCTGGCAATGATGGTACCAAAACCATAGGAGAATACTCTGTTAAACCTGGTGGACTTTTGCTGTCTTCTCCCTATTTCACTCTGTGTGCGTGTGTGTGTGTGTGTGTGTGTGTGAGAGAGAGAGAGAGAGAGAGAGAGAGAGAGAAATTGTAAAGCATAAGTAAAAACTGAAAGATGGCCAGGCAGTGGCTCATGCCTGTGATCCCAGCATTTTGGGGGGGCTGAGGCAGGTGGATCACTTGAACCTCTGGAGTTTGAGACCAGCCTGGGCAACATGGTGAAACTCCATCTCTACAAAAAAATACAAAACTTAGCTGGGCATGGTAGTGTGTGCCTGTAGTCCCAGCTACTGAGGAGGGTGAGTGGGAGGATCCCCTGAGCTCACTGAGATTAAGGCTGCAGTGAGCTGTGATTGTGCCACTGCACTGCAGCCTGGGCAACACAGGGAGACCCTGCCTAAAAAAAATTGATGAAAGATGAGCTTCCTCTGTGTATAAGCACAGGAGTGTGATTTACGCAACGGAAGTCCCTGTCTAGACTCTACTGTGTGCTAAGCACAGTGACGTGTGCTTCATACATTTTGTCTCATTTAGCAACATTGCAAGGCAGGTATTGTATTTCCCATAGAAAACTGACGATCAGGGAATTTAAATAATGTGCCCTAGGTTGTTAAGCTAGAAACTGCTATTTTGCCCTCAATGCCAGATCCACCTGACTCCAAAAATCCCTGTTTTTCCACTGTGCAGTGTGGTTGCCTAATGAATGATTCTAACCCTGGTTAGTTTTGTAGAGAACTAAAGCCCTAAGCAGGTGTTCAGGGGAAGAGCTGGACTTGGACTCCATGTTTCCTACCCTAATCCAATTTATTATATTGCCAGAATAACTTAGCTTTAGGAACTGGGGATGATCCTTTAAAATTCCCCCTTTCTTATCTCCTATGTGGTGTTTGGGTCCTCCAAAAATTATCTAGATTGAGAGATATAAAAGAATGACCATTTTGGCCAGGAGTGGTGACTCACGCCTGTAATCCCAGCACTTTGGGAGGCCAAGGCAGGCGGATTGCTTGAGCCCAGGAGTTCAAGACCAGCCTGGGCAGCAGGGCGAAACCCTGTCTCTACTAAAAATAGAAAAGTCAGCCGAGCGTGGTGGTGGGTGCCTGTAATCCCAGCTACTCGGGAGGCTATGGAAGGAGAATCACTTGAACCTGGGAGGTGGAGTTGCAGTGAGCCAAGATCACCCCACTGCATTTCAGCCTGGGCTACAGAGCAAGACTCTCTCTCAGAAAAAAAAAAAAAAAAGAATGACCATGTCAACAATAGTTGAAGTGGATTATATATTGATCTTGGTCTAACTGTTCTGGAGAACAGAAGCTAAGCAAATAGGCCGCCCACTTTAACATCAACCAGTGTAACCATCCAATGAGTTGATCAATCAGCCAATGTTTATTGAGCATCTCCTATGTGATGAGGACCAAGAGAGGTACTAGACAACTGGAAATAAATAAGGCATGAGGTCAGCCAAAGGGGACGAACAAACATGTAAACAAAAGTACGTTGCAATGCAAGTTCTACACACACACAGCTACGGGACTACAGAAGGAAGAGCAACAGATTCCACCTAGGAGAATGGGGGAAGGCTCCCCTGAAGGACACTCACCCATGCCAGCATACCTTCAATATGGAGAAGCCATTTGCATGACATGTTTCTAGTTCTTTTAACAACGAAGTGTATATTCTTCCATTCCAGATTGTACAGGCAAGAGATTTCATAAGATAATCTAGAAACTGGAAATAGTAAATTTTTTTGAAAGCAACTTCATTATTTTGGCTAATAAGTAACAGAGATGTGAATTACTATGAGATTCTAGTAAATTTAGATTCTCTAGAGAAATTGGGCAGCAAATGAAAGCTTAATTTCAACTTGGTTAAACACAATGTAATTGGAATAGTTGTACTTTGGGAGGCCGAGGCAGGCAGATCACGAGGTCAGGAGATTGAGACCATCCTGACTAACACGGTGAAACCCCGTCTCTACTAAAAATACAAAAAAATTATCCCAGCATGGTGGCAGGCGCCTGTAGTCCCAGCTACTCGGGAGGCTGAGGCAGGAGAATGGTGAACCCGGGAGGTGGAGGTTGGTGAGCCGAGACTGCGCCACCGCACTCCATCCTGGGTGACAGAGCGAGACACCGTTGCAAAAAAAAAAAAAAAAAAAAAATTGGCATGCTAATTTAATTAAAAACTTAAGCCAGGTGCAGCGGCTCATGCCTGTAATCCCAGCACTTTGGGAAGCTGAGGCAGGAGGATCACTTGACCCCAGGAGTTCAAGACCAGCCTGGGCAACAAAGTGAGACACTGTCTCTACAAAATACTACTACTACTACTACTAATAATAATAAATTAGCTGGGCATGAAGTCTGCTGGTTACACTGGAGGCTGAAGTGGGAGGATCACTTGAGCTCAGGAGTTCAAGGCTACAGTGAGCTGTGATTATTCCACTGCACTCCAGCCTGGGTGACAGAGCAAGACCCTGTCTAAAGAAAAAAAAACAAAGAAAAAAGTGAAAACAAACATCAGTTTAAACGGCAACTACTTGTATAATCTGAATGAGTTTTCAATTTAAACATTTTCCAATTAGAAATAGGATTAATTTTAGGGCTTTCATATGTATTATATTTTGAAGACTTCTTAAAAAATGACATAGGCTGGGCGCGGTGGCTCATGCCTGTAATCTCAGCACTTTGGGAGGCAGAGGCAAGTGGATCACGAGGTCAGGAGTTCAAGACCAGCCTGATCAACATGGTGAAGCCGTGTCTCTACTAAAAATACAAAAATTAGCAGGGCATGGTGGCATGCACCTGTAATCCCAGCTACTCAGGAGGCTGAGGCAGGAGAACCACTTGAACCTGGGAGGCGGAAGTTGCAGTGAGCCAAGATCGCACCACTGGACTCCAGTCTGGGTGACAGAGTGAGACTCCATCTCAAAAAAAAAAAAAAAAAAAAAAAAAGACATAAAGAAAATTAAAGTCAAGCCACACTCAGGAGAACATATTTTAATACATATCACCAACAAAGGATTAGTATAGTGCATATGCAGTGATCTATAAATCTATAATATATGACCACACAATTGAAAAATAGGCAAAAGAAATGAACTGGTATTTCACAAAAGAGAAAATATGTATGGCATATAACCATAAGAAGAGATGCTGTGTCTCACTAGCAATCAGGGAAATACCAAGTAGAACCACAGTTAGATATTTTATGCCCACTAGATTGCCAAAAATTAACAACTCTTACCATATAAAGCTTTGAAGAGAATGAGAACAAATGGGAAATCTATATTGCTGGAGAGACGGGACATTGTACAGTCACATTAGAAAAATGTTTGGTATTATTTTGAATAGTTTTTGATAGACAAAGCGACTTTTATGAGATGTTCGTATGGATTCATATTAACCAAAACTAGAAACAACCCATCAGGGAAATGATGGAATATTGTATAGCAGAGAAAATGAGTTGACATCAATTGTGTGCTACAACATAGATGACTCTTAGAAACATTATATTGAGAAGTCAGTGTGGCGATTCCTCAGGGATCTAGAACTAGAAATACCATTTGACCCAGCCATCCCATTACTGGGTATATACCCAAAGGACTATAAATCATGCTGTTATAAAGACACATGCACACATATGTTTACTGCAGCACTATTCACAATAGCAAAGACTTGGAACCAACCCAAATGTCCAACAACGATAGACTGGATTAAGAAAATGTGGCACATATACACCATGGAATACTATGCAGCCATAAAAAATGATGAGTTCATGTCCTTTGTAGGGACATGGATGAAACTGGAAATCATCATTCTCAGTAAACTATCACAAGGACAAAAAAACCAAACACCACATGTTCTCACTCATAGGTGGGAATTGAACAATGAGAACACATGGACACAGGAAGGGGAACATCACACTCCGGGGACTGTTGTGGGGTGTGGGGAGGGGGGAGGGATAGCATTAGGAGATATACCTAATGCTAAATGACGAGTTAATGGGTGTAGCAAAACAACATGGCACATGGAAACATATGTAACAAACCTGCCATGTACCCTAAAACCTAAAGTATAATAATAAAAAAAAATAAAAGAAGCATTATATTGAGTAAAAATTGCAAGTTGCAGAACCTTATTAAGGATGATACCATTTTTATAAAGCTAAAAAGAAACCTCACAAGATATTATTCAGTTATACATACATATGTGATACAATTATTTTAAAAGACAGAAAGAATCGACCTAAAATTCAGGATGAAGCTTATGTTGGGGGATGGCATGAGGAGGAGGAGGCGAAGGGAATGGGATAGAGGAGGAGCCCATTAAGGGATGCAGGCCTTGGCTTGGGTCATGAGTTCATGTGTTGTTTTGTTTTATAACTTACATATATGTTACATAAATTTCTCTGTATTTTTCAATGTTATATTAAAAATATAAGAAAAGAAATTTGATATGATTTTTATCAGATTTGCAAGACTTTTAAAAGGAGATTAAAATAAAGGTGAAACAATAGCCTTTCTTGTACATTGATGTTAGGAGTACAAATTGGTGCAGTCTTTTTAGTTGAATCTCTTTACACACAACACACACACGGGTGTGTATGTGTATATGTGCACGATATGCACATACATATATGTATGTATATACAATCTATTATATGTAGCCATAAGCATGTTAACTTCTCTATCCCAATAATTCAATTTTGAGGAAATAAAGGCTTTAAAAAACCTGTAGTTAGAAAAAGATACAATTAGTGAGTTCTTTTTCACATCAGGGACTTGTCACTTTCTTTCCCTCTGCCTGGAAGACAGTGCAGGAGACTCACAGCCAAAGTACATACTCAACCCTTCCAAGTTTTTAGCATAGAATCCTATTTATTTTTTCCATGGTCCTTGCACAATCTGAAATTGTCTAGGATGTGAATTTCCTAAGTACAGAGACTACGAGTGATGTGTTTACTGCTGTCACACTGTGCTGGCACAAAGTAGATGACCAGTGAACACCTGTTGAGAAATGAATGCCTAGGAAAAAAAAGGAAAAGGACTTTCTTGGGCCGAACTTGCCAAAATATGGAGGGCTCAAAGGAATATAAGTAATGTGTGTACCAGCATTCTGCAATTTTACAATCATATTCAGATTTGGGGGGTTAATATTTACTGCTTGCCAGAGAAATGCCTTTTTGAGATCATAGGTAAAATGCTAGGGGATTGTCATTCTGCTAAGAAAGCCTCTTGCAAGGTCTTCTGTGATGAGGTCTTTAGATACTTTAACATAAATAACAGGTAGGGAAACATTAGAAAAACTAGTTTGAATAGATCAGGTTTCCTGAAAAGGATTCTTTGTGTGCTCTATGGCAAATTCTGTGGTAAAATCCATGTGTACACTTTCCAATAGGCTTTGCCTTAATAACTAAAGTTTAATTCACCATAAATACATAAAACAAGAAAAGGGAAGCAAATAACATGCCTTTTAAAATACAGAATCTTTAGTTATAGCCCTAAATTAATGTCATATTCCCAAGGGACTCATAATGCATTTGAATTTCAAATAGCACAAAGAGGGTTGCAGGCATTTTATTTTACTAATGTTTTTGCCATGGCAAACGTAATTGCCTGGGGGAACTTACCACAGGTCTAGGGACAGAATTTATGATTTTATTTCATTTCCCATAATTTTTGCCACTAGAAAACAAAAAGCAGAGCAATCTCAAATCTGAGTAAAAACAGACTTTCAAGGCAAACTTACAAAAGGTGTGTGCATTATTGAGACAAAAACAGCCAACCCAGTTTATGCCTTTTTTTTTCTTTAGGGTGTTAGCTATAGTACTCCAAATTGTAACCAAATTTTAGAAGAATAAAAAGAAGTCCTTCAGCTCTTGAATATTAAAGCCAAGTGTAAATCATAGGCCACTTTCAAGAACAGTAACCAACTATGTAATCTACATTGGAGGAGGCGGTGTTGATGGTATTTAATAACTGCAGGCAATGCGCCATGAACCCTGCTGAGGGAGGAAAGACAGTTAAGGCTGGCTCTAAGCAACACAGCCAGAAGATAGAGTGGTCTGCCTTTGGGTCTTTGGTTGTTCTGTTCCATTTTCCCTGCTCAGGATGAAAGGATTACCATTCTTCCTGGAACCAGGTTGGTGGTGGCATAGCAGCAGCAGAAGGATGAGGAGAAGCTGGGCGGTCCTGAGGTTCTGTATGTGGAGCAGGACTTATGGGGCACACGTATCCAGGAGCTGGGCAGTGTGTTTGAAATGGGGAGGTATGGCTCCCCGTCACTGAATGGAGACAAAGATCCCATTGATCCTTGATGCCACGGGTGCTCTTGTGAAAATCGCCCCTTCGCCTTCTATATTATTTCAATCCCTGGTTACATTTCTGAAAATTATGGTAAAATACACATAACATAAAATTTACCACCTTAACTATTTTTAAACAGTGTTAAGTACATTTACCTTGTTGTGCAACAATCACCACCATCCACCTCCAGAATCTTTCCATTTTGTGAAACTAAAACTTTGTACCCATTAAACATCAACTCCACATTCCCCCTGTCCCCAGCCCCTGGCAACCACCATCTGACTTCTTGTCTCCATGAATTTGACTAGTCTAGGTACCTCGTATGAGTGGAATTGTACAGTATTTGTCTTTTTGTGACTGGCTTATTTCATTTAGCATAATGTCCTCATGGTTCATCCATGTTGTGGCATGTATCAGGATATTCTTTCTTTTTTGGCTGAATAATATTCCATTGTAGGGATAGATCACATTTGGTTTATCCATTCACCCATCAGCAGACACTTTGTTGCTTCTCCCTTTTGGCTGGTGTAAATAATGCTGCTATGAAGATGGGTGTGCATATATCTGTTTGAGTCCCTGCTTTCCATTCTGTTGGGAATATACCCAGAAGTAAAATTGCTGGAGCATATGGTAGTTCTGTCTTTAGTTTTTTGGGAAGCCTCCCCACTGTTTTCTTCAGTGGCTGTACCATCTCATATTCACATCACAGTGCACAAAGGTTCCATTTACCTTGCTTCTGGTCACATTTTATATGACTGGAACACATCTGCTTCATTTTAAAGAATACCATCACATCTGGTTACTTTTTTCTGTCTCCTCGAAAGCACCCATCTCATGTCAATTTTTTTCTTATCAAAGCCCAAGACTCAGTATGGGTTTTGTTCTTGGAGTGCAGAGGACAGCCAGGTCACCAAGAATATGGCTTAATGTTTATAATTATCATAAATTATATATGTATGGCATTTTGCAGTTGATAAAACACATTTGTATTTATTGCATCTTTGATTCCTGTCCTACAAGGGAGGTAACACACTTTTTGTTATTCCCCTTCCTTTTTGAGGGAGAAACTGTGGCTCACAGAAGCTAAGTAACCTGCTCAGGTTATATAGCCAATGTCAGACCAGAAAAAATATCCTCTGGCTTTGACATATTTGGTGCTTTTCCCATCCCACCGTGAGACTTCTCCAGCCAACTCTATAGACACATGCACAGAGACTAGTGTGGTTATTCTCCTTCTAGATTTAGAGAGACTGCATATTCTAGGAAAAAAAAAACTCCTGACTCAAATACTTTAAAATACTATAAAATATCCAACTGATAGCTGTGATGGACGCTGCTTGTGAGATCTCTGCAAATTCCCTTGGTCCCACTGTTTGTTCCAGCTGCTGTTGCAGCAATCAATTTCAAGAGGCTTAGACTAGCCTCATGCCAGTATAACCAGACAGCACCCTCACCTTGATTCTGCCCTGTGGATCTCTTGCTTTCCTCCCTGAAGAATCTCTGCCATCACGGCACGGGGTACCTGTAGACACTTCTCATCTCTCACACATGCACACCCTAGAGGAGTGGGTGAGTTAAAACTCCTGCACTGCCCTTGACCAATAGAAAATGGAAGCCAGTGGCTGTAAGAGTGTCTCCCTTTCATCTCCCAGGAGGATATTTCTGAGATGCATTTTTTTAATCTTCCCCAATTTAAATCTTTTGATTTAAAAGTAAACTTTACTGTGGAAAATGCAAACTTGAGGAGGGCAGAAAGATCACACACAAGGCTGCCACTTCACACCTGGAGGGTTGCAAGGTGGCCGGGCAGAGGCGCTCCTCACTTCCCAGGCGGTGTGGCCACCAGAGGGCGCTCCTTATGTTTCAGACGATGCGGCCGCCAGGCAGAGGCGCTCTGAGATGCGTTTTGTAACATGTTCTTTCGAAGGACCTGGAAAGATCCGATGCCATTCACCCTTCCGAGTGACCAACTCCATAAAGCATCCAATATTTTACATGACCTCCTTCCATGTTCTACAACCGCCTTCTATATAGCTGCTTTTTGATATCATTTACCCAGTAATCTACTTGAACACGAACTTCCTCTTACACCCCCTCCTTCTCTGCTTTTAGGGCAACCTGTGCTAAGACAGTTCTAGAAGTAGCTCTGGAAAACAGACCCTCAGGATGGGATTTTGGCTGGATCACTTTCCAGTCAGACAGCAATAAGGACTCCATTGCTATCATACATCGAGAGTGATAACCCTGGTAGGCAGTAGCACCAAAATTAATAAGATTCTCTCATCTGATGGATTAGACTGAGGCAAAAGTGGAAATGAAAGCATTGAGATTTGAAGTATGTTTAAAATGTGACAGTTTGGGGAAAACAATTATAAGGATTGTGGCAGAGCTTCCCAGGAGACTGATAGCACAGCCTCAACTGGTCTCCCATGTCAGAATCAGGGCCCTGATACAAAACAAGAAGGTCCTGAGGTCTTGGATAGGGATCTTAGGGCTGACAAGCCTGAGTACTTTGAATCCCTAGATTTCCTTGAACATCTGGGCTGGTAGAAGCAGGTCATTCCCTCTTGCTAGAAGAGAGAAAACTCCACTTGCTTGGTTTCCTGTGAAAATATCACTTAAGGCATATGCCCCATGACGTGGTGTTGTGCTCTTCAAGATCTGCCCACATGGTCCCACCATTGCCTCCATGCTGGTACCCAATGTCAGCTTTCAGCTCGGCCTGAGCAGAAAGATACAGACCCTCCTCCAGGAATAAGAAGCTTATACATACACTCACAAACCTGCATGCCCACACACGTATATACATATATTTTGTGGCAAAACCTTCTCAGGTATGTGTGCTAACCTATTGGCTAACATGGTGCTGTGTGGTCAATAGCTAAAATATATTGGTCCAAGAACCACAGAACAGAAGAAGGAGTAGGTCCTCTCATCAATACTCCCGGTGACCCACTCATAATTTGTGCTTCCTCTGAAACCTTGGACTTTGCTGGATTAGAGGCTCTGATCATGCAATAGTTCCAAAGAACTTGAAGGTACAGCTACCATCTGGTCACTTTGTGCTTCCCATGCCAATAGACCAGCAGGCAAAGAAAGTAGTTATGATTCTGGCAGGAGATGTTGATCCTGGTTATCGTGAGGAGCTACAATTGTTGCTGCACAAGGTGGGCAGGAGTATGCCAGAATGCAGGGGAGTGCTTCCATGACCAGCAACAGCAACGAATGGGCAATTGAAGAGGTCATGGCTAAACAGAGACAAGGCCACTAAGGGGCCAAGCCCCACCTGACAAGTAACCTAGCCTGGCCAAAGCCTTGGCAGAGGTAAAGAAAATCTGGAATGGAAAATAGAGGAGGAAAATGTTCATTATCAGTTACCTTCTAGGCACCAGGCACAACAGAAGAGGCTGTAGCTTGGTCCTCTAACCCACTGGTATTAAGTCTTTTTAGAGATTACTGCTGGCTGCCACTGAGAATGGAACTATTTTATAGATTGAGTTTAGTAGGAAGCACAAGAGATATGAGCAATGCAAGGAGATGTATCTGTGATGCATTTTATAAAAGCCCAGAAAGATCAAGCATAAGTCATCTGAAGCAGTAGCTAACTCGATAATGAATTTTAATATTGTTTTCCCCCCCTTCACTCATGTCATTTTGCTGTTCCCTGGGATCATTTCCCAAATAAATTACCTGCACATCGGATTTTGTCTCAAGGTCTGCGTTTAGGAGAACTCAGGCCATAATGACACATTTAAATGCATAGCTAAATTCACAAGAAAGTAAGCCAGGCACTAAAAGAACAAGAGAAAGAAGATGCCAGAGTGGTAAGTAAGTGGGTACAGTACTCAATAAATAGATGACCTATAAACTAGGGTGTTGATGTTCTGTGGGTAGAAGATTAGATCTTTGGTTTCTACAAGGGGAGATGTTGGAGCTAAAATCTCTGCATAAAGCCTTTAAGGGCTGCATCATCAGTAAAAGTGTGGATTATAAAAAGACCAATCTATCAGTAAAAGGAGTCCAGGAAAAAAAAAGATCTCTAAATAAACAATTGCAAATATATTAGGAAATATCCCACAGTGTGAGAGTCAGCAGAAAAAGTGTTACAAATTGATACGGTGCAGATCTGTGTCCCGTCAAATCTCATGTCCAATCCCCAATGTTAGAAGTGGGGCTGGGTGGGAGGTGATTGGATCATGGGGGTGGATCCTTCATGAATGGTTTAGCACCATTCCTTTGGTGCTGCTCTCATGATAGTGAGTGAGTTCTCACAAAATCTGGTTATTTAAAAGTGCGTAGCACCTCCCCACTCTCTTTCTTGCTATTACTCTGGCCATGTGAGATGCTTTTCTCCCCCTTTGCCTTCTGCCCTGCTTCTTGAAGCTTCCCCAGAAGCAGAAGCTGCTATGGTTCCTGGACAGCCTGCAGAACCATGAGCCAATGAAATCTCTTTTCTCATAAATTACCCAGTCTCAGGTATTTCTTTATAGCACTGCAAGAATGGACTAACACAGAAAATTGGAACCAAGGAGTAGGGCATTGCCATAAAGATACCTGAACATGTGGAAGTGACTTTGGAATTGGGTAACAGGAAGAGGTCTACCATCCACTAGACCCTAGAATAGTTGATCCATCAAGTGCTTCCACCCTGCACCTGGAAAAGCCACAGGTGCTCAACACCAGCCCATGAGAGCAGCCATGGGTTGAACCCTGCAAAGACACAAGGGCAGAGCTGTCCAAGGCCTGGGGATCCCACCTCTCATACCAGCGTGCACTGGGTGTGAAACATGGAGTCAAGGAGATTATTTTGGAGCTTTAAGATTTAGTGACTGTCCTGCTGGGTTTCAGACTTGCATGGGGCCTATAGCCCCTTTCTTTCGTCACAGTTCTCCTTTTTGGAATGGGAATATTTACTAAACCATTGTACCCTCATTGCATTTTGGAAGTAACTAATTTGTTTTTGACTTCACAGGCTCATAGGTGGAAGGGACTTGTCTTGTCTCAAATGAGACTTTGGACTTTTGAGTTAATGCTGGAATGAGTTAAGACTTTGAAGGACTGTTGAGAAGGGATGATTATATTTTGCAATGTGAGAAAGACATGAGATTTGGGGAGACTGGGTTTGGATCTGTGTCCCCACCCAAATCTCAAGTGAAATTGTAATCCCCAGTGTTGGAGGTGGGGCCTGGTGGGAGGTGGTTGGATCATGGGGGTGGATTTTTCATGTATGGCTCAGCACCATCCTCTTGGTGTTGTTCTCATGATAGTGGGTGAGTTCTCACAAGATCTGGTTGTTTAAAAGCATGTAGCACCTCCCCCCATACCTCTCTTGCTTCTGCTCCTACCATGTGAGATGCCTGCTCCCCTTTGCTTCCCACCATGATTGGAAGCTTCCTGAGGCCTCCCCAGAGGCAGAAGCCACTGCGTTTCCTGTACAGCCTGCAGAACCATGAGCCAGTTAAACCTTTTCTCATAAACTACCCAGTCTCTGGTATTTCTTTATAGCAGTGTGAGAACAGACTAACATGTACATTGAATGTGCTCTTCCAAAATTTGTATGTTGACATATAACATCCAATGTGACAGCATTTGGAAATGAGGCCTTTGGGAGGTAATAAGGTCATGAAAGTGTACCTTTCATAAATGGGATTTGTGCCCTTATAGGAAGAGACACGAGAACTAGATCACTATCTTTTCACCATTTGAGGATATAAGAAAAGGCTTTAGCCGCCTGCAAAGCTGAAGAGAACCCTCACCAGGACCTGACCCTGTTGGCACCCTGATCTCAGGTTTATAGCTTCCAGAGCTGTGAGAAATATATTTCTGTTGTTTATAAGCCATTGAGTTTATGATATTTTATTATGTCAGCCTGAGCTGATTAGAACAAAGGCAGGCCAGGTGCAGTGGCTCACACCTGTAATCCCAGCACTTTGGGAGGCTGAGGCGGGCAGATCACGAGGGCAGGAGATCGAGACCGTCCTGGCTAACATGGTGAAGCCCCATCTCTACTAAATGAAATACAAAAAAATTATCCAGGCGTGGTGGCGGGAGCCTATAGTCCCAGCTACTCAGGAGGCTGAGGCAGGAGAATGGAGTGAACCTGGGAGGTGGAGCTTGCAGTGAGCCGAGATAGCACCACTGCACTCCAGCCTGGGTGACAGAGCGAGACTCCGTCTCAAAACAAAAACAAAAACAAAAACAAACAAACAAAAAACAAAAAGCAAATAATATTATTAGACCCTTGAGGACTTCAGGTATTAGACTAATCAAATGTAAAAATTAAAAAAAAATCCCAACAGTTTCGCTAAAATTAAACACCAGTTTCAAAATATGAGAAAAAGATTATAAAATGGACAGGCATATTTGAAAAAGAACTGACTGAAATGAAAAAAGAAACTATAAGAAACAAAAAAGAACTAAAACAAATGTCAAGAAAAGTTTAAAATGCGGTAAACTGATGATTAGGCATTACAGATTTAAAAATTAGTGAAATGGGCTGGGCGCAGTGGCTCACACCTGTAATCCAAGGACTTTGGGAGGCTGAGGTGGGTAGATCACTTGAGGTCAGGAGTTCGAGACCAACCTGACCAACATGGTGAAATCCCTTCTCTACTAAAAATCCAAAAATTAGCTAGGTGTGCTGGTGCAGGCCTGTAATCCCACCTACTTGGGAGGCTGAAGTGGGAGGATTGGTTGAACCTGGGAGGCAGAGGTTGCAGTGAGCCGAGATGGAGTCACTGCACTCCAGCCTGGGTGACAGAGGGAGATTCTGTCTCAAGAAAAAAAAAAATTAGTGAAATGGAATAAAGATGTGAAGAAGTTATCCAGAATGTAGAGAGAAAAAGAGTGAGAGAATGAGAGACTAAGACAGTGGGAGACAGAAGGGAACAGAGAGAAAAAAAGGAAAATAAGAAAAATTGATGAAGGGACATGGAATAGAATAAGAAAGTATAACATGCATTTAATTGGAATTGCAAAAACATACAATGGGGAAAATCAATAGTAGAAGATAGTATTAGAGAGTTTTCCAAAATTGATAAAAGACAAGAATTCTTAGATGTAGGAAGCACAATAAACCATGAGCAAATGAAAGAAAAATAAATCCACACATAGACACAAAGAAGCAAACTTTGAAATAACCAAGACAATGGGAAAATCTTATAAGCAAACATAGAAGAGATAGATCACTTCCAATGGCATAATTGGATTGGTAGCTGACTTCCTAGCAGCATCACCTGAAGTCTGAAGACAATGGGAAAACATTTTCTAAAAGCTGAAAGAAAAGTAATTGTTAACCTAGAATTGTAAACGTGGAAAACTATCACGCAAAAATGAAAATGAGATAAAGACATTTTTAGAAATACAAACTGGAGAGTATTTCTAACCAATAAACATTCACGAAGGAATTTTTGATGATGCACTTCCAAAAAGAGGGAAACTGATCCCAGAAGGAAGATCTACGATTTAAGAAGGAATGATGAGAAAACACTCACTATAAAATAGTAACAGTGCCTAATTCTCAAGGTTAAAGAGCCCCACTAAAATATTTCCTGATATGATGTAGAACAGGTGGAGAATCATTGGTGTATAAGTGCTCAAAAGTTTTTTTTTTTTTTTTTTTTGGGAGACACAAGACATAAAAAAATTAGATTTTAGCTGGGCTCAGTGGCTCATGCCTGTAATCCCAGCACTTTGGGAGACCGAGGCAGGTGGATCACCCGAGGTCAGGAGTTTCAGACCAGCCTGACCAACATGGAGAAACCCTGTCTACTAAAAATACAAAATTGGCCAGGTATGGTGGTGCATGCCTGTAATCCCAGCTACTCAGGAGGCTGAGGCAGGAGAATTGCTTGAACCCATGAGGTGGAGGTTGTGGTGAGCCGAGGTCACACCATTGCACTCCAGCCCTTGGCAACAAGAGTGAAACTCCGTCTCAAAAAATAAAAAAAAATTAGAATTTCCAGTTACTACATGTTACAAGTTTAAATATAACTACTGGGAGAAAAAAAATATAGTGTATAATTTTTACAACAGAAAATAAAAAACAATGGAAAGTTTCCCTTAGTCAATCCATGGAAGGTAGAAAAGAAGAAAAGATGCATTGAAAAGCAGGACCAATAGAAAGCACAAAATTGTATGGCAGAAATAGGTTCTATTATATAAGTAGTTGAAATGTTTTAAATGGGGCAGATTTACAAGTTAAAAGATAAATGTCGTCAGACTGAATAAAAATAACCAGATATTGCAAGCATACAAGGAACATACCTAAGAAAGCACAGAAAGGTAAAACGATGGAAAAAGATATATGCTTCTTATTTACCAAAAGGAAGCTTCTGTAGAAATGCTTATAGGAGAAGAAAATATATTTTAAGGTAAACAGTTTTAAGGAAAGAGTCACTTCATAATTATAAAATATATTTTACCAAGAATATATAGCATTTCAAAACTTATTTGCCTCTAGTAACATAGCTTCAATATATATACAAAGCAGCAGCTCACAGGATTGCAAAGAGAAATTAACAAATTCAGCATCACAGTGGGGGATTGTAATACTCTCAGTAATTGATAGCTCATGAAGACAAACTCTTAGAAAGGATAGACTACTTGGATGAAAAAAATTAAAAAGCTCAATCTAAAAAGTCCAATGTAGAGCCCTACACCTAAATTAGAAGATACACATTCTCCTCAAGAACGTGGAGTATTTTTGAGTAGGCCACAGAGCGAGTGTATATCTATTTCAAAGAATCTGTATCAAACAGACCATGTTTTCTGGCCACAATTAAATTAAATTAAAAACAGCAAAAAGATATCTAAAAAAGCCTCATGCATTTAGAAATTAACATACTTCTAAAATAATTCATGGGTCAAAGAAGAAATCACAGTGGAAATTAAGAACTTTATAATTTAATGATATTGAAAGTACTGTAGCTAAAAATGTGTGGGAAATATATATGTGCAAAAAAAGATGGCAAATATATATGTGCAAAAAAATATTGAAAAATCATGAGCTAAGTTTTCAACTTGGAAGTGAGAAGAGGAATAGAATAAGCCCAAAGAACATAGAATAAAGGAAAAAATAATAATCGGAACAGAAATTAGTAAACGTGTAAAGAAAATACAGTAGGGTCAACAAAGTCAAAAGCTGGTTCTTTAAAAAGACAAAAAGGCGACAAACTTGAGGCTTCATGAACTAAGAAAACAAATTTTTTTTTTTTTTTTGAGACAGAGTCTCACTCTGTTGCCCAGGCTGGGGTGCAGTGGTGTGATCTTGGCTCACTGCAACCTCTGCCTCCTGGGTTCCAGTGATTCTCCTGCTCAGGCTCCCAAGTAGCTGGGATTACAGGCGCATGCCACCATGCCCAGCTAATTTTTGTATTTTTAGCAGAATCGGGATTTCACCATGTTGGCCAGGCTGGTCTCGAACTCCTGACCTCAAGTAATCCACCCGCCTCAGCCTCCCAAAGTGCTGAGATTACAGGCATGAGCCTCCGTGCCCGGAGGTGGAACCAGTCTTCACAGAGCTAGCTGGGGAGGACACAGAAGCAGGAAGCGAAGGTCGTTTTCCTACTCCTTGCAGGCTTCTGAGCTTGGGTCAGGTTGGGGTCTGGTGGGTGGTGGGAGGCGAGTGGGGAACGCTTGAATGGATTGCGATTAAAATTTTGATTTGGATTGGACCGGACTTTTTAATATCAGCAAATCTGTTTATGAACACCTGAAAGTGACAGGAAAAGCTATGAAATTTGCCCTAGATTCTTCCAAGGGAGAAGGGAGAGCTTCTGGAATAATTTTTAAAGACAGTGGTCTGAAAAAAAAAGTGCCATTTCATTATTTCCCTTCACCAAGTAGTCCAGTTGGTTAAAAAAAAAATTAACTGGCATAAAGTATTGCTTAACACAGTGGTTTGGAAAGACATCCCCTAAAAACAAAAAACGCCAACCTAAATAGTGCAAAGACCAGCAACATCGTTTCATCTTTATAGTGGTAAATCTTTATTCCGTTGCTGTTTGAATCAGTCTGCCGAAGTCCTCTGGTTTCGCCTGCCTTTTCAAACCTCCAGGTGCACCGCGTACGGGAGTCTGAGCATTTCAGGTAGGACTCGAAAAAGGTCTTTGAGAAATCATTAATTAATCTATTTACCGTAAGAGCAGTCAAGGCTCGCTGGAACCCCTCGGACAGTGGGGAGGCACATTTGGTGCCCATTAAACACAGAAATAAGCTTGCTTCTAGAAAAACGCCTGCCTTTTGCGCAAATCTTTTCAGAGACTGGCTTTGGGCTCCTGTGAATCAGGCACCCTAGCGTCCTCCAAAGTTCTTCCCGATGCTGAACCCCAATGCCTACAGCTGCGCCTAATTCGAAGCGGCTCCCTCTTCTGTTCTGAGCGGAAAACAGCGGAACCCATTCCCGGAGGCCTGCCCTGGAGCGGCCAACTCATTCTTACTCCTTTCTCCCGGAGTCTTCCGACGCTCGGGCACCACGGTGACCAGCGGGGCAGCCGCGCCCGCCGCCTGCGGAGGCTGGGGCTGCGGCTGGGGCTGCGGCTGGGGCTGCGGCTGGGGCTGCGGCTGGGGCTGGGGCTGGGGCTGGGGCTGGGGCTGGAGCTGGGGCGGGCAGGCGCGCTCGCAGGAGCTGGCGCAGGGGCGGTCGGCAGAGGGCGCTGCGGCCCCCGGCTGCGGGGCTGCGACGCGGGGCGCGGAGCGCGGGCCGGGAGGAGGCGCCTGAGTCTCGGCGAGTGCGTCTCCGGGCGGCCGGGAGGGGGTGCGCGCATCAGCTGCCCCGCGCCGCCTACCGCTCGGGCCCGCTCGCCGCCCGGCCGCTGTCACCGCGGACGGCACCTCGCGGGCGAGGCGCGCCGGCTGCGTGGAGCGCTGTGAAGGTTGGGCTGGGCGGCCGTCGGCCCCGCGGCTTCTCTTTGTCCGGGCGAGGCGGCTGGAGGAGCAGCCGCGGCCGCGGCGGAGCCCGGAGCGCCTGGGCGTCGTGCGGGCGGCTCCAGTCCCCGGCTGCGCCCCGGCGCTCGAGCGGGGGCGGCGGCCTGGGCGGTGCCAGCGCCGAGGTGAGTGCGGGGGCGCGGAGCGGGGCGCAGCCGCGGCGCGGGCGTGGGCGGGCAGAGGTGATAGGGAGCGCCGGCGGCTCCAGGTGCGGGGGCGCCCCTCGCGCTCCACCTGCGCCGCCGCGGCCGCCGGCTCTCAGGGCAAGTTTATTTCCCGTCTTCTGCGGAAACCCTTGACCGCTTAGCGGAGTACAGACCTGTCGGTAAATAGAAAACTCGAGCTGGAGAGGAGGAGGAAGCAGCGTGGCGGAACCTGGCCCGGGATGAGCGTCTCCGTCAGGGCAGTGGTGGCCTCTTGGACATTACATCTTTCTTGGCTCTTTTTGACCCAGGTGAGCGAATCCTCTGCTGCGTGGTCCGGCGGGGTCGGCTGGCTCTGCTGCCCGCCCTCTGGACCCGCCGGAGACAGGTGAGCGGAGTTGGGGAGCGCGCAGCCGGGCTCGGGGCAGCGCCGGGCTGCTTCGGCTTCTCGTCTCTAGAGCGCTGATGCTTCCTGCCCACATCACCTGCTCTGGCTGAGGGACTGCAGCTCTTTTGGCACCTTCGCGTGCTGCCAGGTTCAACACCCACTGCTTTAGAGGCGTTGGTAGGTTAGTTAAGGCGAGTTCTCCCCTACCCACCCCCAGCTTTGGATAATTTGGTCTGAGTCTTCGTCTTAATTTAGTATGAGTGTGTTATTTCCTTCAAGCTTTATAATGGTAAAGCAGTGGAGCGGCTCGCTACATCCATTTTTTTTTTTTTCATTCTGAGCCTGTGCACAGAAGGAATTACAGGCACACAAGTGATGTTACTAGCATTCTATTTTAAATACAAACACGGAAAGAAGTACTCTTGGCAGGAGACCAAAGGCGCCTGTACTCTCTGTTATATAAATGCTTAAAAAAATATTTGCTCATTGGTAAAGTTATGTGTGATTACCAGAGCACCTAAGAAGAGAGTGTCATGCTTTAAGTTTACTTGGAGATAAGCAGTGGTCTGAGCTTGAGGTACCCTTTTAAGATAATATAGGACCCTGTATTTAAAAAAAGTCATTAGGTAAAATTGTAAAGCATTAAAAAATTGGTTTTGTAAAGTCTGTTCTGAATTGGTGAGAATTCTTTGACTACTTATTGATGAAAAGATCCTACATATATACTTTCTAGTTTTCAAACTATTGAATGATTTTATTTTTATCTCTGATGGAAACAGTAATTGTGAGTTGCCACTTATTAAAGATGTGTCTCTCTTTCCCTTCCCTTTCCCCAGGCCCCAAAACCAGTACTCACATTTATGGCTGTTTTCTTCAGGTAAAAATACAAAAGTAGAAAACATCAGATATACTGATGGCTGGGAACAGCCCTTTTCCCCCCTCCACCCAGTATTCTGTTCTAATTGGTCTGGGGTGATACCTTGATACCTATAATGTTAAAAAGCTCTGCTGGTAATTCTAACGTGTAGCCAGGGGTGAGACCCATTGTGGAGCATTGTATTGTCACTTTGTAGCCTGTGGTGTTGCTACATCGGTTTAAGGTAAGTCAAAAATATGTTGTTAGAAACATGGGAAGAAAAAAATGGTATCGGAAAGGGGACACATCAGAGAATTACAGCATGTAGACTTGTGTGTTTTGTCTAAATGCTCTTTCTTGATTTTCCTGCAAAGAGTAGTTGATGTTTATCAGGGACCCATAATTCCATGTAGAATACTTATGGGAATCTTAAGTGATATATTTCATTTGCAGAAGTACTAATGAAAGTTGAGTAGTAGTGGCAGGATATTCCTTAATGTTTACACGGTAAAGTAAGTCATAGGAAAGATTATTTTCTGTATCAAATTAAAAACTTTTACTATAAACTAGTAAATTAAGTGCAAAAAGCTTTTATTGTTTTTAAGGTCAGAAAGAAACCTGGCCTCTGCGTCAATGTTTTCTGTCTACCTTATGTAATCCCAAATATCCAAATCCAGGAGCAGATCTTATGGATGGTTTATGAAGGCTTATGTAAGAACTGTGACTGTGCTTTTGGTACTCCATTAAACTCCCTGTTTTGGCTATTACATAATTGACACGGAACTAGACTGTTAAAGCCAAAATCCAGGAGGATGCCGAAACCCACTCCGGCAGACGCACTTTTATAATGAATTGCTGTTGCCAAATTAGAGGGAACAGCAGGGATGGTGGTTTGTGAAAGAGAGGTAAGAATAGCGTCTGGGGGATTGATGTAATAGAAGACTGTTATGCTTAGCGATTTTCTAGAGATTTGGATGCTGTGACAGAAACCTCTCTAGTCCTTTCTATCTCCAGCAGAGGCAGATCGACTGGTGAGCTAATGAACCTAAGCCTCAGGTCCCTCCATCACAGAGGCTTCTTTGGAGCCCTCTGGGAGGGGCACTGGCAGTGTGTTCATGTGGTCATCCCTGAGTTTGTATTTGTACTTTTGGAGTTTTTTTTTTTTAATAAGGAGAGTACTCTATCTTCCCACCCCCCCCATTACATAAACCCAAGGTTCCACAGACCCTGAATCTATCCCTGTCTCCAAACTTATGTTCAAGTATTAACTTATAAAATTGCCTATTCTTAGTTTAATTTTTGTCATCTGAAAAGATAAAAAAAAATCTGTACAATATCATAGTTGACTTGCTGAGAAAATGCAAACTGCTATAACCTAGGGCTGTATAGAGCCACTGAAATCAGGCACTTACCTGGAGAACCAGCTCTTTGCCTCGTGATCGCAAACACGTGGGACTGTTTTGGATCAGTGTGTAAGCTGGAGGTGGAGAAGAGTGGAAACGGGGTGGGGAAGGGAGGAAAGTGGGTTAAAGCTCTTCCTCCTCTCAGAGGCAGGATGCCAAGGGGAAAGGAAGGAAAAAAACCTGTTGAAAGATGCTTCATTAATAAAATGTTAATAGGAACAGATAGCATCAGCTCCATAGGAGATCCTTCTGTAAGCTCATTAGGATTGGTCTGTAATATGAATTTTCAACAGTGAGCAAACTCATTCCTGGAAAATATCCTACAGGAAACAAATGCAGGTTTGGAAGGACTAGATGAATATCAGCTTGTTCCCATTAGCAGTTTTTATGAGCAAGTGGGAGGCTTATAATATCCACCACACACATGTTTGAAACGACTTGTTGAAAAGAGTCAGGGAGTTTCCCCTTTTCTCTGAAATGATTTCTACTTCGTATGTGAATTTGGATCTTATCATCTTGACCCTTCCCACCAATCCGTATACCTCGTCTATCAATTATCCATCCATCAGTCATCTGTCTACCATCCACCCACCCATCCACAGAGACTCTCTTTTGGACCAAACTTTAGTCAGGCTCTCCTGAGCGCTCTACTCAACTGGGCCTCAACCTTGGCCTGTAAGAACTTCAGCTTTCAACACAAACAATTTTGTCTGTGCTCCCACCTTCCAAGGGATTTGAAAACACTGTAGCATGGTGTATTAGCCTGTTGTCACCCTGCTAATAAAGACATACCCGACACTGGGTAATTTATAAAGGAAAGAGGCTTAATTGACTCATAGTTCAGCATGGTTGGGGAGGCCTCAGGAAACGTAGAATCATGGTGGAAGGGGAAGCAAACACGTCCTTCTTCACATGGCAGCAGGAGAGAAAAATGAGCAAAAGGGGGAAAAACACCGTATAAAACCAGCTGATCTCATGAGAACTTACTATCATGAGAACAGCATGAGGGTAATTCCCCCATGATTAAATTATCTCCCACCTAGTCCCTCTCATGACACATGGGGATTATGGGAATTATAATTCATGATGACATTTGGGTGGGGACACAGCCAAACCATATAACATGGCATCTGGCAGCCTAAGGCCATGTTCCTGGGATCACCCAGCCTCACTTGCATTCCTACCTAGAAAAGCTCAAGGCTGCCCCAAAGAATTTATCTTTTGTTCTAGCCCACGCAAATGATAATAGGCCCCTGACTTTCATTTTGTTAGATCGTTTATTAAAAACTTACAGTTGTAATTCTTTCTCTGTGCCTTTGAGATGTATGTGTATCTCCTACCACCTGGAGTGTCTTCCTCAGTATCTGTGAGCCATTCCTTTGAAGTGTGATCATCAGGGAGGATAGGGCTCTGTCCTCTAGTCTCTGTAGATGGGTAGGAGCCTGAGTTTGACAAGTGCCATTTAGCAGTCACAGATGGCCTAGTCTCATTGGCAAGCCCCCTTGCCTGATTGCTGTAATGTTCTATGTCCTTGACCCTGCTTGAGCCCACACACATTCTCATTTCTCCTCCCTACTTCCTCATTCTCCCTTTAAAACACCCAGTCACCTCTACCTGAATCGGGGTTGAGCTCAGTTCTACACTGAAGTCTCTGTAACTGCAGTTGTACTGGGTAAAATCTGTCTTTACTGCCTTTAAGCAGTGTCCAGCTTTTTTTTTTTTAACAGCATCCAACAAAAAAGTTTGAGTGTCTCCATAGGCCAGGCACTTTTACGTATTAGGTATAGAGCAGCAAACAAAACAGACAGAAACTGCATCCTTGAGGAACTTACAGTGTAATGGAATGAATCAGATGAGGTTAAGTACTTAATATTATCAGGTATGGGTAGTGCTATGGAGAAAATAAATCAGAGATGGGGGAGCAGGAGTGGGAGATGGGGAATTGCTATTTCAAGTAGTGTGGTCAGGGAATGCCTTACTGAAAGGAGATGTTGAGCAGAGCCCTAAAGGAGATGGAAGAGTGAGCCACCTGACCAGAGTGCAGCTGGCATTTGTGGGGAGCACAGGGAGGCAGCTGCAGGGAGCAGTCAGGGAATCTCATGCTCATGGCCAGCTTTTCCTCATGACAGCAGCCCCATCCCCCACTCCAGCCACCTGAGGCTGCCCACGAACACTGGTGGTGTTCTTGGGGCCTTAGTGGTATGGTGGCTTGGAACTGAGGACCTTTCAGGGCATCGGAATCCAGCCTAGACCATACCTGAATAGGAGTGAGGAAGGAGAGTGTATGTTTTCAATGATGGCTCCCACTGGTTTGTCATAGGAAAGAGGCTGGGGGCAAGCTCACTCCAGCCTGGAATCCATGCAGTCACCCTGGGAACAAATGGAACTATGATGTATAAAAGATGTGGACAGTGGGAACCACACTGCTCTTGCTTGAGGAATGTCTTAATATCGGGAACCTAGAACAACTTTCTGAGTTGAACTGAGCTAGAGAGAATCCCCAGCTTAAAGGGAACTGGGGTCGGTCAGGGTTTGAGGAGGGGAAATTCCTCAGTCGTTGACTGAGGCTCCTGCACGCCCAGATGGCTGCCCTACATCTGCCAACCAGAACACGACACACACACACACGTACACATGCACATACACACGTGGACCTGGCAACAGGCTGTCATGAATTGCTCAGTGGAGAAGGTGAAGAAGCCATTGGGGAACAGCAGCCAGGGCCTGTCTGCTGGTTTTTAGTTACAGCCTTCCTGTACTCATGGGGACTGGGGTATGGAACCAGGATGGGATAGCTGTTTCATTTTTTAAGCTTTTAGCTTGTAACCATTTTAAACCCTCAACAACCAAAACAGAAATCTCTCATATAGAGGTTCCTTGGATTGTTTGCTGGTGAGTAGGGAGCATCACAGCAGCTTGAGTGAGCATATGCAGCTGGCATTGGGGAGGTGGCATTTATAGGAGTCTGGTGTTCCTGACTCTTCTCTGTGCCTGTCATGACTTCATGTGGTCTCTCACTTTGCAAGCTTCTCTCATGTGCCCTATTGTATTTGGAAAATGGGGGACTTAAGGTCATTCCTGGGTATTTGATACTCTTCTTTAGCTTTTGTAAATGGGCCTTCTTCTAATTGGTTGTATATATTCTATATGTTGCTTGTATTACATATAACCAATAATTGATATATAGAAAGCTATTCTAAAATGTAGTGTAACCAAGCACTTTTCAAACTCTTACTATAACCTTGATTTGTGGTTATTTTCCTTGGATTTTCTAGATAGATGGTCATATCATCTGCTAAATAAATAAATCAATAAATTTAAAATAAATGATTTTAATTTAATTTAAATGGTTAGATGAATGAATAGATAAAAAACGATTACTTTGGTCTCTTTATTTCTATTTTTTATTATCAGTTAGACTAGATAGAAGAGACTGTTTATCTGTTGAGAGATTTTAAAAACAAGATTATTGTATTTCAGCCAAATGTACTTCCCTTGTCCCAGAGAGGATAGGCTGTATGATCTCTGAGGTCCTCTCCTTATTAGTCTTTTTACTCTGTTTACTATAGACCCACTGTACCAGTATGTTCAGTTCCCATAGAAAAACAAAACTGTTTACACACAATCATTATAGATAAGCCAGCAGTGTAAGTGATTAGGGCCAAACCAGTACTGATAACTGCCTGATACTGACTTTAGAAAGTTCGACTCACCTTGCAGAAATGAAAAGCCAACATAATGCATTAGCGTCTATGAAGACTGTAATAAGGCAAATACATTTGTCCAGAACCAGGCTGATATTGATACAGTGATTTTAAGTGCTTTTCCCCAAAAGTACAATAGAGAAAGCAAGGAGTATAGAGCCTTGGATTACAATAAATGATAATAAAACAGCAGAAACAAATAATGAACACTTAATAAGGAAGTTTATTTTCCACACTTCATCAGATTGCTACTGCAAAGTACTAGTCTAAAAATTTAATATGAACACTGTCTCTGTAAATATGGGAGAAGTAATCTCAAATCATCCAGAATTAATTATCTTTGTACTAAGCTGTTTGACATTACTCATTGAAAATTGCTTCTCAAGACAGGCAGTGTTTTTCTACACACAAATAATTGTGTTCTCAGGTTGGAAATGTTGCCACATATTAAGCCAAACACATTTTTTGCTTTTAATTCTTATATTACTATCAGTTTATTTCAGGGGAAGTTAATTTGAGAATTGAAATCATGTAGCAGAATAATTTTGGTTGAAATTGATGTTTCTAAGCCTGATGCATTTTCTATTAGTGTTACATGATATAATTGGAAGTTTGTACAGTGAACATGCCAAACATTACGTTTAGTTTTCTGAAGATTCTAGCAAGTATTCTTTTTTTTTTTTAATCCACATTGTATTAGTTTAACTGGCAGGTAGTAGTTTTATATTGAGTGAGCTAATTTGCCACTACTAGCAGATTTTGAAGTTATTTTAATATAAATACATTATCCTCTACCCCCAAACTTTATACTGAAAATTTTCTGCTAAATTTTAGGATTTTAATTTTGATAATGGCCCAGGATATTGGAATAAAATATAAATGTGAGTTAGCATTAATATCTCACTTTAGAGAATAACAATAAAAGCAGGAATGTGACCTGCAACCACATTTCTCCAGTATTGGGGGAAATTCAGCCCCCAGTATTTCACATGGGTCCTTTTCTATTTTCCCTAAGTGTCAGCCGGTCTGAGAAATAAAGGGAAGGAGTACAAAAGAGAGAAATTTTAAAGCTGGGTGTCCGGGGTAGACATCACATGTTGGCAGGTTCTGTGATGCCCGCCAAGCCGCAAAACCAGCAAGTTTTTATTAGTGATTTTTAAAAGGGGAGGGAGTGTACAAATAGTGTGTGGGTCACAGAGATCACATGCTTCACAAGGTAATAACATATAACAAGGCAAATGGAGGCAGGGCGAGATCACAGGACCAGGGTGAAATTAAAATTGCTAATGAAGTTTCGGGCACGCATTGTCATTGATAATATCTTATCAGGAGACAGGGTTTGAGAGCAGACAACTAGTCTGACCAAAATTTATTAGGCGGGAATTTCCTCGTCCTAATAAGCCTGGGAGGGCTATGGGAGACGGGGGCTTATTTCATCGCTTATCTACAACCATAAAAGACAGACGTTCCCAAAGCGGCCATTTCAGAGACCTCCCCTTGGGAACGCATTATCTTACTCAGGGATGTTTCTTGCTGAGAAAAAGAATTCAGCGATATTTCTTCTATTTGCTCTTGAAAGAAGAGAAATAATGGCTCTGTTCTGCCTAGTCCACAGGCAGCCAGACTTTAAGGTTATCTCCCTTGTTCCCTGAACATTGCTGTTATCTTGTTCTTTTTTCAAGATGCCCAGATTTCATATTGTTTAAACAACTTGTGCAGTTAACACAATCATCACAGGGTCCTGAGGCGACATTCATCCTCAGCTTATGAAGATGACAGGATTAAGAGATTAAAGTAAAGACAGGCATAGGAAATCACAAGAGTATTGATTGGGGAAGTGATAAATGTCCATGAAATCTTCACAATTTATGTTCAGAGATTACAGTAAAGACACGTGTAAGAAATTATAAAATTATTTATTTGGGGAGCTAATAAATGTCCATGAAATCTTCACAAATTATGTTCTTCTGCCAAGGCTTCAGCTGGTCCCTCCGTTCGGGGTCCCTGACTTCCCGCAACACTCCAGGGTCAGCACTAGAGAGAGGCTAGTTGAGCACTTGCCTCAGGAACAAAATTTAAGAGGCACCCAGACACTTAGTAATACAAATAAAAATTTTATGCAGTTTAGAAAATCAAGACTAATGCAAAAAATCCATAATGAACAAAACATCAAAATTTTAAAGGAAGACAGGATCAGTATTACTGAGTTTTCCTTTTGTGTCATGCTCCAGTTTGGTTTGGAACAGCACTGTTACTGATCCTATCTATAAAGTTTTAATATTTCATTCATCATGGATTTTTTACATTAATTTTGATTTCTTAAAAATGTTGCATTAATGTATTATTTATATTGGAACACATCTGAATTATTGGAGTAAAGACATTCTGAAAAGTCTCTCCTGCATAACAACAATGAAAGCACTGGCAAAAATATCAAAATAAACCATTTTAGAATGGTGGAAATTAACGAAGGGTTTATAACAATCTGAGGAATATTTATTCAAGAAAAAGGACTGAATCTCAGTAAGAACAGTGAACTTTGTCATTTTTAAACTTACCTTATTCCCATTGCTTCCTCCACAGCTCTATTGTAGCCTTCAAAACTAATAGCCTAAGTCAGGCACAGTGGCTCACACCTGTAATCCTGGCATTCTGGGAGGCTGAGACAGGCGGATCACCTGAGGTCAGGAGTTCGAGACCAGCCTGGCCAACAAGGTGAAATGCCGTCCCTGCTAAAAGTACAAAAAAAAAATTAGCCAGGCATGGTGGTGTGTGCATGTAATCCCAGCTACTTGGGAGGCTGAGGCAGGAGAATCGCTTGAACCTGGGAGATGGAGGTTGCAGTGAGCTGAGATCACGCCACTGAACTCTAGCCTGAATGACAGAGTAGGACTCTGCCTAAAAAAAACAACAACAACTAATAGCCTAGAAGCCACTGAAAGGGACAAAACAGGTTTAGAGCCCTCTAAGATCCCCAGTCTCAGAAAATTGTCACTATATGATTGCTCTAGAAGCTTCTTAAAAACCTCCATTCTCAAAGCTTGTTTTGCAGAGCCCTGTGGCATTTTTGGAAAACAATCAGCAGTAATTGTTTAACCTCTCAGCTGCCTGAGGCAGTGACACTAGTTGGGGTTAACAAGAGGTTAACCAAAAAACTTAAAAGGAAAAATTGGAAAAGGAGCTATCTATGGGGGCTTTAAAAACCTTTGACGTAGTCTTTGGAATCTAGAAGGCCCATGTCTATATGTCAAGGAAATACTTAATAAGGCCTTAATATGTCATCTCAGACTAACAATGAGGCTTTGCCTAAGTAATGTAGGAAGATAAGACTGAGAGTTGTAAACTACCTGCTGTAGTGTTAAAAGCATGTACCCCACCCCCCAACACGCATAATCCCTCAGCAAAGGCTGTAATATATATTGGTTCAAGACAGAAATCTCTGTCCCATCATTAGCTGACCTCTGAAGCTAGACTTCAGCAACTGCACATGATAAACAAAGTAGACTTTACATAATTAGTCTGGGAAATAGCAATAGAAACAATAATAGCAACAAATGTAACAACAAACCTTTATGCAGGGTGGAATCTTATTTCTAGGTTGCCATATTTTTTTAAATCTGGTTTTCAACATAAAATTTCCACACACAAGCAGTAGCATATGGGCCATAACAGGAAAAACAAAAGTATCCCTGAGAAAGTCCAGATACTGGACTTAGTAGAGAAACATTTTAAATTAGCTATTATAAATGTGTTCAAAGAGCTAAAGGAAACCTTGTCTGAAGAATTAAAGTAGAAAAATGATGTCTCTTCAAATAGAGAATATCAGTAAAGAGGGGGAAATTGTTAAAAAAAGGAACAAAATAGAAATTATGGAATTGAAAAGTACAATGATTGAAATGAAAAAAATTTACTAGAGAGGCTCATCAACAGATTTGAACTAGCAGAAGAAAAAATCAGCAAACTTGAAAATAAATCAATCAAAATTATATGCTATGAGGAACAGAAAGTCAAAAGAATGAAGAGAAATGAACAGAATGTCAGATTTATGGGATACCATTATGAATACCAACATATATAATTGAAATCTCAAAAGGAAAAGAATGAGAAAAAGGGGACAGAAAGATTACTTGAGGAAATAATGGACAAAAACTCGGGCAGCAAGAGAGAAGTGAGTAATCATGTACAGAGGATCTTCAGTAAGATTAACAGCTGACTTCTCATTAGAAACCTGGAGGCTAGAAGACAGTGGAATGATGTATTGAAAATGCTGAAAGACAAAAAACTGTCAATCAAGAATTCTATATCCAGCAAAACTATTATTCAAAAAAGAACAAAAGATTAAGATGTCTCAGAAAAACAAAAACAGAGAATTTGCACTAGCAGACTGCCCCTACAAGAAATATTAAAGGTAATCTTTCAGTTTGTAACTAAAGGACACAAGTCAGTAACGCAAATCCACAGGAAGAAATAAAGAGTAGCAGTAAAGGTAATTATATAGGTAAATATAAAATAATACAAACCACTAAGAAAATAACTAAAAAATGTGTAGTAAAAGAAACGGAGTGAAAATGATATACTGAAAAATATCTATTTAACACAAAAGAGGGCAGTAGTGGAGGAACAAAAAGACATCAGACATAACACAACAAATAGCAAAATGGCAGATGTAAAATCCTGCCATTTTTAGTTTTTACATTAAATGTAAATGGACTAAACATTCTAGTCAAAAGGCATAGATTGGCAGAATTAATAAACATGAAATAAACATGACTCAACTATATGCCATTCACCACACTCACTTTATATATGAAGACACAAATACTATGAAAGTAAAAGAATAGAATAAGATATAACCTGAACATAGTAATTAAAGGAGAGCTGGAATGGCTATACCGATATGAAGTGAAACAGATTGTAAGTGGAAAATAATTACAGAAGACAAGGTCATTACCTGTTAAAGGGATCAATTTCTCAGGAAGTCAAATATGAACATACATGTATTTAACAATAGATTGCCTAAATATGTGAAGCAGAAACAGAATTGAAAGAAGAAATAGAAAATTCAACAATAATATTTGGAGATTTCAATACACATTACCTCCCTTCCTCCCTCCCTTCCTCCCTCCCTCCCTTCCTTCCTTCCTTCCTTCCTTCCTTCCTTTTTTTTTTTTTTTTTTGAGACAGAGTCTCGCTCTGTTGCTCAGGCTGGAGTGCAGTGGTGCCATCTTGGCCCACTGCAACCTCCGCCTCCTGAGTTCAAGCGATTCTCCTGCGTCAGCCTCCCAAGTAGCTGAGACTGCAGGTGCATGCCACCATGCCTGGCTATTTTTTTGTATTTTTTTTTTTTTAGTAGAGACAGGCTTTCACTGTGTTGGCCAGGCTTGTCTCAAACTCCTGAACTCAGGTGATCTGCCTGCCTCAGCCTCCCCAAGTGCTAGGATTACAGGTGTGAGCCACAGTGCCTGGCCTCAATACCTCATTTTCAAAAGTGGGTTGAAACAGAAGATCTTATTTTCTTGCTGAAGATCAGCAAGGAAATAAAAGGCTTGAGCAACTTTATAAGCCAACTGGAATTAACAGACACCTAAAGAACACTTGACCCAGTGGTAGCAGAATATACGTTGTTCTTAAATGCCTGTAGGAAATTCTTTAAAATAGACTGTGTAATAGGTCACAGAATAAGTTTCAATGAATTTAAAAGGGCCAGAATAATACAGAATATGTTCCCTGACCACAATGGAATGATATTAGAAATCAAGAATAGAGGGAAATTTCAGAAATACGGAAAATGTGGAAATTAACACACTCCTAGTGGGTTAAAGAAGAAATCAGAAGGCAAGCAGAAAATAGTTTGAGAAGAATGAAAACAAAAACAATAAAACTTGTGAGATACAACTAAATCAATACTTAGAGAGATTTTATTTTAGCTGTTAATGACTGTATGAACAAAAGAAGAAAGATCTCAGACCAACAACCTAACTTTTCACCTTAATAATGTAAAGAAGAGCAAACTAAATAAGTAAACTAAATATATAAATATATTTATATATAATATGACAATATATTAAAATTATATTTAAAATTATATATTTATATAAATATAAATAAAAAATAAGTAAACAATATAAACTATAGTAAGGACTAGAACAGAAGTAAATGAAATAGAGAATAGAAAAACAATAGAAAAAATCAATAAAAACAAAAAGTTGTCTTTTGAAAAGATCAGCAAAATTTACAAACCTTTACCTAACTAATAGAAAAAGAGAGAAGACTCAGTTATTAAAATCAGAATAAAAGAAGGAGAATCACTACCATTTTAGAGAAATAAAATAAGAACATTGTAAATAAATTTATTTCAACAAATTGTATAACCTGAATGAAGTGGGTACATTCCCAGGAAGACACATACTACCAAACTGACTCAAGAAGAAAGGGCAGATCTGAAGTGACCTATAACGGGAAAGGAGATTGAATTAGTAATCAAACATTTTTACGTGAAGAAAAGCCCAGGCTGGGATGGCTTCAATGGTAAATTCTACCAAATGTTTAAAGAATTAACAGCAGTTTTGCATAATGTTTTTCAAGAAGGTAGACAAGGAGGGAACGTTCTTGGCTTATTCTTTAAGGCCAGTATTACATTGATACAAAAGCCAAAGACATCACAAGAAAAGTATCATTGTTATTCTGTATGAATACAGCTACAAAAATCTGCAAGAAAATACTACCAAACAGAAATCAGCAACATATAAAAAGGATTGTATACTGTGACTAAGTGGGATTTATCTGAGGAAGGCAACGCTGGTTTCACATCTGAAAATCAATCAATTTAATATACCATATTAATAGAATAAAATACAAAAACCCCGTAATCATCTTAATAGAAACAAACAAAAAAACCACTTGACAAATTCAAACAGCACTTCATGATGAAAATACAAAACTAGGAATGGAAGGAAACTTCCTCAACCTGATGAAGGGAATCTGTGAAAAATCCACAGCTAACATCGTGCTTGTGAAAGACTGTTTTCCTCTTAAAATAAGGAACAGGCAAGGATGTCTACTGTTTTCACATTTATTCAGCATAATACTGGATGTTCTAGCTAAGGCAATGAGGCAAGGAAAAGAAAGAAAAATCATCCAGATTGGAAAGGAAGAAGTAAAATTATCTCTTTGCAGATGACATGATCTTGTATGTAGAAAATCCTAAGAACTGTATACACACATTGTGAGAACTAAAAAGTTCAGTAAGGTGGCCATATACAAGATTAATAAAAATCAATTGTATTTCTATTTACTTACAATTAACAATATGAAAATGAAAATTTCCATTTGTAATAGTATCAAAAAGAATAAGATATTTAGGAACAAATTTAACAAAAGACATTCAGGACTTGTACACTAAAAACTGCAAAACGTTGTTAAAAGAAATTAAAGATAATGTACTTAAATGGAAAGACATCCTGTGTTCATGGACTGGAAGACTTAATATTATTAAGGTGACAGTGCTTCCCAAATTGATCTGCAGATTTAATGTAATCTCTATCAAAAACACAGAGGTCTTTTCCTCCCAATAAATTGAAAAGTGATCCTCAGATTGATAGGGAAATGCAAGGGACCCAGAATAGTCAATGTAATCCTGAAAAAGCAGAACAAAGTTGAAGGAATCACATGTCCTAATTTCAAAACTTAACACAAAACTAAGGTAATAAAGACAGCGTGGTGCAGGCAAATTATATCCTTGTAGATCAGTGGTATAAAATTGATCCGTAAGGCCCAGAAGCAAACCCTTGCATTTTTTATTAATTGGTTTTCAAAAGAGTGACAAGATAATTCAATTCAAGAAAGAATGATCTTTTTAATAAATGGCGCTGGAATAACTGGATGCCTATGTGTAAAAGAATAAAGTTGGATCCTACTTCATACCATATACAAAATAAACTCAAAATGGATTATTGACTTAAATGTAAAATATAAAACAATAAGTCTCAGGAAAAAAGTGAGAGTAAATCTTCATGATGTTGGATTAGGCAATATGTTCTTATATGTAACACAAAAAGCAGGAGTGATGAATATATAGGTTAGTCTTCATAAAAATTAGAAAATTGTTTCCTTCAGAGGATATCATCAAGAAAGAGGAAAGACAACCCAAAGAATGAGATTAAATTTTTGCAGATTATGTATCTAATAAGGATCTTGTATCCAGAATATATAAAAATGATTTCATTCAGCAGTATAACTTTTTGGGGGATGATAAAGACAACCCAATTAAAAATTCGACAAAGGATTTGAATTGACATTTCTCCAAAGAAGATATACAAGTGGCCAATAAGCATATGGAAAGGCAGTCCACATTAGTCATTAGGGAAATGCAAATTAAAACCACAACAATATATCATTAAGATGGCTAAAATTAAAAAGACAAAATTTAGTGTTGGTGAAGATATGGAAATGTTGGAACCCTGGTACTTGCTGGTGGGACTGTGAAATGGTACAGCCATTTTGGGAAACAGTTGATAGTTACTCAAATTATAGGCATAGAGTAACAACATGACCCAGAAACTCTATTCCTAAGTGTATACTCAAGAGAATTGAAAACTTACATCTATATAAAAACTTGCACATGAATGTGTACATAGGAGCCTCAAACTGGAAACAATCAAATATCCATTAACTGATTAATAGGTAAATAAGATGTGGCTTATTCATACAATAGAATATTATTCAGCCATAAAAAGCAGTGAAGTACCGATTTCTGGTACAAATGGCTGAACTTTGAAAGCATTTTGTTAATTGAAAGAAGCCAGACACAAAATACAACCTGTTATATGATATATTCAGAATAGGCAAATTCAAGTGACAGAATAGATTACTGGTTGTCAGGGACTGGGCTGAGGAGGGCTGTGGAGTATCTTCTAATGGTCTGGGTTTCTTTGGGGGGTGATGAAAATGTTCTGGAATTTGATAATGGCGATGCTTGCATGACCTTGTGAATGTGATAAACACCATTGAACTGCACCTTTTAAGATGATGAATTTTATGGTATCTGGGCTACATATCAGCGAAGCTGTTATTTAAGAAATTGTTTATCTTCATTTCTGAGAGTTTTAGTTCCCCCCAAGGCAGGTGCTCTGCCTTGCCCTGGTCCTGCTCAGATTTCGGTAAAATATCTAGATTGGAAGATTAGAAACCTGAGAAGTTACATGTGAAGTGCCAGCAGCTATAGTAGAGTAGAAACTTAGTGGCTCAAAGGAACTCTGAAAACAATATTCTGTGAGCTTTTCGTGTAGGGACAAACTCTGTGTTTAGCAGGGCCATGCTGTTCAGCACTGCAGTACAGTCTTTGATGCTCTGGCTGTATGTCATTCGGAAAGATTAAATTATGCTTAGCATCATGTTAATGGATTTATTAATAAGGGGGAGTTAAGGTATACTTTATAGGGTATATTTCTGTTCAATATAAATATAATGTGAGCTGTATATGTAATTTTCTGTTTTCTAGTACCTGCATTTAAAAATCAGAAAGAAACATGGAATTAACTTTAATATATTTTATCTAACCTAAAATATTTAAAATATAATTTTTCATGTGGAAATATTTTACATTTTTTCATGTTGAATCCTCAAAATAATGTATTTCATACTTAACAGCACATCTTAGTTTAGACTAGCCACATTTCAAGTGCTCATTGGCCACCCCTTGCTGAGTGGCTACTGTCTTGACAATGTTAAGAGTGATTTTCATGAAAGTAGATGCAAAGCTTTCAGAGACACAGCATGGTATACTGGTTTTGAGTTGGATCCAGATTCAAATTCTGGCTTTGGCTGTAGCGCTGCATTTATTTATTCTTAAAATATTTACTGACATCTGTTCTCAAAAATCATAGTCTATTTCTACATAGGGTCAGGCGTATGAATACTGGAGAGAAGTATCATGTTTTATTGTGCTAATTATTGCAAGACCTAAGGAAGGGAGTGGTCAGTTCTATCTGGGAAAGAGTTGGTAGTGGTCAGGAAGGGCTTTGCAAAGAGGAGAGGCCTGAGCTCCATCTTGGAAGAGGAGGTAGATGAGGACAGAGGCATTCTAGGAGGAGGCAGGAGCAAGGGCAGGGAGGCTTGCAACAGCACTGCCCAGGAAATTGCTTATAGCTTGGTTCACATGGAGCAGGAGTGGGTGGCTGAAAGGGTGGTATGGCTGAGCTGGAGTTGAGGGCCATGTTATTTGAGGGCACCTGCAAGGGGCTTTAGAATGCATTTCATATTAGGCAGTGGACACCCACAGAAGAGCTTCAAGAAGTAAGTGATGAGGTGGGATTTGATCTTTCTTGTGTTGTTACCTTGGGCAAGTTATTGACCTTTCAGATCTGCCCCCCTTAGTCTCCTATTCTGCAACATTGGGTGACTGAAATCTACTCAGGCTCTTGCTATGAAGATTAAGTGAACTAGTATATGAAGCATACCTGATGGTCCAGCTCAGACTCCTGCTGAATCGAGAGACTGCTTCTCTGGTAATGTCCATCTGTTGCCCTAGCTCCTGTTCTTCATTGTAGTTGTGCTCCAGCAGTACCCAGGGAAAGCTTTCAAGAATATAAATTGTTGGAGCACAACAATCAGCCTCAGGGTGGTGTCCAGGAATCTATGTTTAACAAATCTATGTTTAACAAATCCTCTCTGTGGTTATTATGCAGCCACCTGTTTCGGGTTTGCATACCAATGTGCAGAGTTCATGTCCTCAACTCTTATCTAGGATTCTGGGCCATTCGATAACATCAGCTCTTCCTGCCTCTTACATCAGCTTCCGTGTACTGTTTCCTGGTCGATGGTCTGTAGACCCTAGTTTGATCACAGTGGTAATTACCAGTGGCCTAGGGCTACTCTGTTTGAGGTTGACCAGTTGGTTCTTAGGTGGCTCTTCATAGATTGGCCTCATTGAAACGGTACCTGACATCTTCTACACATGTGTATATCTACTTCACAGACCTTAGCCAGTACTCCTTAATTTTGTTCACACTCTTATTTAATATCTGTATTAACATAAAGTCACGTTCTAACTCCTTTCCACAACATGAAGTATAATTCCAACTTGTCTATTAATTCAGAGCTGTTCTATTTGCAGCTCTTTATCTGTGACCATACCCATAATAATAATAATGACTTTTTTTTTCTGTTACAATTAGTACTTTTTTTTTCTGTTACAATTAGTACTATCATTGCCATCATTGATACATTTACCTTCAACCCTGTAGGGGTCCACAGTAGATCCAGATATCTCTGTTTAAAGGGGAAAGTCACTATTGGAACAACACAGAGTGCCTCTGAATGTCAGATTTACTTTGCTTGCATTTCATTTCATGGTCTTATGTGTTTTTAAGATTCTGATTGGATGTGAACAAAATGACAGGTTTCATCTAGCATGTCAACTTTGACTTTGTCACCACCATTCTGTGACCATGTCACAGAATGCTGATTTTAATCCTACATCTTATCTTCACATAATTAATCTAAAAAATAGGGAATGAGAAATGGGTGGTACTAAAAGGAGATTAAAAAGTTTATTTTGCGGCTGGCTGCTCTTTCGTGCAAAAACAAAACAATTTATAGTAGGCTGCTGATTTAATGGGTCTCCTGGTGGGAGGGAAAATTATTTAAACCCTTTCCTGTTCCTTCTCTGAAGAAAACGCACTTTGGGAACTTGTGAATTTTCTATATCTGGGGTACCCAAATGGCCTTGATTCTGCTAGTTTTTGCTTCCATTAGTGTTGTGCATGCTTCGAATTAACATTGTGGTGGGGTGGTTGTGATGCTGTTGTGCTGGTGGTGGTAGTTGTGGTAGGCCCTAAAATAGATGGGTTACTACATTTATTACAAGACAGAAGTAAATGTTCCCTTCATTGTCCTGTGGACTTGGGCTTGGACCTGTGTGGGATGCTGCTCCCTGGCCATGCCTGTCCTGAGGTAGTGGGCAGCTCTTCTGCACGCTTCCCTCTGCATCTTATTCCTGCATCCATCTGCCCCCTGCATCTTGTCCCTCACTTGCTCTTGCCTGCTTTCCCTTTCACCTGCCCCTGTTAGAGATCAGCATGCTCCCTCTCACCTTTTTGTCTTCCAGCCCTCAGCTTTTCTTTCTGTCACATCTATGCTCTTGGAAAAGAGTCTTATGTTGCAAGGGGGAAGCCGAGGGGGTTGGAAGTAAATGGGGACTGGGTGGGAAGAAAGAACTGAAAAGATACACATAAGCCCTTCCAATTTGCTGGAGGTAATTTTTTTCCTTTCTTATCTTTTAGATACCATTGATGGTAAGTTAGAATGGAATCAGTTACTTATACCCAAACCATTGATGTTGCTCAGAAAAATGATGTATGTTGAGCAATAGTAGTTTAGAAAATGTAATTGTTTCATAATCACTGGGGTTTTCATTCCTACTCATTTTTTTTGTTTGGAAAAATTATGAAATTGCCATATGTGTAGGTAAAAAAATGGTTGAATATCAGCAATTTTGTGTAAGTCAACCTACTAATAGCAGGCATTCTGTGGTATCTATGCCAGTAACATTTGGGAGGAAAATTGGTCTCTTTTCTACCACTAACAACTAATCTTCCTGTTGGACAATTTAGAGAAGAGGAGTAATTTGCTGATTTTTTGAATAGAAGTTTTCTTAACAATTTAGTTAATATTAATGTTGTTAATATTGTAGGATTCATAGTTCTTCTGGTTTTTTATTGCTTCCGAATTAGAAGAAAATAAGCATGACAGTATAAATTTGGTACATAATATGAAAATGAAGATCTACAAAATGGACGTGATTATTCATATATGAGAGGTATTCTTCCCCTGACAAAAGCTCTGTCTTAAATCCTTAAGATACTTCATTTATATGGTTTATTTAAGAATCAGTTTTCAGATCATTAACTACTTGAGGGATTAATATAGAAAGAAAACTGAAGTCATGTAATCCACTGAGGATTAATCTGAAAATAAGATTAAGTATCTCTAAAATCCTAGACTCAGCTAATGGAAAAAATGGTGAGTTGATGAAGCAACTCCAATTATGAAGAGTTTGTGGTATAATTATTGCGTAGATTCAGGGACTTCTGAACTAACTTTATGTTTTGGTGAGAAGACCTATTATAATGAAATTACTGTTTATGCTTTCCTGAATTTTTCTCCTTCTAAATTTTCCTATATCTTTTTCTTTTTAAGGTTTCCACAGCTGGATTGTTTACTAGGGCCAGTTGTCACCAATGGCAGTAAAACTCATTTTCTGGGGAGCAGGGTGAGTTAATGTGGATTTCTACCTGATTTATTATTCCATTCTATTTGGGCCTGTGATTGTCTCTCAAATGTTGTTTACTTCCTTATATTCAAGGTAAATAGCTGATGGTAGTTTGTTTTTTTTTTAATAAGCGATATTATTAATGAAATAAGTCAATGAAAATAAATTATATGAAAGCTTAATTTGCTTATTTTTTAAAAGCTGTGAGGAATCTAGTTAGATATTGACTGAGTTCAAGTAATGTATTAGTGATTTTAAATTTGTAGGGGGTGTTTAGAATTGACACGTCTTAGTAGTAATCTTCTGTAACAAAGGGTCATGTTATTGTTAGCATGTGTTTAGTAATATTAATGGACAGACATAGAACACAAGCTTTAAGTAGGGGATATGCTTGATAACTGAAGTTACTGAGAGAAGATGACCAGACTGGGAGGAAAAAGTGAATGCAGTGCAAACAGTCCATTAAACTAAGAGCAGAAGCTTTAGTGAACAGCCAAGACCACAGAAAGCTTAAAACATTTGAGGGAAGCTTTTCTGAGGGCTGCTGCTAGCCCATATGGCGCTTTGTGCAAATTAGACAAAGACACCCCTCTGTAAGACATTCACTTCCGTCTGATGGGAAATTATTCAGCTATACTGATTTTTAGAACAAGACATTTTATTGCCATGTGCTAGAAAACTGTAATATAAATAATCAAATTACCCATCTTTAAATCAGCAAAGTTTTAATAAAAATACAAACAGCTTTTTTAAATGAGTAGAGAGATGCTCATGAGGAGACTGATGCCTCCTTAAACATGGTGCTCTTCCACAGTGCACAACCTGAGCAACTGGGCAGGTTGGCTCTGCCTTGTTGGAATTCAACTCATGATAGACTCTAAGGAAGGGACACTTTTTATTAAGGTCTAGTCATAGGGGACAGAAGATAGAAACAAGAGTTTGAGGTTTGGCTTTGATTAGAAACTTGGGTGGCTCGAAAGAAACTTACCAGAAGCACAGTAGCTATAGGTTTGGGGTCCCAAAAGGGTAGCCTGAGCTTTCTAGGGCTAAAACTAGGAAAGAAACACCTAAACTGTGCTTTAAATTAAATTTATGACTGAGTTTCTGCCATGTGGTGATTTATAGTATGTGCTTTCAGATTCTCCCTACTTTAATCATGAAAGCTTCATTCTATAGATCACCACCTGTGTGACGTCCTTGTTCTCAAAGACAGTTTAAACTTGCACTGTTTTTCTTAGTAAAAGAGATTTGCTTTCAGAATGTTGAGTGTATTCATAATGGATCGTTCTTCATTACTTACAAATTTTTGTAATTAATCTTCTGATGCAACAAAAAGCTATGATGTTGCTGTTAATGAGTATTTGATAGATATTGGTTGACAAATAGAGGCTAAGTGGGATGTGGCAATACTTTGGGGCCAGATTTAGGGGCTACAGGTGGTGTATGTGACTGGTGATTGAAAAGTTATTGAGGAAATTAGAACAGATATGGGAAGAAGTCATAGTGTAAGTAGGTGGATGTGGCATTCATGGTAGTTGGAGTCATGGTGAAAGTGGTGGAGGTTGTGGGGTGGTGAGGATGGTGGTGGCCGCTGGAGTGGCCAGAAGGTTGGTAGTGGAGAGCTGGCAGCTGCCACCGTGGCGCTGAAGACACATGAGAAGGAAGAGATGACAGATGGAAAAGATGCCAGGCTGTGGACACAAAGTATGTGGCTTAAGTAAAAGCTTTTGGTTTCTTGGGTGCTGGAGACAAATTGACCAGAGGGATATTCAAGGGGCCTTCTTTTTGTGGGGCTGCAAAGTTAGTTCTTTGTGTGTGTGTGTGTTTTTTTTTTTTTGATACGGAGTCTCACTCTGTCGCCCAGATTGGAGTGCAGTGGCGTGATCTCAGCTCACTGCAACCTCCGCCTGCCAGGTTCAGGCGATTCTCCTGTCTCAGCCTCCCGAGTAGCTGGGATTACAGATGCGTGCCACCACACCTGGCTAGATTTTGTATTTTTAGTAGAGACGAGGTTTCACCATGTTGGCCAGGATGGCCTTGATCTCTTGACCTTATGATCTGCCTGCCTTGGCCTCCCAGACTGCTGGGATTACAGGCATAAGCCACCGCGCCCGGCCAAAGTTTTTCTTATTGTATCATTTATCCCCTTCTCCCCCATTCCCCTCTATGCGTATGGTGGAGGATTTGATACTGTGAATACAGAAGCACAGAAACATGATCGATTACAAAAACCATTCATGAGATTTAGGGCAAAAGGCCCCAGTGTTATTTACATCTAAAACGACCTCTCCTCTGCTCCCCCAACACAAAAATGATCTATGTTTTGAAGAAAAAAATGTAGATTTTTTTTTGAGTGGAGGAAGCAGAAGGAAAGAGGGAAACCAGATAAAGAAGACTTAGATCAGTTAATTCCTCCCACCCCTGCAGTTGTTTAGTCTGTTCCACTTTGTGGACATTCTCCTTGCCTGTGGAACACCAAGGGGAGTGAGAATATGAAGACACTTTGGATCTGATGTTTGGCACCTGTGATACTGAGCTAATAATTTTGTGTTTCATGTTTCCTTATCTTTCAGTAGAGAGAATGATATTCCTTATTAGAAAACACAGAGGGAATATTTGTGAAAACACTGGCTTGATGAATATTCAAATGAAACAGAATGATAGGTTTGATGATGATCTGGTATTCTCACTGTCCTGAAACTTCATGATTTTTGGATTGAAATAATTTATCGCTGTATGGTCCAAATAGTTGTCCTCATTATTTTAAAGAAGAGATCCTTTATGATGATTCTGTAAAGATGTATCTACTCTGCAGCAAGAGAGATTTAGGATAGCACAGCCTTTGAAAAAGGGGAGTTAGTGGGTTATCCTGCAATGGATGTTAGATTAGGTATAGAGCACCATGTGCTTGATGCGTGCTTAATGGGACGGAATGACTTTACCCTGTGCAGGTGCTAGTAACAGCCGCATACACTGGGTGCTCCTAGTTCAGTACTGTGCTGAGCCCAACACTCATTATCTCATTGGCTCCTTAGAACCCCCTCTGGGGCAGGTGCTGCCATGGCTCTTACTTTACAGCTCTGAGAGGTGAAGGATGGAGCTAATGTTGTAGCCAGACATGCCTGTTGCCACTAGGCTTTCCAGCCTCCTTGGATCCGGACTGGCTCCACTCTTTAATGTCTTTTTCATTTCTCAAATATTATGCATTTTAGACCAAGCCCATCTCATCCCCCAGAGCTGCTTTAAAATTGAGCAGATAATTCTATCATTAGAGGACACCAGCTGAACAAGGCCAGGGGAATCCTAGAACTAAATTTGTGCCACATAATGAGATGTGAGGGGATTGTTGGTTGCAATTGCTTTCCCAAAGTCCTGAGAGATTCCTGAAGGTTAGAGGGTTTTTTTTTTTCTACATGTGATTCAGAAGTACGTAAGTCATTGAAATATCCTCAGATTTGGAGAATGTGGAGGAACCCAGCAGTGTGTACATCTTATTTTCTGCTTTAAAATTATCCTCAAGAATAGATTAGAAGCACCGGGCTCACAGAATCTGTTTTTTGAGGCAGGGTAAGGTTAATCCTTTCCCTAATTCATCTTTTTTCCATAGGCAGAAAACACAGGATGAAAAAAAAGACCAAACACATTTTAATATTTAAATTCGTAGATTCAGAGCCCAGAATTTTAGTATATTGGTTATTGGGATAAAGGGACTGGTGGATTCAGTAAATGTCACATGGGCAAGTCTCTTAAGATGATAGTAACCATATAAGCTGCTTTGTTGTCCTTTTTAAAATGATGCATAAGACTGTGCAATTTTCCCTGCACTAATGTCTTGTATGTACTGTTATGTAGCTGCTGTAGCCAGGAATTAAACCTGTGATCTGTTTGATATGAGGCCAGATTTTATTAAACTAGGTCATCAGGGCACACACGGGGGCTGGGTCATGCTGGCACTGTGTCATCTTTGGAAATTAACTGGGTAAGCATGCCAGTAGGCAAACGAAATGGCTTTGCTCCTGCTATTAGAAGCAGATAGCGGGGAGCTGGGTAATATTTGAACATGCATCCAGTTAATGATGAATTACAATGGGAATCCTGGAAAAGTTCCTGTGATACTCATATTATGTCAAAGAAGTTCATCATGTTTGAAATTATCACAGGAATTACAGAATAATTCAAAATGAATGGGTAATTATTCAAATGTTGTATGAGTTATTGCTTCAGCGTGCAGATTCTTAATACAATGTGGATTTCTGCCCTCTCCTTGTAGAAGCACTGAGAACCTGAGCTGACATCAGCCATTTGGTCGTGATTTCCTGGGGCAGAAGCTGGGGAGTTTGCCTAGGGAGATCATTTATAGTTCTTCTTTTGAAGGTTGAGTTTGGTTCTGTCTAGGAGATAGGAGAATGAATTAAATGACATTTTAAAAATGGCTTTTTAATGTCTGCTTTTGCCTGAAAGGGATTTTGTATTTAATTCTTTGTCATATTTATGTAGTTGTTATTCATTGTACTTAGTGTCCAGATTTTTAAAATGCTGCGTGTGTGTGTGTGTGTGTGTGTATGTATGTGTGCGTGTGTGTGTGTATTTAATGTTCAGTTGCTAATATGGGGATATTTCTGTTAGATGCCAGGATAGGAGAAAGGCCTTTTCAGAAGTACTTGTCCACCCCACATGGCTTGGGGAGCAGCTTTGGCACATGGTGAGGGAGGAAGGGGTCTGCAGCATTTGTGTGTGAGTGTGTGTGTATGTGTGTGTGTGTGTGTGTGTGAGAGAGAGAGAGAGACAGAGAGAGAGAGAGAGAGACGGAGTCTAACTCTGTAGCCCAAGCTGGAGTGCAGTGGCATGATCTAGGCTCACTGCAACCTCTGCCTCCTAGGCTCAAGCAATTCTCATGCCTCAGCCTCCTGAGGAGCAGGGACTACAGGCGCACGCCACCACACCCATCTAATTTTTTTGTATTTTAGTAGAGACAGGGTTTCACCCATGTTGCCCAGGGTGGTCTTGAACTCCTGAGCTCAGGAGATCCGCCCGCCTTGGCTTCCCAGAGTGTTGGGATTACAGGCATGAGCCACCGTGCCTGGCCAGCATTTTCTTTTTTAAAATTTTAATTTAATTTACTTATTAATTTAATTTTTAGAGACAGGATTTCACCTTATCACCCAGGCTGGAGTGTGATGGTGTGATCATAGCTCACTGTAACCTTGAACTCCTGAGCTCAAGCAGTCTTCCCATCTCAGGCTTTTGAAGCTAAGACTATAGGCAAGTGTCACCAGGCCTGGCCAATTTTTTTTTTATTAAATTTTTGTAGAGATGGGGTCTTGCTGTGTTGCTCAAGCTGATCTCAAGCAACCATCCTTCTGCCTCTACCTCCCAAAGCATTGGGGTAACAGGCGTGAGCCACCGCTGCTGGCTGGCAACATTTTCTAATCTTTCTGCTGTAGATTCCACTTGTGACTAGAATGTAAACTTCACAAGGGTGGGGATTTTGTCTGTTTATTCACTACCATTTTCCTGACACTTTGACCAATAAATGCCTAACGTTCATTGGACACTCAGGAAGTGTTTCTAGAATGAATGAAGCAATTTGAAGCTTGTGTCTCTGGGAAGTAGAATTCTTTTTCTTTCATCTCAAAGGAAGACAAGATTTACCTAGTGTTTTGCTTATTCTTTCAGCAGCACAGAGACATATTGAGAAATCAAGGAGAGACACTTCATTTAAGAAATTGGAAGGAAAAAAATACCCTTTATGGTGTAAAACTTATTTAATGGAAGGCCTGGCTTTGTGGTAGAGGTCCCTGTTACGTTTTCTCTCTGTTTTGTTTGTTTTTTTTTTAACCTAGAGAACTTGCTATACATGTTGCTCAGAATAAGAGGGTACATAAGTCATCAGATAGCCACAGAGAAGGATGATACAGACTTCGGTGACACTCTGGGTCATATCTCAGCTCTGGCATTTTTTAGTGTGTGACTTTACTTACGTTACAGTTTCCTTACCTTAAAAGGGGATGGTACCTGGCTTGCAGCTCTGTAAGGATTACATGAAATGAGAAGGGAGAGCACTCAATAATATAACAGTGCCTGCCACAAAGTGAATGTTGCTTCTCACTTCCAAATGAAGTCTCATTTAAGTCTCCTTTAAGAGCTTGACATTACTAGACTTGCTAATTTAACTGCTTTTCTTAAAAACATATATGCAGTTTTTTTCTTAAAAAATATATATTTATTCCTCCTTCAGAATAGGGCATGTTAAACAGAGTCCTGTAAGAAAGTAGAGCTGCTCGAGTTATAGCCTGGCACTGTGGATCGTGTTTAGGCATTTACGTAACTGCACTGATCTGAACTAGTTTGTTAATGAACGGACATTTCTTAAATATGGAACCCATGTGAGAGACCACGGGGGAAATCTAAACTAAGTTTTTGAGGTCTCCCAATCCAGGGCAGCTCTGTCTTTGGAGTTTAAAGGAATCGTCAGGTCTCTGTAATAACTAAAGAACACGAAAGAATTATATTGAAAACACTTGGCTAATTATAAGTTCTAAGAGGCATTTCAGTTCACTCAAGCGTTTTAACATCCACCAGGACATACAGATATACTTCTCAGTCCATCAAGTCAAAAGCTGTGCATGTCTTTTAAATGTTTTAGTTGTAGTTTTCTTCTTTTCTCTTGAGGAGAAATTACATTATCAGGGCAGGTTAATCTCCACAGACTATTACAGATGTGCAAATAATATGCCACTTACAGTGCATTTTTAATAGACTGCTTGTCAGAAGAACTCATGTTTTCTTCCGCTTCATGTAGAAGCAGTTCTTGTATATGCATTCAGAAAACAAAGTAGTCTTTCATTTAGTAAGAAAATGCACCCTTAATGAAACAATGAATCTTAATAGGAAGAGGGTATCAGGACTCATCTTCCTTCTCAAAGGCAAACGTAACAAAATTGATAGTCTATGAAACTCACTAATTTGTCCTAGCTCCATAGCGATTTTTCATACCTCATGCATCCCTGTACTTTGTACTATAGTCATTTGTGAACAGACATTATTTCCTTACTGGGCTCTGTGCCTCTTCAGTGGTGTAATCCATGTCTTATTCATTCCCAATATTATTTGCCAAAGTGTCTTACACATAATGGGGATCCATAAATATTTGGTGAATCAACGAGGATTTTCTGAGCAAAATACAGAGGGTTGGGTTCATTGTTTGTGGTTCTCATAGTTTTAATTGGGGGTGCTGTGGAAGAGTTCATGTCCTCGTTAGGTTCTGGCTGAGCCAGTGTGCTGTATTGTATTTAGGATGCCAAGAGAAGCCTGCCAGAAAATCACCTAAGGTAATTATTTTTGACAAAGTGGGAAGATATTCAAATAGACATGAACAATATAGAGTTTCTGACAATAAAGTCAATATCACTTAAGGTTTTTTTTTTTGGCCCCTTGGATTCTTCTTGTTGGTTCCAGTGCAAATGAGAAGGTGAGGATGAGGGTGGAGTCTAAGTTTTTGCCTCCCAGATAGAGGGACACAGGGCATAGGAGCTCTGATTTTGGGTTCCTCGGTGCAAAGGAAGAGGGAGGGGAGTAGTCCAAAGGAAAAGGCAAGAGGATCTCTAGAAATGGGGCTCAGTGGGGTGTCAGGCCTGGATTCGTCTAGAGGACACTGAGGATAACTTATTGTGATTTTGTACCTCTCCCCCTTGCCTATCAATTTCCACTGCATCCTCTGTCTTGTTCTGGCTCTGGCAAATTGATAAGGAGTCGGCAGGGTGGTTTTGCAGGGAAGGCCTCATTTCCTTTCCTGTGTGGCCTAGTTCTTCCATCTGTGACTCTCTTGATAGCATCTTCCCAGACTTTGTTTCATTCTTGGCTTTTTCAACACCTCCCAGGCCCATCTCTTGGCTGGTCTCAAGTCTTGCTAGGGCACTGTCCAAGGAAACCATGCAGCAGCCCTGAAGACCTATTGCTGTCTCAGAGTTATGCTTCCTGATGCTGGATGGACCTCACATAGATGCAGCCCCTGGGCACCCACGTTATGCAAAGCTCAGGCTTGGGAGGAGAGCAGGAAGGAGGGGAGTAGCTAGGCCTGTTCACTGTCACAGGTAGGCTTTTACCAGGGCTTTCTGCCTTGGCCAGGCTCAGCCCTCCTGTCATCTGACCTCCCTATACACTTATCTGCAGGATAATGCCCCGATTTCTCAGCAGGAATATAAGACCCGTCCCACACTACATGTTTTATCCACATTTCCTGTCACACCCTCCTTTTCTAGTTCAGGGATGGAGATATATATATATTGAATGCCTGCTTTGTGATAGTCACTGTGCCAGATGCTGAGAACGTCAAAGGAATAAACTTTGGTTTCTGCTTTCCAAGAATTTACTATCTTTCCAAGAATTTACTATCTATTGGGATAGCCCAATATACAAACAACTTCAAAAAAATAGTTTAAAGGAATGTTAATGGGGAAACACAGAGGTGGGACTCACAAGCCGCTTTTCTCCATCCTTCCTAAGCCACTCATGGTTCATATGTATGGGGGTCAGCCAGTATTGGTTTGATTGTGATGTTTTATATCTGTAGTATTGTATGACAATAATTGCTGTTCTGAAAAATAGTATTAGATACCATAAGAATGATAATGGTCAAAAGGATTACATTATATGATAAATAATAAAAACAAACTTGTTGGAATGTTAGTGGTACCTGGTATGGGAGTGGTATCTAGTGTGGTAGGAAAAGAGATGAATATTTCAGAAGTATTTTCAGTAACAAGGGGTATGATTATTGAGTTTCAAAGAAAATTAACTCAGAAAAGTCTTTCAGTAAACATTCCTGTTATCACTTTATAATAATAATTGATATTTCTAGCCCCACCCTATTCCCTGCCAATCCCTCTGCTGTTGACGAAGAGATATTTTTGGCCCGAATGGTCTCAATGTCAACCTACAAGGATTTGACCACTCTCCCAGTGGACATTTGGCAATGTCTGGAGACATTTTTGGCTGTCACAACTGGGGACACTGTGCCACTAGCATCTAACAGGTAAAGGCCAAGGATGCTGCTCATCATCCTGTAATGCATAGGGTAGTTCCCCACAAAGGATCTTAACGACCCCAAATGCCAGTAGTGCCAGAGTTGAGAAACCCCAGTCTGGATGAATAGCCTATATTGCTGCATGGTCTTCTTATAACAGCCTTGTTATGATTTAATCCATCAGATGAATAGTTTTGATGATCACTTAGCATGTTTTGGAGAGCTTTACTAATGTATCCCCAGTGTCTAGCACAGACCCTGTAACCTAGTCCACAATTCATATGTATTTGTTTGTTGAATGCGTAAGTGCATATATTCCTGAAGATAATAGCATTTTATTTGTTTTCCAAACACTCCTCTTGTACTTTCAGAGTTAGATAAATGGAAAATATGTGCCGGAGTTTATGAGAGTTATTTCAAAGATTCAAAGCAAGTGTTAGGTCAGTAAAAATAAGACACCTGGGTCTCTAAGAGAGAGAAAATAGAAAGTCATCAACTCTAGTATCAGCTTGTTTGCAAAGCTGAACAGGCAAAAACACGGCAGAAGTTCATGAAAGCCCAGTTGGTCCACAGCCACAGAGGAATATGCTCTAAGCAAACAGCTGCACCAAAAAGCAAACTCAACACAAACCTGTAATAGGAAAATAAGTGGGCATCATACAGAGTCCTTAGAGGAACTAGAAACTGAGCTTCACAGCAGCACTACCTGCGGCTAGGGGCACAGACAGATATAACTACAGCCAGCTCAGAAATTACCTTGCACTGCCCCGTGGACGCCATCTGTGCTGGCTTTGCTGGGAAAGCCAAGTGCTTGACTTCCCAATTTCTCTCTCACCGTTTTCCTGCTTGAACCCTTTGCTCCAGCCAGACTTTCCTGCTTCTCCTCTGAACATGCCTTGTGCTGCCTCTCTCTCATTGCCCATGACGTTCTTCTGTCTAGAATGCTATTTTCCTGCTCCTCTCTACCTCTGAGTTTTCCGAGACTCAGCTCCAGTTCAGCAGCCTGTATGAAACCCTTCCCAAGTTTTTCCTGCATAAAAAGTCTTTAACAATCTGATTTCCCCCTCTCTTACCCCCTCCAAATCCAGGAAACAAGGTACTGTCATGGTTTATCAGATTCCATTCTATAGAAACCTCAGGTGCTTCAAAACGATTAATGGGACAAATGCATCTTTTCATGGTTGTTGGAACAGGCCGTAAGGATGGGAGAGCATCTCCCTTTGGTTCCTCAGGGCTCATTGGATGGACGCCTGCCACAGGCTGTACACAGCAGTCTGCTCGTTGGTATAAGGTGCCTTTGAAGGTTCTGATAGTACTTACCTGGACAAAGAAAGGGACCTGAAGGAGTACTTTTATATTGTCCGCAAACTCAAGAAATAGACAAAAATGTAAATGTCATCCTGACATTAGACAGAGATACATTCCCCTCTGTATAGGGCCCCATCCCAGTTTTTGGACACAAGTGGAATAAAGCCAGCCCTGTTTTCTCAGGGTTCAGATACAACATGGAAGCTGTGTGTGTCTCTTGTTGTGCTCTGATCTTGGCTCGTGGCAAGTTCAGGGAGAGGGGCCAAGCTTGGCTAATTGGCCAGCGACAGCCCTGCTGGGCTAGGCATTCTGTCAGTCTCACCAGGCACCCTCTCTCTAGATTCAACTCAGAACTTTGCAATATTGTGTAGAATTCCCAGCAGCAGTGAGTTCTGATCAACTCTATTTACAAGAGCAATATTAAAAACATAAATTGCCCAGAGGGTATGCTTAACATTAAAGTGTTAAACAGTAGAGGGAGAAGGGACTTGTAAACATGAAGTTTAATTTTGTTACAGAGAACTTTCATTCTTTGTGCAGGATGTCTTAAGGATGTCTCTAAACCATCCTGGAGACTGGTCTTTAGACAGTTGATTCATTTTCTAGCAAAACTCAGACAGATATATTAAAATTAAAATCTCATGCTGGGTATAAAATTTCATTATTATACCTGTTCTTATTACAGTCACTTGTTTTCTATTCATATGAGATCATTGGGTAGAGAAAATTTACCTTGATTTTTGCATTCAGAATTCAGTTGCCTGTTTACCATGGTTTCATTTATTTTTAGATGAAAATTTCCCCTTTTTGTGTGCAGCTGAGTGTATCTCTCAGTTGCCAGAAAGGAGGGGAATATCGCTGTTAAATGAGGATGATCATTTATTTGCAAGTTAAAACATATTCTGAAAAGGATGGAAGCTTGTTCTTGCCTGAAGCTTGTTTGTTCTGTGAGGCTTTGAGGTGTCTCTGAGGGCTGTCTCTATGCTCTATTTTGTCTTGTTTCTTAGCAGTAAGGCCTTTACTTATGTTGGTATAGGAAGTAGAGAAAAGTGATAAAAATATCCGGAGTGGACCTAAGAGAAATAAGAAATCTGTAACATTCGCATAATTCAAATGCAGGCCTGGTGATTCTGAAACATTCAAAATTGTGTTTTTAAATGCCATTATGTAAGCACATACATTTGTCCATTGACCATGATGGAATTCATTGTAAGTGACCAGTGGTTCCCAAAGCCATGGCATTGGCTGATCTACAAAGAAAAGGAATCAGAGTACCTGTTTCAAAAATAAATCATCACATGTATATGCAAATAATTAAGAAAATATGTACTGAGTGACTACAACACAGTGGGCACTATGCAGATGTCAGAGATACGAAGATGTATATGATATAGTCCTTGCCCTCCAGGCACTTAGAGTCTAAGAGGAAATACAGATGAGTATAGATCCGGTACTTCTGGTACCTGCTGACAGGGACTCTGACCAGGGTCCTGAAGCACGCACCGTTCCAGAGGCCCTCCTTAAAAAATATGCAAAATTACTAAAGGAGCACCTGGTTGAGAGATGAATGTGTATGTTGAAGGGGCTTGTGCAAGTGAGGATCCCCAAAGTGTCAGTTTCCGCCCCTGGCCCTGTGGGATGTATCTGAGTGGGTAGGAGCACTTGAGCAGGACTTAGCCCCCAGCTTGGCCTGGGGCACCGCTTCCTGGAGCAGGTGGCACTGTAGGTGTGTGCTGTTGCCACTCTTCTCTCCTGGAGTCTACTCTCCACACAGTAGCCAGCGTGAGTCTTTAAAACCTAAATGAGATGATAGCACTCTCCTGTTCACACTTGCTTTCCATCACACCGGGACTTGAACCCCACATCTGTCTCCCCCGCCCTCGCTCCTGGTGCTTCCTTGCTGTTCTTAGACCTTCAGTCACTTTCCTGTCTGAGGGGTTGCACTTCCCATGCCCTCTGCTTGCAGGATTACTCCCTCCTGTTTAGCACAGGGCTGGCTCTTCTGCACCTGCTCAAATGTCCGTCCTCAGAGGGGCCTCACCTGATTACACTATCTGGTGCCCTTCTGTGTTCCCTGCCCTCTTTATTCTGACTTATTTTCTTCAGAGCATTCTCCCTACATTACATACTCCTTTGTTCGTCTGTCTCTCCAGTTGGAATGGAAGCTCAGGGAGGATGACTGTATGGCTCTTATTCTCTGCTATTTCCCCACACCTTGGATGGGGTCTGGTATACAGGAGGCACTCATTAAATACCTATTAGAAGAAAAAGTGAGTGAAAGTAATACAGACATGGTGTGGGGACAGTAACTGGGAGGTCTGTCTTCAACAGTTTGTGAAAAGGGAGGCTAATGGTCTTCCAGGACTCTATTTTGAGAGGCTAAAAATGTATTTGTTTCTGAGCAACACTAACTTACAGAATTTTTAAATTCCTTGGAAAAAGGCTGGGCATAATGGCTCATGCCCATAATCCCAGCACTTTGGGAGGCCGAGGTGGGTGGATCACCTGAAGTCAGGAGTTCGAGACCAGCCTGGGCAACATAGTGAAACCCCGTTTCCACTAAAAATACAAAAATTAGCCAGGTGTGGTGGCACACCCATGTAGTTCCAGCTACTCTGCAGGCTGGGGAGGGAGGATTGCTTGAACCTGGGAGGCAGATCACGCCACTGCACTCCATCCTGGGTGACAGAGCGAGCCCCTGTCTTAAATACATACATACATACATACATACATTACTTGGAAAAAACTTTCATGCAAGATTCCTATGGATGGATGGCATCTGATGATCTGAAAAAGGTCTGAGATTGTATTCTAATTAACAGTTACTTAAATGTTCTCTTGTCTCAAATGCCTTCATGTTGGATCTGGTTGGAAGGGATTTAAATCTTGAAAAGTGAGAAAGGGAGGGGACAGTTCAGTGTATGAATGTGTGGTAGGAGGGGAGTTTAATTTTCAAGAGGTAAAAAGTCCCATCTAAAATGTTTTCTCCACTGATGATGTATTTGTTAACTTTATGAAAATGTATTTGATCCTGAAAGCAGCAGCACATTGAATTGTGAAAGTGATCTCTTGTTCTCCATGTTCCTAGTGGTTACATATTCCTCTTCTCTAGAATGGCAGTGGCTGGAGTGGATGCCATGGAGGCTCCTAAAATTCTGCTGGGGGTGGCTGATGAGACAGAAACTAAGGTTTCACTATATTTTGCTATAAGGACTGACACAGATGGCCTCACTTGGGCAACCTGTAAGGCTCTGAACCGAGGTGTCTTGAGGTAGCTGGTGGAAGGTCCGTTGCATGGAGTGGAAACAGTGACACCTTCATACCCTTGTCCTTTTTGCTGCATATGTATATGGGATTAAGTAGATTTACAAATTACATTATCTAGTTATAACCAAATTGACTTTCACAAAAATACAGAAGTGGCTTAAAAATCAGAGATTGACCATCATGTTAAAAAGTCAAAGTGCAAATGAGCATCAAAGAGATGGCGCAATTTATATTCCTTCCACTACTGTTTGTGTGAGAATTGCCTTAGCCAAATAAAAACAAATGATAACTTAATCCTAACTATATAAGAAGTTGGCCAAGGAATTCAAGATCATCAAGAAGATTGTTTGAAATATGGATTCATAGCTAGTATTACAACAGTATATCTTGTGCTATCTGTATAGGATGGCTTGTTACAGTAGTTACTGGTCAGAATACATGCAATCTACAATGCATGAATAAACAAGTATACTTGTATTGGGGGATGTGTGCTCAAAGCTTCTTACAATTAGGGGTGTCCACTCAAGAAAGCTTAGTGTCCACTGCTTGAGGGACTTGCTATTCAAAGCATGGTCTGCAAATGAGGCATCAGCTGGGAACCTTTCGGGAGATGCAGCATCTCAAGACTCACCCTAGACCTCTGGAATCATAATCTGCATCTCAACAAGAATCCCAGGTCATTTGTATGCACATTACAGTCTGGGAAACACTCCTTTAGGGAATATTTTATAAGGATGCTGCTTCTGTGCATCTGAAACCAGGGAGTCATTTCTCTCCACAAGAAATTGTGGAACTAAAGATGTCTGATTTTTACTTCTAGTTATGTTGCTTACAAACTTGGCCTTGGGCAGTTTAATGACCTGCTGAGATTCTGTTCCCACATCTGTAAAACAGAACCAACAATCCTTGCCTCCCAGAAGATTTGTAAGGGTTGTCTAGAATGTGAAGCCCTCTCAGGAACCACCGTTCAGTTTTGCCTTTTCCCCTCTGCCTTGTTAGTCCGTGAACACATTGAGGGAGGGATAGCTCTTCTCTATCTTTGTATTTCCCAGCACAGAGATCTTTAAACTTTTGCTCATATACCTCCTAAAAAGCCTTGAAAAATAATATATACCTGCCCATTTTTAAAAGTTCCATTGGTTTATCATAAATTTTAAAAGTTACAAAGTAATCCCTAGGTTGTTGTAAACATTGACATTTAAGAAATAAAACCAGCTATATCCCTCTTTTCAGTCTAGCCAGTAGAATCTGATCACTGGGGAATTTGAGAGGCTCTCAGTGGGAGGAGCCAGAGAATGTCTTCCCTCCCTCTCCCTGACTTCCGTGGCGCGTCCAGTAGCAGCTTAGTCTCCTGGCAGTTCTAGCTCCCACTGGATGGGCTCATGGTGGTTCCAGCTGCCTCCTGGGGATGCTCTGGTGACACATCGCTTCCTTTTGTCCCTTTAGCTCAGGGATGGTACTAGCTTCCAGCCCTTACTCATCTTGGTGTTTCTCCGAGGTTCCCAGCTGATTTACCAGCTCTTCCTTCATTGGTTTAGTCAGTTCCCTGCAGTAATTCCCTCTGTGCCAAATAAAGTAGATTCTTTCTTTTTTGGTTAGATCCCAATAGATAAATATACCAATCTTTATTGATATGCCAATACGAGTTGTGCTTTTGTCACTGGAAGGTTTTTTTTTTATTTTAATAGATTATTCTTTAGTAGCATAATTCTATCATCTCACAGGCGCTAGTCATTTTTTTAAATTAAATTAAATTTTAAGTTCCAGGATACATGTGCAGGATGTGCAGATTTGTTACATAAGTAAATGTGTGCCATGATGGTTTGCTGCACCTGTCAACCCGTCACCTGGATATTAAGCCCAGCATGCATTAGCTATTTATCCTGACGCTCTCCCTCCTCCTAGACTGCCCCACTACTGACAGGCCCCAGTGTGTGTCGTTCCCCTCCCTGTGTCTATGTGTTCTCATTGTTCAGCTCCCACTTACAAGTGAGAACATGTGGTGTTTGGTTTTCTGTTCCTGTGTTAGTTTTCTGAGGATAATGGCTTCCAGCTCCACCCATGCCCCTGCAAAGGACATGATCTCATTCCTTTTTATGGCTGTATAGTATTCCATGTGTATATGTACCACATTTTCTTTATCCAGTCTATCGTTGATGGGCATTTGGGTTGATTCAATGTCTTTGCTATTGTAAATAGTCCTGTATTGAACATACACATGCATGTATCTTTATAATAGAATGATTTATATTCCTTTGGGTATATACCAGTGCTGGGATTGCTGGGTCAAATGGTATTTTTGGTTCTAGGTCTTTGAGGGATCACCATCCTGCCTTCCACAATGGTTGAACTAATTTACATTCCCACCAACAGTGTAAAAGCGTTCCTATTTCTCCACAGCCCTGCCAGTATCTGTTGTTTCTTGACTTTAATAATCGCCATTCTGACTGGCATGAGATGGTATCTCATTGTGGTTTTGATTTGCGTTTCTCTGATGATTGTCACTGGAAGGTTTTATACCCCACATCTATGTAGCCTGGAAAGATTCAGGATGTGTGAGGGGTATTCTTCTCTTTAAGAAACAGAAGAAGGGTAGTTGTGAGAGAAAAGATGTTCCCAGGCAGAACAATTTTAGGAAAAAGTACAAATAGAATATAAGGTTCTGTAAACTAATTCCCTTCAAATGAGCACCTTTGAAATGTGTCTGTGTGCTCCAGTTTGAAGACTGCTGCTTTGCAGAGCTGGACACATTGCACATTTAGGCATACTAAGTATTGTTTGAGTAAGCGGATGGTTGCATATGCAGGGAAGTCCCAGATTGTCCATAAAATCTTTTTTTAGCAGTGGTGAGGCCCAAATGCAGCCAACAATGTGGGATGCGTGCTCAATTTGACACATCCTGAGCCTGCAGTTCATAGCTGGTCAGACTGGGTGTCTCCAGGGGTCTGGCACTTGGCTGAACAGATAGAGCCACTGGGGAAGCAGGCAGGATCTTGGAAGCCCAAGCGATAATGGGCCATCAGCTGGAAACAGGGCTTCTGTTGTCACTTTGCCAGCAACAACAGCAGTGATGCTGATGTTTGCGGTTGTGTGCATCTGCAAATTTGCAGAACTCTGCCGCTTATCTGGGGAAATCTCTCTGACAAATTTGTTTACGGAATATCAAGTTGTGCATTTATGGCTAGCCAACAAAACTGAAAATGGCCTAAGGAGGATTTAAAAAATGACTACTTTTCATTGGCCATAGAACAGAAGCCCCCCCACCCCACCAAAATAAAGAGTCCTATTTCGCATCTTTGTTTGCTTTTTGCTATGATTTTGTTAAGTTGCAGTATATCCATACAACCTCTCCCACAAGAAACTCCACTAAAACTCCAAACCAAAAAAGCAAGGCACTTGTGCAGAGAGAGACTCCTGTCATGTATAGCATGCTAACACAACTTCGTAGCCACTAAATCAAAACATCTGAGTGGTTGAGCACATTCACCCTAGACACTCTAAGGAAGTGGGGAGCTGGTGTTTCCTGAAGGGGCTGATTGCCCATTTGCCTAGTTTACCTGGCAAGGGAAGACCTTGGCATTGAGTGTATTAAGACAGGTTAAATTTAATTTACAGTAGCTATTAATACTGTTTCAAAGAGCCATCTCGGGTATAGAATTGGTGGCTTCTTACAGGGAATGTTGTACCAACTGAGAAAATTTGTGAAGATGATAGTTCTGGAAGACAAAGGCAAGCCTTCTTAAATGTAGAAACTTGACCATCCAACTAGTGATTCTTCTTTTTAAAAATCTGAAAGGCTAAAGTCATAGGGTCTATGAACTTCCTGGAGGGATGGAAGATCAGAGATCGGTCTTTAGGAAGATATCATGTGGGAAATGGAGTAGAGACTCAGATAAGAACAAAATTGGCTCCTGAAAGAAAAGGTAAAGATACTACACATGTGGAGTGAGGTATCCAGGAAGAAAGAGGGTTTTCATATCAAGAGGCAGCAAGTACCAGAGAACAGGCTGCCTTTGGGGAAAAGGCAGAAATAGATAATTAATGGTTTTTGAAAGTCAAACTGCCCTTTTCAAGTGTTTTAATAAATATTGAAGGGAATGGAAATACATTTGACATAATAATATGGAAGCAGTGAAGGACATGTTAATGGAGCTTTGATGATCACTATGTAAGAAAGTACTTAGGGAATCAGAATATAAACAAATCAAGGTCAGGAGAGATGCCTACTTGTGTTCAAGTTTGCTCCAGTGTTCTGCGCAGAATCTTACCTTACAGGTTCACTTCGGTATTTCCAGCATTACCCATCGTCATCTATCCATCCATCTACTCTTTCCAGAGATCCTTTTGAGTCTCTGCTACATGCCCTGAGTCCTGGACTGGGCACTAAGAACACTGTTGTGTATAAAGCCATGCTTGGCCCCTGCTGTTTTAAATCTCATTAAAAGCACAAGTGTACAATTGCAACAGCACTGGGTACCATGCAGGAGAGCAGTGTGTTGCTCTGGACATAAAGTAGAGGGATTTGACCTAATTGAAAAATGAGAAGGAAAAAGCCCATGAGTGGGAATGTGCCTTTCCCTGAGAGGCTAGGTCTTCATATGCTTGGGAGTTTCAGGATGTGTAGATCTTCCCTGAAGTTGAAATTATTTTACAGGAAGGATTCTTGAATGAAGGTATCTAGGATTGAAAGACTTTTCTACCTTGCATCAGATTTTTAGTTTATATAAGTATATTATACTGGGGTTATGGCTCAGGAATTAAACCCATGTCTAAAGAAAAAAGCATGGAATTGCAAATTTGTCTTTTTCACTGACCTGCTGGACAAAACTATATTAATTGCATAGCAATTAATAGTTGGCTGAGTTCTTTCATATAGTTATTTAAACTTGTGTCTCTACTCTATCCCTGGCTCTCTTTCCTCCTGTTCTTCATCCACTACCTCCCAGGCAGGTAGGACAGGCAGAACATCGTTGTCATTACCTACGGCAACATCAAATGTATTTTGAAGATTTGCTGCATTGGAAGTTGACAATAAAATTATAGCACGTGCCCACCATCTATCCCCCACCCTCAAACTTAGCACTTAGAGCGGGGACATATACTTTAAAATAGAATGCATTAATTTCTCCAGAGGCATGTACAAGGCTTATTGGAATATGAAGGAGGAACCCCTAATTCAGACTGTTGTGTGGAGAGGGGACAGGGAGTAGGGTGTATGTTTGTTGGGGAGCTTCCTGCAAAATCTGGAAGAACAGGGAAGATTTAGCTGGATGAGTGACAGAGTGGGTGGGGATGAAGTTCAGATAAAGGGTGAGCTTTGCCAGATGAGGAAATGGGACAGCTAGAGTTGAGGCCAGATCTGTCAGTTCCTCCTCCAGTGCATGCTCCCTGAACTGAGCTGCCACTCAGGTGGAGAGAGGAGTGGGAGACGGTAAAGACAGCCAACAAGTTGGGTAACCCAGGAAGGGAAGCAAGAGTAATTTGGTAGCAGGAGACAGCAAGTACTCAAGACAGGCTGCTTTTTGGGAAAGGGGGAAGTAGATAATTACATGGGAGGCCCTGTGCAGTCATCACGTTTGCTCTCTCCATAACATCCTGAATTAGGTGTTGCTAGCTGCATTTTACAGAAGGAGAAGTTGAGGCCCAGTGGGGCTAGAACCAGGCTGGACTGGACCCTGTGTTGCCCTGTTCAGTGGTGGGTACTACAGGGGTGGCTGGGGCCCAGTGGGAACTGTGGGCCGCTGGTGGCATTGTCCCTGGTTGGATGTCTGAGGACAATCCCTACAGTGGGCAGGCATGGCTGGGGTCTTCAGAGACGTAATGAACAAAAGAACTTTGGGGACTAACTCACGGACCTCATCTTTGCAGTCCAGTGACTTCTATGGAAAAATGTGTTTACAGCCCCATTCATAAGCTGGCCCTATCTGAATGCTCCTTTACTTTCTAGGACTGGGGAATTAGGCATGTGCTGGCTGCTTAGGCCCTATGTGTGTGGACATCTGCCAGCTTTCTAAGCTACAGTAATGAAGGCTCTCATGAGTTTGCAGAACTTAGTGTCGGGTAGAGTAGAAGTATCCATTATTAGACTTAAGGACAGAGGTAAATTTGTATTTTTGCAAAACATATTTAACTTATGCAGGATGATGGGGTAGATCATCCTATGACTGATTTAAGAAAGGCTGTGTTTATTTAAGGAGCTGCACAGAGAAACATACAGGAGAAAGGGTAGAATATGGGAGATTTGTATGTTGTTCAGGGACAAAGTTTGTGAGGGATGACCAGGATCCACAGACGGGGGTGGGTGGAAGCCCTTCCTGTAGCATCTTCCCCTGAGGCCTGACGAGAGAGAGAGGCGGATTGTTGGGTTTTATTTCAGAATTAATCTTACTGATCAGTACACTCCATCCTGCCTACTTTTATTGCAGAACCTTGTGCTTGGGTTGAGGCAGTGTTGAAGGGAGGGATTGATTTATATTACATTTAGTTGTGATCAGTTAGACAAAGTGGTAGATAATCTTTGGCAGGATGAATTTAGAATTTGCTTAATTGCCATGTGCTATGATGTTCTGCCATCTGCAGGGAGAGCTTCCATTTGGAGATAAAATCAAAATACAATTTCTAGATTTTATTGAGGGTCCTCCTCCCTTAAACAAATACTGTTGTTTCTTTTTTCCTGATAACTATTTTCATTTTCTGTGAAAACATGCAAATGACTCAATTGCTAGAGGAGAAATGAGGCAGCATTTCTAATAGTCACTCCTTTGCCAGCTTTTTGTAGGAATCAGGTTGTTTGACTTTCTTCCCCCTAAGAGGATAGTATCTGAAGTGATGTGAGCAGAGAACCCCTGAGATGTCAGGTACCATCACCAGGCTGGAATGTGGGATTTGGAAAGGAGACCTAGGTCTTGGCTTTCTCAGACTCCTCATGTGAAACCAGTGGAGAAACCCAGTGTCATGTGGAAAATGTGGCTAGGAAGGGGGCTATCTGGCCTTCGGTCAAGGCAGTGGCGGCAGTGGAGTGCACCTTAGCAAAACATTGCCACATGCTGCATGTCAGCCTAGTGGGGGACATGCACGAGGCTTATCCATGGATGTTTGGAGTCTGACTGACTGCACCCTCCTTGCTCCCATCCGCCTCAGATGTTTCCCTGTGCGTGCTGGATGTTGGAGGAACTGGGACAAGTCATTCTTACACTGCTTTCAGAGAAAATTCATATGTGTGTTAACTCTCCTCCTGTCACTCTCAGTTTTTGCAAACACTTGAGGTTACATGTCGGGTACAGTGTGACAGTGTGCGTCCCTCGTTTTGCATCGTACCTGTTGCAGGGCTGTGCTGGACAGCCGTAGCTTGGCCCGAGAACAGAACTTCACCAGTGTCAGGCAGACAGTCACTTGCTAGTTCCATCAGTAACAAATGCTGTTCTTATCGTGATGGTAACCAGTCTGTTAGGGAATCTTATCAGCCTGCTGGGGAGAGTCAGCAGGTAGAGATGGTTAAACATCTGCAGGGCAGGGACCAGGCTGGTAGAGGGCAGGGCTCCTTGCTGGACAGTGTCTCTGTGGGGCCCTTACAGGGGCAGTTTCCCAGTGCCGTGGCATTAAGTAGAGAAAGTAGCCCTCTGGAGTTAGGATGGTACATACAATGGGAAGTCCTATGTGATAGAATGTAATACTTTTAAAATGTTCGTGTGAGAATATATAGAGTAATTGTCCATTTAACAATGATTGCTGGAGTTAGAGAATGAATCACAGGTAGTCAGCACATCTATGTTAATCTCTGCAAAATTATTGCTCTGCGTGTAGTTGAAGGCTGTGGGGCCCAACAGGCCTGGCATGGGTACAGTTCTGTCATTTAATGGCTTTGTGTAGGCATGTAGCCCTTCTGAGCCTCTGTTTTTTTCTTTTTTTTTTGTTGTTTGTTTTTTTTTTTACTCCTAATGGTGTTAACATAGCCCAGGGGTTGTCTTGAAGATTACATGAGATGATTTTGCATGTATATGAATAAAGAAGCAAAATGCCTGGCATTTAGCAGTCAGTCAGTAGGCAGTAGCTGTAGTTACATTAAGGCCACAACGTAATCTTTGGGAATATTTGTCACCAATCGGGAGTCTAGGGTCTTTGTTCAGTGGTGTTTTTGCCGAGCCTACAACAGTGCCTGGCACATGGTAGGCACTCGGTTGGTACTTATTGGCTGTGTGGAGGAATCGGGAAAGTGAGGAGGCAGATATTCCCCATATCCAGCAGCCTGAGGAGTGCCTGTGTGAAAGGGAGCTGCTCTGGAGGCGTGAGTGGAGGTGGCGACCCCGCGGAGTGTTTGAGTGGGAAACGTCCTCCTGTGCCTGGTTTCCCTGACCCGTCCCTAAAGATTCCCAGGGAACCCCCATTCGCTCCTTCCCTTCAATTTTTGCCACAATCTTCTACCCCATATATACCCAACTCCAAAAAATGTGTGGGAAAGAAAGCCCTTTTTAGTTTTCACCCTTAACATAGGAGAGAGAGAGAGGCTAAATTTATAAAGGAACTTGGAAGCTGACCCTAACACATGCATATGTGTATACCCCTTGTCTATAGGTACCTCCTTGGCCTCACACATGAATAGAAAGTGTGTGTATGACAAAGGAAATAGCACAGATCAATCCGAATGGGCTTATTCAACAATATCGTCACATGGTTGGTTTGAAATTTGGGAAACATTTATGTAGGCTGATACCTGATAGGATATACCCAAATTCTGCATGATTACACAGTAAATTAACAGCAGGAATGCAATCAAACGTTAGAAGAGCCAGAAGAAAACAGAATTTAAATGTCTGGGCACGGTGGCTTACGCCTGTAATCCTAGCACTTTGGGAGGCCGAGGCGGGTGGATCACCTGAGGTCGGGAGTTTGAGACCAGCCTGGCCGATATGGTTAAGCCCCGTCTCTACTAAAAATACGAAAAAATTAGCCAGGCATGGTGGCGCACACCGTAGTCTCAGCTACTTGGGAGACCGAGGCGGGAGAATCGCTTGAACCTGGGAGGCGGAGGTTGCAGTGAGCAGAGATTGCGCCACTGCACTCTGGCCTGGGCGCGGCAGAGCAAGACTCCCTCTCAAAAACAAAACAAAACCCTCTACACACAAGTTGTTGATTGTAGCTTTATTTATAATAGTGGAAAATTGGAAACATCTTATGTGCTCAGAGATTGGGATACATTCCCTTGGTGAATTCTCCAGTCATTAAAAGTGATGATTTTGAAGATTATTATAAAAAATTGAACATGATAGTAATGGAAAAATAAGAATAAAAATTTTATATACAAAATGACTTCAATTAAACATGTATGAAAAAGAAGAAATACATCATAATAGATATTTCCCAGTAGAGTCATGGTTTTGTGAGTGATTCTTCCTTTTCTCTATTTCCCAAATGTGCAAAATTTTTGTTGTTTTATATTTTCAGACATTATATATTTAAGTGATTACCTTTAGTCTGCTGAGGGAGATCAAAATAAAGAAATTATAGAAAATGCAAGCATGTAAAAGTAACTCACATGCTGTCTCATCTTTTGTTTCTAAACATTCCAGTAATGTGCAGGAGAGCTTTGGTGATTAAGCTTCATCTTTATCCAGAGAAAGTTATAACAGAGCCACAAACTCATCAAATTCGGGAACTTTTTTTCTGCATTCTTTCCTACTTCCAGCTTTCCTTCTGTTTCCTAAGCAGTTGGCTTCCAGGGCTCTCAGAAGCTGGTCTGCAGGCTTTGTCCCCAGGAAAATAGATTGTTCCTTATTAAAATCCAGATGCTTTTCTGTTTCAACCCTTTCACGTCCTCTACAAGCCTCCCACTTGGTTACAGTTTGCTGGTTCCTACCTTGAGCCTTTATATAGAAACCCACAGTGTCATTAAAGGTGTTGTGTCAAGCCTTGTAAACGTTCTCATATAGCCCGAGGCTGAGGAATTCTGGTCTTAGACATAAGAGGGTATTGGCAGACACCGTTTCTTTCTGCTCCTTGGCTGCGAGTGTATCATGAGCTTTGTACGCCTGTCTTCCTAGGTTTGCCTGGAGTAGGCTTACCAGTGAGGAAAAAACACATCTTAGCAAAAGAATGTCTCACAGGTGCCGCAAAGTGCTTCTGCATTCTTCTGAAAATAGATGTTCTTAACATTTATTTTAAAAATTTATATTTTTATATTTAAAAATGTTTTTAGAGATAGGGTCTCATTCTGTCACCCAGACTGGATTGAAATGGTGTCACGTTTTCTCACTGCAGCTTCAAACCCCTGAGCCCAAGTGATCCTCCTGCCTTAGCCTCCTGAGTAGCTGAGACTACAGGCGCGCACCACCACACTTGGCTAATTTTTATTTTTTATAGAGGTAGGTTCTCGCTGTGTCACCCAGGTTAGTCTTCAGCTCCTGGGCTCGAGCGATCCAACTGCCTCAGCCTCCAAAAATTCTGGGATTACAGGCATGAGTCACTGCGCTCAGCCCTAGATCTGTTTTAATATAAGTTGATTTTCAACCCCCAGCCTCTGTGCTGTTGCTTTTCTGGGATTCAGAAGCTATGGGCTGGAAATCACTACATCCCTGCAAATTGCGTTCTCCTCTTCTACCACTTTGCCTACTTGAAAATCTATGAAGATTCATTCTGGTGAATTTCTAACCATCTGTACCTCCTCCCCTACACATTAGCAAACACAGGATGCTCCCTTAGAAACATACCAATTGTGAGTTCATACTGTAACGGTTGTTAACTACATGCTAATCATAGCAAGTATGTTATAAAGGGTCCATGAAAAATAAAAGGAAAGTGGGATTGTTCTCTACCCTATTTTATGGGGTAGGCAAGGTTGACCTGATTTCAGGATATCATGTTAGGCCATAGTGTGGGAATGTGTTGTGGCAAGAGACTGACACCTGCAGCTCTTGAAATTCTCAGGCCTCCTGGCTCATCAGGTCGGTGAGGGAGGGGCAGCTGCTGAAATTTACTAGATTTCTGCTGCTGTCATAGTTGCTACCTGGGTCCTACTGGGTACCTGGGTGGTTTGGTGGAACTGAAAGGCTGAGCAGGGGTGGATGTGGGCACATCTCACTGGTGGAGATGTGGGAGGTACTTGAAGGATACTTAGGTGTCTGAGACCCTGACTTCATTCAGTTATTCAGCATATATTTGTTGAGTTTCTATTATTTGTCATTGCTGACATTGCGTTTCTTTCCCAATATGTTGAACCCAGCTGTCAGCCTGATCAGTTAGAGAGGGCACTGGTTAACTTTTGAACTATATTCAATCCTCATGCAGGCCAGTTTAAAGACGCTGCTCTCTGCTCACAGGCAAGACTTTAGCTCCAGCAGGCTGTCTTGCCAGTGCCTATGTTGGTCACCAAGAGACCCAAGTTGGATTGTGGGTGGCTTGGTTCGGTTAATCACCATCTCTGGAATGCACATTTGAAGTTTCTGTTGCTTTTTTGTCAAGGAAGGGCAGTCACATAATTTAATATTCTATTTCAGAATATGATGAAATAAGGGCATAATGTTCTGTTGGGTTCATTTCTGTAAGAATGTATAAAAGCCAACTGCTTGAGGAAGTGTTCCATGCAAACACTGAAAGGAATAAGCAGTCGTTTGTTGTGTCCTCAGAGCTCAACAAGGCCACCTGAGAGCGCCAATCATCAGCCCAGCAGAGGTCTTCAGCATGGGAAGGGACACGGAAAGGTGTTCATGTCTTTAAAAGAGCTTCTAAAAATAAAACCCGATTTCCTGCAGTGCCCTGTGTAGGAGGACAGGCATTGGAGGAAACAGAATATTCTGGGGGTTCAGTACAATATTTTGAGCTACATCAAATCTGAGAGTTCTAGACATTACATGAGCTTATTGTCTATTTGAGGTGACAGAATATTTAGAATGACCTGGGGTAAGATGCCTCAGCTGCTTTTTTGCAATAACAACAATTATATACCATTAACAATTCCAGGATGTAAATGTGTCAAAATCGATGTACCATGTCCTGTGGAATCCTAGATCAGAGCAGGTGGCGAGCATGTTTTGTGGGAGCTCAACTGATGTTTCAGGATCTACAGTGAGGGATCCTGAATCCAGTTTCTTAGGGTAAAGCTTAGATTGTTCTGTAATTTACAATCCAGTTTTTGGTTACCTGCAAAGAATTAGGGGACCTTAGTTCTCAGTCTTATTTGAAGAGAATATTAGTAAGCTGTGGGACAAAAAAACTTTTTAAAGGCTTTTTTCTGTTTTTTTTTTTTAATTATTTAACAAATTTCAAACAAGTCATAATTAACATAAGTTAAAACACATTAAATTAATAGCTGAAGACCATGAATTTAAAAATCCTATGATGATAGCTTAACAGTGGCCAAGCTAAATGAAGAAGATTAAAAAGGTGTGGGCCTGAGACTGTGCTTGATCAAGAAGTTGTAGGGTTTTAAGTTTACTAAACGAAAATACCCCACTCAGATTCCTCACGCCTAAAATGCTAGGTCGCTACTTAGTTCTGTTGGGCATTTTCACTTCAGTCCTCCCTTGGTGAAAAATTGGGTGTTTTCCCAGAGAGGGAGACCCTTACATTGGTGACTGGTAAATGTGAACCTTGCTTCCAAGTCTGTGATCGCTAGCTTATTTTCATGAGTATTGTCCTTTTTTGTTTTTTTAATATTTGATTTTGCTCCCATGTATATAATTGACAGCTTTCAATAGTTGATGTTTTTGTTTAGTAGAGACATAGCAACTCGCTCTTGAAGAATATGAAACCATATTTGTACTTTTGACTTAAAGTTTGAAATAACATCTAAAATTCTTTCAAGTGACTGCAAATGCGTGTGTGCCTGTGTATATGTGTGTCTATGTGTGTGTCTATATGTATGTGTGTGTATATGGGGGTGTGTATACACACACGTGTGTGTGTCTATTCAGCTGATCTACCTGTCTGGGAAGTAGATGACATCTATGGCTCCTATGACCCTTGAGATTCTGGTTGAGTAGCTCTGGGCTGGGGTTCAGGACTCTGTGTCTCTAACAAGCACTGTTAAAGATTGGGCTGCGGGTGGTACACAGGTCCATGATTTAAAGAAACATTGCTTCAGAGTAATGAGCAAGGTGCTAATGGAGTCCTTTTTATTTTCATGGTGGTTCTAGCTCTTTCCCCAGTTCTTTGGGTCAGGCCTTCACTCATATGTCAGAAGCAAATTAAAGTGATAAAACACCCAGAAAATACGAAATCATCATATTAAGTTGGCAAATTGCCATGCTTTTCTCAGCCATTTGTGCTTCCAAGCGTGACTTTGTGATTCCTCTGTAAATGCTTGATAATGAGAGACCGAGCTTAGTTATGCAAATTGTTTTAGCATCAAGTATCCATCATGGGCTGCACATTTTAATCAGGGAGAAAATACAACTTGTCCTGTGTAACAGTCAGGGCTTTGGCTGATGTTGGAATCTTCTGCACCATGGATGGATTATGGCTTGTCTGGGGATATTTCTTTTGAAATTAGCCCATTGATTGAGCCGGCAGAGAAGGAGCAGTATTATGGGGAGCCAACTATAGGGTTTTCCCTATGATGACATTCTGGGTTGACTGGCCACACTAGAGTGATGGTCTCTTGCAGGCTCAGCTGTTGCAGGTCTTTGTAATTGCTTTTCTCTTATGATTTCCTTGATGAGTGAGACAAACTGTTCTGTGGAAAACAATACTAGAATCAAACCATCTGAGGCAGTTGGAGAAATCTGCCTAGAGTTTGGATTTCTACTTTTCTTCATTTCATAAGCGAATAGAATGTTTTTTAGGTTTCTCACTTGTCTGTAAAAGGCCAAGTATTCATACTTGGGGGAGGGCTGTTCACTGATGCTGTATTTAAATTTTCATGAGGACAGGATTTTAGTGCCTCCTGGGGTAGGTGGTTCTGATGCTAATTAGCGAGAAGGTGTTTGCTCTCTGCATGGGAGCACATACGAGCACGGAGCTTGTGTCTGGTACGACACGGTGCCACGTTTCTGGTGCTGATTACTGCACTATCTCATTGTTTTGACCCTTGAGCTTAAATGTCAGTTGAACCATGGATCATCATAAGCTGTTTGACTTTTTCTTCTCTCCTGTGAAATTCAGATATCAGAGCATCCTTTTCCTGAGTTTCAAGTAGTTGGTAAGCACAAATGCTTATACAAGTGTGCATGGAGAGCATGATAGTAACAGAGCTGTGTGCTGCCTCAAGCTTCTTGGCGTATGGCCTTTGTGGTTTTTATTATTGGTGCTTATGGCATCTGTGTTTCTTGGGTTAGAAATACTCTGTATCTAAATACTAAAATGACTGATTCTTGGTTTTAAGCCAGGTTTCAGAAGTTATTCTGAAATGGTTTGAGATAAATACTTATATTTACTATAAACTCTTTTCATGTAGTTATCTTATTTTAAAGATGCCTTTGTATAAGATTTAGAGCACAGTTGCCAAGAATGGATTTTAGATAAAGTATATGTAACTTTCATGTTAACTTGTAGTAGTTTGAATTCAGCCTTTATTTTTGGTTGAGTACTAGACAGGTTCCTCTGTCTTGCATTGTTTGATTAAAGGATACCCTTCTGTATATGTCTACCATACCTGCATTTTAAAGTCACTACATCCTCCTTGAAATATATATATTTAATAATATGAGGATTGACTAAAATTATAAAATGAATTTAAAAATTCAGATAATGTTTTTAAGGACAGTAGTAGAATCGTGAATAAATCACAATGCAACATCTTACACTTGCTACCTCAAGTAAATGTCTAAGTTACATAAATAATTCCTAAATCCCTACCGAACCATAAAAACATTAGGGAAGTTTTAAATCATACTTACCCTATTTCACTGGCAGTTGGTAGACATGGAAGGGTGGAATCATGGTGAGAGAATGTAAGCTGGTCTAATCTTGTGCAAGAGAGTTGCCAAGAATGGCAACATTTTTTAGCTTCTGAAGGAAGGACCCGTGCTCTTTAATGTTAAGCAAATACTTCTATCACTCTTACTACTAAGCAAAACTTGCTAATGGCTTTAGCCCTTGGGGATATGTAATCAAAGCTCTTTTTTTCTTCTCTGTTTCCCCTCATACTTGATTTAATATAGGTTTTAATGTAAGAAAAAAATTATAAGAAAAAATACGGAGGAGAAATCATTGTGTTGACCAATAATACAAAGTGAAATTTCTAGACCCACTGAATGTACTAGGGGCTTCTGGAGAAGGAGAATGTAATTTAGAACCTCAGTAAATCTCTTGAGCAAAGTTTCACTGCTGGTTTTCTTTTCTGCCAAATATCACTTTGTATTGCTTAAAACATATCCAAGGGAGGGAAAGATTAAAGCTTTTCATATTAGAAGACTCACATGTTTAAACTCTATTACAACTCTTAATCTGTGGGTATGGGTTTTCTTCTGTAATAATAATAATAAAATTGGAAGTTACTCTATCTAGCAGAGAGTGCAGCATTTTATTGTAGGTCATGAGTCTAGGTACCGTGACTTGGCTCAGCCATCATGAGGATGTTGGCAGCTTTCACACCTGCATCCCGTGCCTACTGTTTGCCAAGTGACTGACTGTTGCAGCTCCTGTTCTTTTTCCTGAAATACTGTACAAGGATCCAGGGCAGCGATTGCACTGCTGAGCCTTTTCTGCACAGTCATCATCCCCAAGATGTGTGTTGCTTGCCCAGATTCTAGGGCTCTGATGGTTTAATGTCCTGAGATAGCTGGGATTCTTTGGGAATCCTGAAAACACCATCACAAATAATTAGACAATTGCATTATTTCTTGTCTACTTCTAAGGAGCTCAGAACACTTTCTGGTCAAATCATTCATCTTTATCTGCTTATAACAAAGATGAAGGGATTACAGGGCTGCTTTAAAGAAAAAAAATGGGAGGAAAAAGATGTCAGCAGCATTTTGTCACCAATTCAGAACCTAGAGGATTTTGGATGTGCCTTTTATCCTATTCAGGTGAAAATTCACATCGTGATATAATAATTCATAATTTATTACCTTATAATAGTGTTATTCTTCATGATAGATTTATCCATCTGTTTCTTGCCTTGGAACCTTTATTTCTGCAGTGGTTTAGCTCTCACCCTGAGTTATCAGAGGTACCATAATCAGTGGCAACACTGGTGTTTTTTCTTCATTAGTAAACTCTTTCTCAAGCTGCTGGGTTGACGCCACAGCCTCCATGTTATATCGCAGATTCTGGTCACATCTGCCCAGGGAGGGTGTTCCTTTTGTCCAGTTTGTGTCATTTATGGTGCTCTTCTTGATGGACTTTCATCAGCAGGAGAATTCAGGCCTTACAAAGGGAAGGATGGGAATAGATGAATGCATCCTTAGATTTTTGGATTTCAGGAACCAGATATTCCTGGGAAAAGTATCCCAAATTTATTTTGACAATCCAGTGGTTTTAAAATATCCTCAGTATCACCTGCCACCATCAGTGCCATTCTCTCCACATTTTGTTGCTCATAGAGAGTTCATAAAAGAAAAGACATTTTAACTCCAGAGAAGCAAGAGAACTGTGATTTTAGACTATCAGTCCTTTAGAAATGGAATAAATTCAGCTTTATGTAAAGGTCCCTATCGGCCATCTTTTAAACATTTCACTGTAGGCTGATTGATAAAAAGTTTATTTCAGACCAGACTTTGGGAAGCATTGGGCTGAGTGATCCCTCATGCTCCTCTGAGTGATCCCATTCCATGGCTTGTGTGTGTGCGGGAGGTTCTCAGTCTCCCTTTATTCTTAGGTGCAAGCACGAAGGAGAAGGTTGGCGGACATTTAACTTGTATCCAGAGCATTGCAGAAAATTCTCTGGGATTTCTTTTGAAACCACTCACTTGTAATGTTTACACAGGGTTGATCTGATAATCTGCACCCCATTCTTCACAAAGAAGAACCGTTTGGAGCTGTTGAAGACCTCTTTGGAATCTTGACCCTGGCTTCCACTCCTACACTCATTGGACCTAGCTCTCTTAACTTGCTGTGGGTTTCTGAGTTCTTAAAGCTAAGTAATTAAAGTTGGCTCTCTCAGGTTCCACTGAATTTAACTAGATAGCTCATTGTTCAAATGACTTCACATTGACCTCGATCGTAGGGCCTTTTCAAAGCAGTTAAATGCCAAGTCATTTTTACCGTTGTTTAAAGTAATTCTACAAGGGATAGATTTTGGTTCATTTGTAAATCAGTTATTATTGTGAAGAAAGACTCTTTTTCCTTTCAGGAATATTCATAAGACTTTGTTAAAAATAAGTAGTAAAGGCCAGGCACAGTGGCTCATGCCTGTAATCCCAGAACTTTGGGAGGCTGAGGTGGGTGGATCTTGGGGTCAAGAAATAGAGACCATCTTGGCCAACATGGTGAAACCCTGTCTCTACTAAAAATACAAAAAATTAGCGGGGCATGGTGGCGCATGCCTGTAGTCCCAGCTACTCAGGAGGCTGAGGCTGGAAAATCACTTGAACCTGGAAGGCAGAGGTTGCACTGAGCTGAGATCGCGCCATTGCACTCCAGCCTGGTGACAGAGCAAGACTCTGTCTCCAAAACAAAACAAAACAAACAAACAAAAAGCAAAAAGTAGTAAAACCAAAAACGAAGTGAGCAGACCCCTGTATTTTATGTGTCTGTCTTCTGTGCAATACATAAATTTTTTTATTTTTTTATTAATTTTTTTTGCACACAAAACAAACATTTTCTAAAAATACATACAAAAAGATGCATATCAAACATATTAGGAAGGTTGCACATGGGAAGATGGGGAATAGAAATGGGGAGTGGGAATTAAAGAAAATAAATGAGAGAGGGACTTTGTATGGATCAATGATAATAACTCAATCCTCTATTTGACAAAGAAGAAGGAGAAGGAAGAGGAAGAAAAAGAAAGTGGGATAAAGGATCAGAAAGGGAGGAAAATAGAAAAAATTAGAGTATGACTCCAGGGTAGACCTGTTTTGTTGTCGCTGGGTTGGTTGGTTGGTTTGTCTGTTGTATTTTTCATATGTTTTGCCATGTTGGCCAGGCTGGTCTCGAACTCCTAGCCCCAAGTGATCGACCCGCCTCAGCCTCCCAGAGTGCTGGGACTACAGGCGTGAGCCACCACGTCCAGCCCCCACATTGCTTCTGGCCTCCGTGGTAGACCTCCCAGATGGGACGGTTGGGCAGAGGCGCTCCCCACATCCCAGACGGGGCGGCCGGGCAGAGGCGCTCCTCACTTCCCAGACGGGGCGGCCGGGCAGAGGCGCTCCTGACCTCCCAGACGGGGCGGCCGGGCAGAGGCGCTCCTCACCTCCCAGACGGGGCGGCCGGGCAGAGGCGCTCCTAACATCCCAGAGGATGGGGGGCCAGGCAGAGACGCTCCCTACCTCCCAGACGGGGCGGCGGCCGGGCAGAGGCTGCAATCCCAGCACCCTGGGAGGCCAAGGCAGGCGGCTGGGAGGCGGAGGCTGCAGCGAGCCAAGACCACGCCACCGCACTCCAGTCCGGGCAACACCCAGCACCGAGTGAGCCAGACTCCGTCTGCAGTCCCAGCACCTCGGGAGGCCGAGGCGGGCAGAGCACTCGGGGTCAGGAGCTGGAGACCGGCCTGGCCAACATGGCGAAACCGCGCCTCCAGCCAAAGGAGAAAAAGCAGGCAGCGGTGGTGACGCGTGCCGGCAATCCCAGGCAGCCCGCAGGCCGGGGCAGGAGAATCACGGGAACCGCAGGCAGGGAGTCTGCAGCGAGCTGACTAGACTCCAGCCTGGGCCACAGAGGGAAGAAAAGAAAGAAAAAAAAGAGGGAAGGAAGGAAGGGAGGAAGGGAGGGAGGGAGGAAGGAAGGAAGGAAGGAAGGAAGGAAATACATAAATTTTTGTTACCATCACATATTTAAATTTTAAGATGTTAACTTTTAAGTGGATGCAGACTCTAATTTCTTTCTTTTTTTGAATGTTATGTATAAAATTCTTTTATATGTATTTTCTGTATTTTTAAAATTGACAATAATAATTGCACATATTCATGGGTATGGGTCACACAGTGATATTTCGATACATATCATCTGTAGTGATCAGATCGTGGTAATTAGCATATCCATCACCTCAAATATTTATTGTTCCTTTATATTGGGAACACTCAATATCCTCCTAGGTATTTGAAACTGTATAATACATTGTTGGTAACTATCAGACTCTGATTTCCTCATACATATTAGTAAAAAGGTGTGTGAAATAGTATTAGATTGAAAATTAATGAAATTTTTACTTTAAAATACCTTAGATCTTAAGAAGGAATCCCAATGAAATGTCTCTTACTGTTTCAGTAGTTAAACAACAACAATCTTGATATTATATCCATTATCCACCTGGCTGGACAAATGGCCTTGCTTGGTAAGGCACACAGATGACAGAGTATGAGAGGGGGAAGGAGACCCATTGGAGTGAGACTCCATGTCACAGCCTCTCCCATCATTTTTTCAGTGAAGTTCTCTGGTTGGCCCATTCCCCATCTCCTCACATTGACTGCCCAGGTTATGGATGTCTGTGCTTCTGGTGGTTAAGCTTGTTGATTAGTTGAGAATTATTTTGTTTGATTAAATTTGCAGTTGGTCAGGTGTGGTAGTTAGAAAGGAGTTTGTAGGAGCAGGTCCTGAGAGAGGCAGTAGGGTGGTCTGAAGCCAGAGACTAACTTGGATGGTCTGGCTGGCAGTGGAAGAACTGCAGAGCTATAATTTGTTTAAGTATGGGAGACCAGTAAAGTCACTGGACTTGTTGATTTTCTGAGAGGAGAAAGTGGATTGCTTTGAAATCTCCCTCTCTTCCTCCTCCCCATGAACGACACCCAGTTGTTCAGTTTTAGATCTTGCCACAGCTTGCACATGGAAAGAATTCTGCCCCTATTTATAAATTTATGTCATAATTTCTGTCATGTTCTAGTTGCTTTTGATAGCAAAGGAGGGAATTTTGGTGCATCATTATCAAATATCTACTGAGCACTGGGCTAAGTGTTGGGAATACAAAGGTATGAGAGACATGGCCCCACCTACATTAATGATGTAACACATGTTTATTTATTTTATTTTTTTATTTTATTTTTGAGACGGAGTCTCGCTCTGCCGCCCAGGCTGGAGTGCAGTGGCGCAATCTTGGCTCACTGCAAGCTCTGCCTCCCGGGTTCCTGCCATTCTCCTGCCTCAGCCTCTCCGAGTAGCTGGGACTTCAGGCGACCGCCACGACACCTGGCTAATTTTTTGTATTTTTAGTAGAGAGGAGGTTTCACTGTGGTCTCGATCTCCTGACCTCGTGATCCGCCCGCCTCGGCCTCCCAAAGTGCTGGGATTACAAGCGTGAGCCACCGCGCCCGGCCTAACACATGTTTGTTAAGCACCCTCAATGCTACAACTACTGTCATGTGCTTTATCTTGTGTAATCCTTATAGCTTCATGCCAGATAAGTTAAATAAAATTAATAGGACACAGTATTTATTTATTTTTAATTTTTATAATTTTTAAATATTTCTTACCTTCTGGAAGAAAGGACACAGTGTTGGTAGCACTGACCCACAAGCCCTTCTATGTCCTTGTGTTATTTCAGCTGGAGTGAAATTTTTAAGTAAGTGGGAGGGGAAATAAAAAGCTGGAAGGTTTTAACTGTGTCCTAGTTATGAGCAGCTTTTCATGTCAGGTGTGGGCATCTGGACTCTATTCTGGGGTTATAGTGGCTCAGTGAAGTTTTTGAATCGGGGTTCATAGTAATGAGCGCTTATTTTATAGGATGATAATGGATAGGAGAGAAATAGAATAATGAGAGAGAAATTACGGTGGGTATCTGTTTCAATGAGATTTACATTCATTATTTACCCCATAAATGTTGAGTGCCTGACCATGGCCTGACAACTATGTGACAGATGCACAAGCCTCAGTAACTGATTCGATCAACTGGAAGAAAGGGTATCAGTGATAGAAGATCAAATGAATGAAATGAAGCGAGAAGATAAGTTTAGAGAAAAAAGAATAAAAAGAAACAAACAAAGCCTCCAAGAAATATGGGACTATGTGAAAAGACCAAATCTATGTCTGATTGGTGTACCTGAAAGTGACGGGGAGAATGGAACCAAGTTGGAAAACACTCTGCAGGACATTATCCAGGAGAACTTCCCCAATCTAGCAAGGCAGGCCAACATTCAAATTCAGGAAATACAGAGAACGCCACAAAGATACTCCTCGAGAAGAGCAACTCCAAGACACATAATTGTCAGATTCACCAAAGTTGAAATGAAGGAAAAAATGTTAAGGGCAGCCAGAGAGAAAGTTTGGGTTACCCACAAAGGGAAGCCCATCAGACTAACAGCTGATCTCTCAGCAGAAACTCTACAAGCCAGTAGAGAGTGGGGGCCAATATTCAACATTCTTAAAAGAATTTTCAACCCAGAATTTCATATCCAGCCAAACTAAGCTTCATAAGTGAAGGAGAAATAAAATCCTTTACAGACAAGCAAATGCTGAGAGATTTTTGTCACCACCAGGCCTGCCCTAAAAGAGCTCCAGAAGGAAGCACTAAACATGGAAAGGAACAACTGGTACCAGCCACTGCAAAAACATGCCAAATTGTAAAGACCATCAATGCTAGGAAGAAACTGCATCAACTAATGCGCAAAAGAACCAGCTAACATAATGACAGGATCAAATTCACACACAACAATATTAACCTCAAATGTAAATGGGCTAAATGCTCCAATTAAAAGACACAGACTGGCAAATTGGATAAAGAGTCAAGACCCATCAGTGTGCTGTATTCAGGAAACCCATCTCACATGCAGAGACACACATAGACTCAAAATAAAGGGATGGAAGAAGATCTACCAAGCAAATGGAAAACAAAAAAAGGCAGGGGTTGCAATCCTAGTCTCTGATAAAACAGACTTTAAACCAACAAAGATCAAAAGAGACAAAGAAGGCCATTACCTAATGGTAAAGGGATCAATTCAACAAGAAGAGCTAACTATCCTAAATAAACATGCACCCAAAACAGGAGCTCTCAGATTAATAAGGCAAGTCCTTAGAGACCTAGAAATAGACTTAGACTCCCACACAACAATAATGGGAGACTTTAACACCCCTCTGTCAATGTTAGACAGATCAACGAGACAGAAAGTTAACAAGGATATCCAGGAACTGAACTCAGCTCTGTACCAAGCGGACCTAATAGACATCTACAGAACTCTCCACCCCAAATCAACAGAATATACATTCTTTTCAGCACCACACCACACCTATTCCAAAATTGACGACATAGTTGGAAGTAAAACACTCCTAAGCAAATGTAAAAGGACAGAAATTATAACAAACTGTCTCTCAGACCACAGTGCAATCAACCTAGAACTCAGGATTAGGAAACTCACTCAGAACCGCTCAGTTACATGGAAACTGAACAACCTGCTCCTGAATGACTACTGGGTACATAACGAAATGAAGGCAGAAATAAAGATGTTCTTTGAAACCAATGAGAACAAAGACACAACATAACCAGGATCTCTGGGACACATTTAAAGCAGTGTGTAGAGGGAAATGTGTAGCACTAAATGCCCACAAGAGAAAGCAGGAAAGATCTAAAATTGACACCCTAACATCACAATTCAAAGAACTAGAGAAGCGAGAGCAAACACATTCAAAAGCTAGCAGAAGGCAAGAAATAACTAAGATCAGAGCAGAACTGTAGGAAATAGAGACACAAAAAACCCTTCAAAAAATCAATGAATCCAGGAGCTGGTTTTTTGAAAAGATCAACAAAATTAATAGACCACTAGCAAGACTAATAAAGAAGAAAAGAGAGAAGAATCAAATAGATGCAATAAAAAATGACAAAGGGGATATCACCACTGATCCCACAGAAATACAAACTACCATCAGAGAATACTATAAATACCTCTATGCAAATAAACTAGAAAATCTAGAAGAAATGGATAAATTCCTTGACACATACACCCTCCCAAGACTAAACCAGGAAGAAGTTGAATCTCTGAATAGACCAATAACAGGCTCTGAAATTGAGGCAATAATTAATAGCTTACCAACCAAAAAAAGTCCAGGACCAGATGGATTCACAGCCGAATTCTACCAGAGGTACAAGGAGGAGCTGGTACCATTCCTTCTGAAACTATTCCAATCAATAGAAAAAGAGGGAATTCTCCCTAACCCATTTTATGAGGCCAGCATCATCCTGATACCAAAGCCTGGGAGAGACCCAACAAAAAGAATTTTAGACCAATATCCCTGATGAACATCAAAAATCCTCAATAAAATACTGGCAAACCGAATCCAGCAGCACATCCAAAAGCTTATCCACCATGATCAAGTGGGCTTCATCCCTGGGATGCAAGGCTGGTTCAACATATGAAAATCAGCAAACGTAATCCAGCATATAAACAGAACCAAAGACAAAAACCACATGATTATCTCAATAGATGCAGAAAAGGCTTTTGACAAAATTCAACAGCACTTCATGCTAAAAACTCTCAATAAATTAGGTATTGATGGGACATATATCAAAATAATAAGAGCTATCCATGACAAACGCACAGCCAATATCATACTGAATGGGCAAAAACTGGAAGCATTCCCTTTGAAAACTGGCACAAGACAGGGATGCCCTCTCTCACCACTCTTATTCAACATAGTGTTGGAAGTTCTGGCCAGGGCAGTCAGGCAGGAGAAGGAAATAAAGGGTATTCAATTAGGAAAAGAGGAAGTCAAATTGTCCCTGTTTGTAGATGACATGATTGTATATCTAGAAAACCCCATTGTCTCAGCCCAAAATCTCCTTAAGCTGATAAGCAACTTCAGCGAAGTCTCAGGATACAAAATCAATGTGCAAAAATCACAAGCATTCTTATACACCAATAACAGACAGAGAGCCAAATTATGAGTGAACTCCCATTCACAATTGCTTCAAAGAGAATAAAATACCTACGAATCCAACTTACAAGGGACGTGAAGGACCTCTTCAAGGAGAACTACAAACCACTCCTCAATGAAATAAAAGAGGATACAAACAAATGGAAAAACATTCCATGCTCATGGGTAGGAAGCATCAATATTGTGAAAATGGCCTTACTGCTCAAGGTAATTAATAGATTCAATGCCATCCCCATCAAGCTACCAATGACTTTCTTCACAGAATTGGAAAAAACTACTTTAAAGTTCATATGGAACCAAAAAAGAGCCCGCATCGCCAAGTCAATCCTAAGCCAAAAGAACAAAGCTGGAGGCATCACGCTACCTGACTTCAAACTATACTACAAGGCTACAGTAATTAAAACAGCATGGTACTGATACCAAAACAGAGATACAGACCAATGGAACAGAACAGAGTCCTCAGAAATAACTCCACATATCTACAACTATCTGATCTTTGACAAACCTGACAAAAACAAGAAATGGGGAAAGGATTCCCTATTTAATAAATGGTGCTGGGAAAACTGGCTAGCCATATGTAGAAAGCTGAAACTGGATCTCTTGCTTACACCTTATACAAAAATTAATTCAAGATGGATTAAAGACTTACATGTTAGACCTAAAACCATAAAAACCCTAGAAGAAAACTTAGGCAATACCATTCAGGACAGAGGCATGGGCAAGGACTTCATGTCTAAAACATCAAAAGCAATGGCAACAAAGCCAAAATTGACAAATGGGATCTAATTAAATTAAAGAGCTTCTGCACAGTAAAAGAAACTACAATCAGAGTGAACAGGCAGCCTACAGAATGGGAGAAGATTTTTGCAATCTACTCACCTGACAGAGGGCTAATATCCAGAATCTACAATGAACTCCAACAAATTTACAAAAAAAACAACCCCATCAAAAAGTGGGCGAAGGATATGAACAGACACTTCTCAAAAGAAGACATTTATGCGGCCAACAAGCGCATGAAAAAATGCTCATCATCACTGGCCATCAGAGAAATGCAAATCAAAACCACAATGAGATACCATCTCACACCAGTTAGAATGGCGATCATTAAAAAGTCAGGAAACAACAGGTGCTGGAGAGGATGTGGAGAAACAGGAACACTTTTACACTGTTGGTGGGACTGTAAACTAGTTCAACCATTGTGGAAGACAGTGTGGCGATTCCTCAGGGATCTAGAACTAGAAATACCATTTGACCCAGCCATCCCATTACTGGGTATATACCCAAAGGACTATAAATCATGCTGCTATAAAGACACATGCACACGTATGTTTATTGTGGCACTATTCACAACAGCAAAGACGTGGAACCAACCCAAATGTGCAACAACGATAGATTGGATTAAGAAAATGTAGCACATATACACCATGGAATACTATGCATTCATAAAGAATGATGAGTTCATGTCCTTTGTAGGGACATGGATGAAGCTGGAAATCATCATTCTCAGCAAATTGTCGCAGGGAGAAAAAAACCAAACACCGCATGTTCTCACTCATAGGTGGGAATTGAACAACGAGAACACACGGACACAGGAAGGGGAACATCACACACAGGGGCCTGTTGTGGGGTGGGGGAAGTGGGGAGGGATAGCATTAGGAGATATAACTAATGTTGAATGACGAGTTAATGGGTGCAGCACACCAACATGGCACATGTATACATATGTAACAAACCTGCACGTTGTGCACATGTACCCTAAAACTTAAAGTGTAATAAAAAAAAAAGCAAAAAAAAATGCCATTTGTCTAAAATGTAAATGCTGTAAAACAATTTTATTTAATATTTGAGGATACATGAATACATAGTAAATGTGCACAGAAACAACACTGCTGCTAGGGGAAAGAAAGGTGAGACTGGGGAGAGTGAACAGGTGGCTTATACTATCCTTTTTTTTCTCTTTTTTTTCAACTTTTAACATTTTTATTTAAAAAAAGATAAAATAGATTCAGGAAAATTACAAACCTCAAATACTCGATTCCTTCAACAGACTAACAGTAAATCTGACAGCTGACTTCTCAGGAGAAACAATGAAAGTTAGAAGACAATGAAATGATGTCTTTAAAACTAAAGGAAAGTAACTGCCAAAGTAGAATTCTATAGCCAATGAAAATATCATTCAAAGATAAAGGCAAAATAAATTTATTTTCAGACAAATGAGAACCGAAAAGCTGTATTTCCCACAGACCAAAATGGAAGTGTGGAGATGTGGGATTGAATAATATATTTCAGTGACACATGTTTGAGTTCCTTGAACATACCACGGGGGAAAATTTTCTTCCTGCCAAGAGTGTTTGAGGCACATTCTGTTTACTCTGATATTTTTCTCACATCTCTTTGAGACGTTAACCCACCCTCATCATTTAGATAGAAGCACAAATGCCACTTTCCTGAAGCCTTCTCTGAACCCTGTCTAGTTTAGAACTAAGTCAAGTCCTCTTGTAAAGGGTGTCATAGATATCCGCATATTACTAGAGTGTTACACACAACATTGAAAAGGGCAGTTATCATAACATGAATATTTGTGAACTGACAACATATAAAATTAGTTCCCACTCAGACTTTTTCCCTTAACACTAGTGTTTATCCTGTCAGTATCTCGTATCCATTAATCTCTAGTGGACAGTTGGATGTTTTCAATAATGCAATAGAAATGGGTTTCAAAGTAAAATCACACATATTGCCAGCTATGCAGAATTTCTTGAATTTTGATGACAGTGATACTGAACTCCTGGAATCATATGCATTGGTAATGACTGGTAAAGATCTGGCTGATCTTCAGTTCATAATTGAAGAAGATAGAATGGACATTTAATAGACAATAATTTGGAAATTAAAGAATTACAAAGAGGCTTTTGGGAAAATTGATTATTGTTACAAAAATTACTCTTTTATAGTCCTGTAAAAGTTCCAAGTGACAATAAGCATTTTATGTTATAGTATCATTTGGTAATGTTATCCTGCCCTCTAATCAACACTTGATTAATATTTTCATTTGAAAAATGATTTTCTTAAATATTCTTAAGTGTTGGATGAGATGAACTTAATTTTTTTTTTTTTTTTGAGATGGAATCTTGCTCTGGCACCCAGGCTGGAGTGCAGTGGTGCAATCTCAGCTCACTGCAACCTCTGCCTCCTGGGTTCAAGCAATTCTCTGCCTCAGCCTCCCAAGTAGCTGGGATTACAGGCGCCCACCACCATGTCTGGCTAATTTTTGTATTTTTAGTACATCTTGGCCGGGCTGGTTTTGAACTCCTGACCTGATGATCTGCCCCGCTCTGCCTCCCAAAATGTTGGGATTACAGGCATGAGCCACCATGCCCAGCCACTTAATTTCATTTTTAGCCATCTTTCAAGATAAACCATTCAATTTATTTAATATTGTATAATAAATCCTACAAAAACTTAATGGCTTAAAACTTTGGGAATCTTTTGTTATCTCTCATGGTTTCTGTTAGCCATGAATTCAGGAAGGACTTGGCTAGGTGGCTCGCTTTTAGGATCTCTCAGACAGTTGTAAACAGCAGTCATCTATAGGTGTGACTAGGCTGGAATGGCTCACTCATAATGGCTGGCTGTTGGCTTCGGGCCTCAGTTGCTTCCCATGTGTGTCTTTCTGTGGGGCTGCTTGAGGGTCCTCAAGGCATGGTTGCTGGCTCCCCAGAGAGCAAACCATCCAAGAGGCCAACGTAGAAGCTGCAGTGCCTTTTATGACCTAACATCAGAAGTCATGCTGTCACTTTCACCAACTTCAGTTCACACAAGGAGCAACCCTAGTTCACTGTGGGATGAAGCTATGTAAGGATAGGAATACCAGGAGTCATGGATCATTGTGGATAATCTTGAGGGTTGGCTACCACAAAAGTTATCCTTTCTTTTTCATAATTTATTATGAAAATTTTGTTTTGTTTGAAGTAGATTCCAAGAGGTCTTGATTTGGTATCAATTATCATGAGAGAAGTAGGATCTCCTACACCAGTCTTTTGTTCATATTCTTACCACAGTTGTAGTTCACGTAAATTGATGGAGGTATTTTGTTGTCTCCCCTTCAGAACAATGTTTTGTGAAGGCTGGTCCAAGGCAGTACCAGATAGCACAGTACTTGGTACATAATGGATGCTCAGTAAAAATGTGTTAAATGAATGAATAAACAAATCTAGTAGATACTATTGGTTCTTGATTAGAGAACCTCCAAACTTAGATAAAGCACCAGATAGCACAGTACTTGGTACATAATGGATGCTTAGTAAAAATGTGTTAAATGAATGAATAAACAAATCTAGTAGATACTACTGGTTCTTGATTAGAGAACCTCCAAACTTAGATAAAGCACCAGATAGTACAGTACTTGGTACATATTGGATGCTCAGTAAAAATGTGTTAAATGAATGAATAAACAAATCTGGTGTATACTATTGGTTCTTTAGATTAGAGAAGCTCCAAACTTAGATAAAGCACCAGATAGCACAGTACTTGGTACATAATGGATGCCCAGTAAAAATGTGTTAAATGAATGAATAAATGAATCTAGTAGATGCTATTGGTTCTTGATTAGAGAAGTTCCAAACTTAGATAAAGTGGATTTGTTTTTTGTTTCATTTTGTTTATTATCCTGGCTATGCCCTTACATTGCTGTTGTAGTCAACCTATGTCTTCAGTGTTCTGTATTCATGTTAATGTTTATTTTTAAAAGAACTGTTAGTATATGTGCTGTTGTGGAAGGGAAAAAACAGCCCACATAAGTAAATCTGCACTGTTGAATTGTATGGATTTAGCCTCTTCCCAGGGAGAAAGTTATTCAGCTGAATTCTGTAATTGATCATTTGGTGTTTCTCAAGAATATTGATGACCATTTTCAACAGTTTGGGGTGAGTAAGGAAGATAAAGTTATATCTTTAAATAAAAAATGGTTTCTATTTATTGATATTAAGGATATATGGGTAAGAATTATTAAAAAGACAACAGTTACTTAAGTGATCATTTTGTAGGTTTGCTATTTGTAATGTTCTAGAATTTGTTTTATTCATGATTTGTTTTGTCTATTAAAACCCGTTTAAAATTTTCTTTTAATTTAAACATTGATGAGACTTGGCTGGATAGCGGAATGCCAGAAAGGGCCAAATTCCTGCAGCTGCCTACACACCATTATTCTGAAATGATGCTATTTAAATAGCTTAGCTAATAGCTGAAACATGACTCTCTGAGGAGGGTGGTAGCCCCTCTAATTTTCTGCCTTTGCCTCTGCCTTTCTTCTTTTCTTCTTCTTGGAAGTTGTTTTCTGAGTGTTAGTCAGTGCACAATTTCCTTATGGATTCCCAGTTGGAGATGAGGGAATACCCTGGTGAGTTGTGGACACAGCATCACAGAGAGCCTATACTGAATATTGGGTTGAGGTCTGTGTTCCTCCCTAGATTAGAGATTCTGAAGCAAAGAGACCATGTATAACCTTCAGAGGTTGGTTTCAGATGTTTACACAGCATATCCAGTTAAGATTGGTTAAAGAATGAGATTTATTGGCACACATAAATATGGACGCTGAGCAGTAGGGCAGGGTTCCCGCATGGCATCATCTGGTGGGTCCAGATTCATTTCCATGTGACTGTCCTGGCTCTCTTCTCCCCATCCCCAAGCCATCCTAAAGATGGCTGCAGCAGTTCCAAAGCTTTCTTTTTAACACACTGTCTAGAAGAAGAGAGAGTTGTTTCTTGAAAGCTGCAGAAGATCGAGGAAGATCTTTTCCAAAAGTGTCCATGAAAGTTACCACCTCTTTGTGGGTCTTTGGCCTAGGTTGGGCCACATTCCTGAACCCATCACTAGTGATGGGTATGGAATTACCCTTGGATCAGTCAGACCCACCCATGGAGTGAGGGGAAGCATTGGAGGAGAGGTGAATTCCTGAACAGAATCAGGGTTTCATTAGGAAGGAGGGAGCACACGCTGGGTAAATGACCAAACAATGTTCCTTATCCTCTCTGTTATGTCCCCCATACCTAGAACAATCCCTGGCACATAATAGGTTGTTGATAAATATTTATTAAATTAATTTACTCTTTTATCTTCTGATTTAATTTCTGAGTTCTATGGTTGCTCATTTCCTGAGAGATAAACATTTATACGTTGCTTATTGTCTACTTTTAAGTGAACTTTAAAAAATGCTTATTTAAGGCCGGGCACAGTGGCTCACTCCTGTAATCTCAGGATTTTGGGAGGCCGAGGTGGGCGGATCACGAGGTCGGGAGATCAAGACCACCCTGGCTACGATGAAACCTCGTCTCTACTAAAAATACAAAAAAAAAAAAAAATTAGCTGGGCGTGGTGGCGGGCACCTGTAGTCCCAGCTACTCAGGAGACTGAGGCAGGAGAATGGTATGAACCCAGGAGGTGGAGCTTGCAGTGAGGTGAGATTGTGCCACTGCACTCCAGCCTGGGCGACAAGACTGAGACTCGATCTCAAAAAAACCAAAAACAAAACCAAAAAATTTATTTAAGTAGCCTGTTGTTATTTTGCTATTAATGGAATTATTAAAAATAATTTATAATTAAAACAACTTGATAGGTATATATTCAGATAGCTTTGCTTGCATATTACAGTCTAAGGGTTTATCCTTAGGAAAACTAAGAAAGGAAATCTGATTCATTATTTATAACTTGTAAGACAGTAGAAGTATAACCGAGAATGTCATATTATAGTCATGGCATATGGTAGGAGCCATAAAATCTCACATTACTCATCGAAACTTGTTCAGTTAAAGGAAGTGAATTTGGTATGAGATTACTATAAATCCTGTGACTAATGTAGTGATGATGATGCTTTGTTAAATGAATCCATAAGAAGATACTCAGAAGCTTTCCTGCTGATCCTTAGTAATATGGGATATGTATATTTTATCTCTTGATGCCGTAATCTGTAATTAAATTCTTCTATTGCTGGTGCCATTGTTGGTTTACTTAAAATAAACTTAGCATCTGGATTCCTTAGCTGATTCTCTGTGCTGGTGTTTATTGTTCTGCAAGTAGTTCAGACCTCAGAGGTGCTGGCTTGTCTGTTTTATCATATTCAAAAAATGTGTTCTTTTGCATTTGGAAATGAAGCTACTAACCTCCTGAGTACAGGGCGTGGGCTGAGGTATTTTCTTTCATTATGATGCCAAGTTGATCGTTTGAGTAGTGGCTGGTGGATTAGGGTGCACGCTTTGTAGCTCTGTAGCTTTAATTGATGTATATGAAGATCAAACTTTAGTGACGTGTATGAAGATCAAACTTTTTGGTGACATTTAGTCTAATTTGGTGACATTTCGTCTAATGGCCCCAAATACTTTCAAACATTGAGCTTTGTGGCTTAAAAAAGAATATGTGTGTGTGTGTGTATGTATATATATGTGTGTGCATATATGTGTGTGTATATATGTATGTGTATGTATATATATGTGTACACACACACACACACACACACACATTTTTCGTTTTTTCTTCAACTCTTAAGTCCTGGGGTACATGTGCAGTACGTGCAGGTTTGTTACATATGTAAACATGTGCCATGGTGGTTTGCTGCACAGATCAACCCATCACCTATGTATTAAGCCTTGCATGCATTAACTATTCTTCCTGAGGCTCTCCCTCCCACCACTGCACTTACAGGCCCTAGTATGTGTTGTTCTCCTCCCTGTGTCCATGTGTTCTCATTGCTCAGCTCTCACTTATAAGTGAGAACATGTGGTGTCTGGTTTTCTGTTCCTGCATTAGTTTGCTGATAACAGCTTCCAGTTCCATCCATGTCCCTGCAAAAGACATGATCTCATTCCTTTTTATGGCTGCATAGTATTCTATGGCGTATATGTACCACATTTTCTTTATCCAATCTATCATTGATGGGCATTTGGGTTGATTCCAGGTCTTTGCTATTGTGATAAATGCTGCAGTAAACATACATGTGTGCGTATCTTTATAGTAGAATGATTGCTATTCCTCTGGGTATATACACAGTAATGAGATTGCTGAGTCAAATAGTATTTCTGGTTCTAGATCTTTGAGGAATCGCCACACTGTCTTCCACAATGGTTGAGCTACTTACACTCTCACTAATAGTTTAAAAGCATTTCTTTTTATTTGCAACCTCACCAGCATCTGTTGTTTCTTGACTTTTTAATAATTGCCTTTCTGACTGGCATGAGATGTATCTCATTGTGGTTTTGATTTGCATTTCTCTAGTGATCAGTGATGTTGAGCTTTTTTTCATATATTTGTTGGCTGCATGAATGTCTTCTTTTGAGAAGTGTCTGTTTGTGTCCTTTGCTCACTTTTAATGTTTTTTTTTTTAATTTTAAATTTGTTTAAGTTCCTTGTAGACTCTGGATATTTGACCTTTGTCAGATGGATAGATTGCAAAAATTTTCTTCCATTCTGTAGGTTGTCTGTTCACTCTGTTGATAGTTTCAAAAAAGAATATATTTTCCTTAAGTGCCTGCTGGTGGATAGGAAAACTCAAGTGGGAATGACCTTTTCCTCATTTATGAAACCAGTGGGAAGCAATTTAATTACTACCCTCTTTTTAATTTTTTTCTTATGTTCATGTTCCTTTGTGTTATTAATCCCAACTGGCACGTTCACATTTTAGAACCTGAATGTAAGGTCATAGTATCAGTGGTAGGGCAGGGCCTGGGGGGGCTCCATTTTACTTTTTAGAAGGTGTATTTCATTGGTTGCCAAGACTTCTGACCTGTTATTTCGTGAGTTAGTTATGTGAACTGCTGATGTTGAAATCTTGACCTGAGGCCTCTCCTTGTTTGAAAACATTCTTGAAACATCATTGCTGTAAATTTGAGAGAGTGAATTTCTCCTGAATAGGATATTTTGCTTTATCTGCTTTAAGAGAGAGTTTTAAATGATTTCCATCAAATAATAAAGCCCCTTGATGATCTAGCAGAGGTTGCAAATTCATGGGAGGGAAAACTCTCTAAAGCGAGGTCAAAGAATTTCCTTTTAGGGTTGAGTGTCCAACTGTTACTGATATTAGAGATGTATCTAAGTGTGATTGGCACAGTTACATGGCTTTCAGGGTCAGTGTTCAATAACCCAGGTAGAGGTGGTTGAATTGATCCAGGTCAGGCAGATAAGGAAGCAAGAAGTTGAGGGTATTTGTGCTAATAATATCTGAAGTCGTGAGGTTGAGGCAAAGAAATAAAGCTAGAAAGGACCTGATATATTGAGAGAAGACAAGAGATTCAGCTACTGAAATACTCCATTCACCATTTCATTACTTACCTTGCCAATTTTTGTTGATACTTCATTTCACCAACATGTGGTCTCACTGTTCTATTCAGCACATTTTGGTTAATAATGTGATTTAAGGAAGAAATCTGTATTCATTGTGCTGAACTCACACCAGCTCTCTGAAAAACATGAAAAAAGCATTTACTGTTGGTGAAGTTGAAATCTCATTTTCTTCCTGTCTACTGGTTATTGTTTCCTATTTGCATATCACTCCAGGCTAATGAGGAAAAAAATAAAATACATTTTATTAAGATCAGAACAAATCAAGCAAGGTTGATTCCTGAATATTTATGAAACACAGCAGTAAATGAATAAAGCAAAGCATGAATCAAGTTTGTTGTTCTATCTTGGATTTTGTGAAGTGGAAAAGGAAAGTCCAGGACTCGTGGTAAACAACTTAGGTGGTAACACAGTGTTTATCCATCAAAAAGCAAAGGTTATAATAAAAGGAAAATTAAACATTGAAGATCTATGTACTTACAAAAAGTAAGTCATAACGTAACATATGCATACTTTGGAAAATTTGGGAAACTGTAAAAAGGAAAACCTAGTCATCACTAGTCACACACTACTCAGCTGTAACCACAGATAATATTTTGAGTATACCAGATTTTGTTTTTCCATGTACAGATTATTTTCCTTTTATTAAGTGTTAGAGATTATTTTTAGTAGGTTTCAACTATTCCTGTTACTTGAAAAGATTAGGCAGACACGATTTTACCCATGGTTAACAGTACAGCATGGTCTCTTTTTGAGAGAAATCTTATAAAAGGTGGAGTTCTAGAATAGATTATAGTTAATCATTTGTTTTTATGAGGATTTTTGATAGAACTATGTATATAAATATGAGGTGCTTATGGAAACACACAGGACCTAGAATCACCAAGATACTTTTGTTTTTATTTCTTTATTTTTAATTTTTAGACTTGGGGAGTTTGTTACATGGATATACTGTGTAGTGGTGAGGTTTTGGCTTCTAGTGTACCCAGCAGCCACGTAGTGAACATTGTACCCAATAGATAATTTTTTAAGCCCTCACTGCTGCTGCCTCAACTTGGAGACCCCAGTGTCTATCATTGCCATTTTTATGTCCATGTGTACTTATTGTTTAGTTCCCACTTGTAAGTGAGAACATGTGGTATTTGATTTTCTATTTCTGAGTTATTTCACTTAGGATAATGGCCTCCAGTTGTATTCATGTTGCTGCAAAGGACATTAGTCCGTTCTTTTTTAATGGCTGCATAGTATTCCATGATGTATGTACCACATTTTTTTTTTCTATTCAGTCATCCATTGATGGATATTTAGGTTGATTCCATGATTTTGCTGTTGTGAATTGTTCTGCGATAAACTATGAATGCAGGTATCTTTTTGATAAAATGATTTCTTTTCCTTTGGGTAGATGCCCAGTAGTGGGATTGCTGGATCATATGGCAGTTCAATTTTTAGCTCTTTGAGAAATTTCTATACTGTTTTCCAAAGGGATTGTACTAATTTACATTCCTACCAACAGTGTATGAGCATTCCCTTTTCTCTGCATCCTTCAATATCTGCTGTTTTTTTTTAATCTTTTTAATAATAGTCATTCTGACTGTTTAAAAATTATATCTCATTGTGGTTTTAATTTGCATTTCTCTGGTGATTAGTAATGTTGAGCATTTTTTCATATGTTTGTTTGCCACTTGTATATCTTCTTTTAAGAAATGGCCAAGACAGTTTTGAAAAAAGATGTCAGTTTTGAGGACTTACATTACTGAATATGGCCGTAGCCAAAGGATGGACATAAAGATCAATGGAACAGAACAGAAAGTCTAGAAATGAGCCTACATATTTATGGCCAATTTGTTTTTGACAAAGGTACCAAGGTATTGCAATGGAGAAGGGATAATCTTTTCAACAAATGGTGCTAGGACAATAGGATATCCATGTGCAAAACATTGAGTCTTCAATCCTTCCCTCACACCATGTGTACAAAAATTATTTCAATTTTTTTTTTGAGATGGAGTCTTGCTCTGTCTCCCAGGCTGGAGTGCAGCAGCATGATCTCGGCTCATTGCAACCTCAGCCCCCTAGGTTCAAACAATTCTTGTGCCTCAGCCTTCTGAGTAGCTGGGATTACAGGTGCATGCCACCCACCTGGCAAATTTTTATATTTTTAGTAGGGGCAGGGTTTCACCATGTTGGCCAGGCTGGTCTCAAACTTCTGACTTCAAGTGCTCTGCCTGCCTTGGCCTCCCAAAGTGCTGGGGTTACAGGTGTGAGCCACCACGCCCGGCCAAAAATTATTTCAAAATTGATCATAGACCTAAATGTAAGATAATGTCTTAGATATAACATCAAAAGCATGGCCCATAAAAGAAAACATTAATAAAATAGACTTTTGGAGCTGAGTGCAATGGCTCACACCTGTAATCCCAGCAACTCAGGAGGCTGAGGTGGGAGGATTGCTTGAGGACAGGAGTTTGAGGCCAGCCTGGGTAACATAGTAAGACTCTGTCTCTACAAACAAAACAAAACATTACCTGGGTGTGGTGACATGTTTCTGTAGTCCCAACTACTCAGGAGGCTGAGGCGAGAAGCTCACTTGAGCCCAGGAGTTTGAGGCTGCAGTGAGCCATGATTGTGCTATTACACAGCAGCCTGAGTGACAGGGCGAGATCCTGTCTCTCAAAAATTTTTTTTAAATAGACTTAATCAAAACTAAAAGCTGCTTTTCAAAAGACATCATAAAAAAATGAAAAGGCAAGCCACAGTTAGAAACTTTTCCTCTAAAAAGCAAAAGGAGGATGAAAAGACGAGCTACAGACTGGAAGAAAATGTTTGTAATCCACACATCCAAAAATAGACAGTATCTAGAATACATAAAGAACTCTCAAAACTCAGTAATAAAACAATCCAATTTGAAAATGGGCAAAGACATGAGCAGACTTTACAGACATTTCAGTGAGTAGGATATACAGATGGCAAATAAGACATGAAAAGATGTTCATATCCTTACCCATTAGGGAAATGCACATTAAAACCACAGTGAAATATCACTGCACACCTATCAGAATGGCTAAAATAAAAATAGTGAGAATACCACATACTGCTGAGAAATCAGAAATCCTGGATCACTGATATATTTCTGGAGTAATGTAAAATAGTACAGCCACCTTGGAATCCAGTTTGGCACTTTCCTGTAAAGCTAAAAATGTACTAACTACAGAACTCAGCAATTGCACTATTGAGTATTTGTTCCAGAGAAATGAAAACTTATTTTCATACATGAACCTGCACGAAAGTGTTCATAACAGCTTTATTCAGAATAGAAAAATAATGGAAACCACCAAAATATTCTTTAATGAGTGGATAAACAACTGTGATACATCCATACCATGGAATACTATGTAACAATGAAAAGGAATGAGCTGTTGATACATGCAGCAACTTGGATGGATCTCCAGGGAATTATGTGGATTGAAAAAAAGCCAATATAAAAAGGTTAAATACTATATGATTCTGTTAACATTAACATTTTTGAAGTAACAAAATTATAGAGATGGAGAACAGATAGTGGTTGCCAGGGGTATGGAATGGGGGAGGGTCTGGCTATAAAGGGGTAGCAGGAGGAGGCAGGAGATTTGTGGTGATGGAGCAGTTCAGTATCTTGATTGTGGCCATGGTTACATGATTCTAAACATGTTATCAGATTGCACTGAAGAGATACTTAATATCAGTAATCATTAGGAAAATGCAAACCAAAATGGTAGTGAGATACTTCTTCACACCCATTATAATGGCAATTATTTAAAAAGTTAGGGAAATAACAAGTGTTGGTGAGGATGTGGGGAAATTGGAATTCTTGTGCATTGGCTGGGGGGAATGTGAAATGGTGTTACTGCTATGGAAAATAGTATGATGTTTCCTCAAAAATTAGAAATAGCTGCTATATGATTTAGCAGTTCCACTTCTGGATATATACTTCTGGATATATAGTCTGAATGGAAAGCAGGGATTCAAATAGATATTTGTACACTCATGTTCATAGCAGCATTATTCACTTTAGGCAAAGGTGAAAACAACCCAAATATCCATTGATGGATGGATGGATAAACAAAATGTGGTATATACATATGATGGAATATTATTTAGCCTTAAAAAGGAAGGAAATTCTGACCTATGCTGAGGTATGAATGAACCTTGAGGACATGAGGCAAAGTGAAATTAACCAGTCACAAATGCACAAATATTGTATGATTCTACTTACATGAGGTACCTACATTAGGCAAATTCATAGAGACAGGAAATAGAATGGTGGTTGCTAGGGGCTTGGAGGAGAGAGGAATGGGCATAGACTGGCAAGATGAACAGAGTTCTGGGGATGGGTGGTGGCGATGTCTTCACAACAGTGTAAATGTACTTAATGCCACTGAACTGTGTACTTAAAATAGTTTTAACAGCTTAATTTTAAGAGTATTTTACCACAATAAAAATTGCATAGGTCTACACACACGAGTACCCACACGGCACACACACATACACACTTGGGAGCGGGGAATGGGAATGAGTGCATTTGAAGCTAGTGAAATCTGAATGAAGTTTGTAGATGTACCAATGGAATTTTCTGGTTTGATATTTTACTGTAGTTAAGCAGGGTGTTCTCACTGGGAGAAGCTGGGCGAAATGTACATAGGACCTTGCTGCATTTTTTGTTACTTCCTGTGAATGAATGTATAGTTTATTTCAAAATAAAACATGGTATTTTTGTTTATTTTTGAGACAAGCCACAAATTTGCCTGGTATACAGGAAATACAAAAAACTAACTGCAGTTATTGGGAAAGTTTACCAATTGTTGGGAGAGTTTATCATTTTGTCAGAGTCTTCACCTGTGTGTGTGTGTGTGTGTGTGTGTGTGTGTGTGTATGTGTGTGTATAAAAATTAATTGCACCTTTTAAGTTTTTTTTAAGGTAAGGATCCACTTTCTGAAATTTATCATCAATCATTTTGACTCCTGGTCATTAATCCTCCCAAGTAAATAAATAAATTTCCGAATGGTAGCTTTATCTTAACAGATTTGGTTTGTGTGTTTTAGGAAAAGCATCACTCATATTTTGCTTTTTATCTTGCTCTACAGTGATTCTATTTTGTTTTATACATCATCTGGTAAACATTAGTGAGAGAGTCTGGCGAGAATACAGACATATGTGTTCCACTAGATTAAAAAATGTTCTTGGCAACTGAATGATACCAAGAGGTCAGCAGGGAGGAGTGGCTGGGTAGGGGTTACTTCTGTGGATAAAGGGAAGGAAAAGTAGCGGACATTGATTGTCAACATTTATGGAAACCTGTTCTGCAACTACTGTTGTACTTTTATACGTGCCTTATTTAGGGGGGATTAAGTGTTCTTTACAAGGGAAAATTGAAGCCTAGAGACACTGAGTACCTTTCCCAAGGTTAGACAGCTGGTGAATGCCCAAGTCAAGATCCAGACTTATTTTGGAGAGGCATCAAAGTATGGAACCATGAGTTCCTGGGGTCAAATTTAGGAAGACACCAATTTTACTACCTTTGTTGATCTTTAGCTCTGGATGGCCATGGTTTATAAGCAGGAAGTGTTTACAACACATGCTTGTATGGATCAATCTTAAAGATGAATATTCAATACTGTATTTCTGAGAGCAAATAGCTGTTGATTTGATATATATCCAACAAATATTTATTGAGTTTTTAATTATGCCAGGCAATGTTTTAGGGACTGAGAATATAGTAGTGGACAAAACAGATCAAAACCAAGGAAAACAAGTAAAATATATGTTAAGATAGTGATAAGGTCTATGGGAAAACCTTTAGAAGGGAAGGCTGTAGGATGTAGTGCAGGGGGTTGATATTTCATCAGGGAGAGCCTCACAGGGTGGGTGACACTGGGCCACCTGGAGGCAGTGAGGCTTGTGGAGCAGTTGGGGAAGGGCATTCCCGACAGAGAGAATAGTGAGTCTCCAAGCCCCAGATGGGAATGTGCCTGGTGTGACACGGAACAGCAGAGGCCAGTGTGTCTGGGCAGAGTTGCTGGTGGGGAGAGGGGTGGTCAGGAGTGAGGTCAGAGGTATGTAGTGGCCATACCAGGAAGGGCCTTGTAGGCCATTGTTAGGACATTTGCTTTTGCTTTGTGAGATGGCAAGTGGCTAGAGGGTTTTGAGCAGAGGAGTGCTATCATCTGACTTAATTTTGAAAGGATCGCTCAAGGGGTTTGCTGAGAAGAGATGGAAGGGGGCCAGCAGGGGAGCAGGGAGGCAGGTTCAAAGCCATCACAATAATGCAGGCAGGAGATTATAGAGACCTGGGTCTAGGGTTAGTGGTGGAGGTGGGGAGAAGTGGTCGAAATCTGATTTTGCTTTCCTGGCTGAGCCCACAGGAAGTGCTGATGGATTAGCTATGGGGTATGAGAGGAAGAGAGGCATTGAGAAGGACTGCAAGTTCTTTGGTCTAAGTAGGGAAAGAGATGAAGTTGTGAATGCTGTATGTTGAGATGGGGAAGAGTATGGCAGGGCAGATCAGGGGCTCAGTTATGGATTAAGTATGAGAGTGCTAAGGGGAAATGTGTGTTGCCTATGCGCAAATCATCATGGTAGCACTTTTGAACAGACAGAAGTGTAAAATACTCTCCAAGAGTGTGCTCTCCAGAAACGCACTGATAAGTAAGGGGAGATAAAGTATGCACAGACTTACAAAGTACACGACGTTTATGGATGATAAACCATTCATTCATTCTCACACCATTGAGACCAAAGCTGCTTCAGCACTTCAGATGCAGAATGATGGCCGTGGGCACAGCAGTTTAGGTGGACCGTGATGAGCAGTTGGTGCTTTTCCTTGGCTTTGAAGTGCTTGTAGGGCTTGGCAGGTTGGAGAGCTGGGAGGCCAGTGTCTCTGGAGTGGTGCAAGGTGCAGAGCTAGTGTGTTCAGCAACAGGGAATAAATTGTGTTGACCAACATGAGGTTCGAGTTGGAGATCAGCAGAGGTTAAGGTTGGAAGTACATCCTGCTTGAGGAAGGCTCTGGGTGCTGGCTAAGGAAGTTGGCCTTTGTTTTGTGGATAATTGGCCATGATTGAAAGGGATTGATTTGGGTAGTTGACCTGATTGAATTACTGCCTTGGGAAGTTTGATCATTCCCTCAGGTTTCTTAGAAGTAGGCCTCTTTGGTGTACAATCATGCTTATTCTCTGGGCAGCTTTGATACACTTGCCCCTTTTGGCTCCCTGGACGCTGCTCATTTCTGATGCACCTCCCATCTCTCTGACCACAGCTGCCCATCATTGACTCAGGAGATACTTATTGAGAGGCTGCTCAGTGGCACCCCTCATGCTGGACACAGTGGGTGAGGCAGGCAGGGTCTAGTGGGGAGCAGACATTCCATAAATGGTCACACACACTGCTGCATGGTTTTGGGTTTCCTAAGCCCTGGGAAGGGAAACTACAGAGCACATAAAGAAGGGCTTTGAAGCTGAGGAAGAGGCTTTTAAGCTGAAGTCTGGACTTCAGTGGGCCAAAGGGAGGGAGGAAGAGCATTCTGGACCTTGTAGGTATGTGCCAAGGTGGGATGACCTTCATGCACTCGGGCAAGAGCAAAGGCCCATATGGCTGCAGATGTGAGGAGGGTCCCTTGAGGTCTGGGTTAGGACCTCTTTCTTCTCCCATGCCACTCCCTGGGGCTATCATCTCTTCCCTTGATCTCAGCTATTCTCTGGGCAGTTAGTTTCTCTTCTTACCTCCCTCATGACATCTAGACTGCCTCACTGTTATCTCTACCTGGAAGTCCCAAAGGCATGGTTAACTTCCTCTGTCCTAAACTCTAAGAAGTATCTTCCCACTTTGCCATTTCTACTTTCCTTCAAGCTTTTCTCCTTGTCCCAGACACCTTTTCTACCTGCTGTTGGCCGTCCAGTCGCATAGCTCTAGTGCCACTCTTCTGTGATACCTTTCCTACCTGTTTATTCCTACCTGTCTCCCTGGCAGAACAGTTTAATCCTGGGACCCTATAAAACACTGTTCATTCCTCTCTGTCCATTATTTGTTTGAACTGTTGACTATTGCATATTTGTCTGAGTTCTTAATGGATTGAATCCTTCTGAATCTTGTATTGCTGGGGCTTTGCATGATATTTGGGTCTCAGGGTTTTACTAAATAGCATTTTATGAACACAATAAAAATAGCTATTGAAACACTGGTAAAAATGTTTTAAATAGGACAGTCAAAGTAGAGAGAACAGAGTCATGCCTGATACAGAATGTGAATATATCAGATGGAGAAGACCCATCTATCTGGTTTTCCTCTTGGCATCTTTTTTTTTTTTTTTGAGACGGAGTTTCGCTCTTGTTGCCAAGGCTGGAGTGCAATGGCATGATCTTGGCTCACTGCAAACTCTGCCTCCCGGGTTAAAGCGATTCTCCTGCCTCAGCTTCCCAAGTAGCTGGGACTACAGGCATGGGCCACCACACCCAGCTAATTTTTGTATTTTTAGTAGAGATGGGGTTTCTCCATGTTGGTCAGGCTGGTCTCGAACTCGTGACCTCAGGTGATCCGCCCGCCTCAGCCTCCCAAAGTGCTGGGATTACAGGCGTGAGACACCGCGCTTGGCTCCTCTTGGCATCTTAATCAAGGGATGCTGTTGATTATTATTCTGCCTGAAGACCCCATATTGATCTTGTAAAATCTGAAAAACGAGATATTTCGAGAGAGAGAATTGGTCCCTTGAGATATTGCAAGCAACCTTTGGGTTGCATCCTTTACATTTAGAATTGCATTGTCAATGTCCAGGGCAAAAGGGTAAGGGACAACCCAAATCATTTGGAAAGATTAAAGGATAAGAAATAAAATTGTATGCCAGCTTGAGCCATCCCCTCCACCCCCCTTCCCAGGAAAAGTGTAATTGATATTGAAGTTCTGACAACCAAGTATCTACTTGGAAGTAATTAGCATTTACCAAGGGTGCTTCATAGAATCCATTTGTTTTACTTCCTTTTTAATTCCTTGTGATGATGGTGGTGACAGGTTCATTGTTCATTTGTTCTCAGCTGTTCCCTGGAGGTGTAGCTCTTCACCTGCTCCTGGTTCTGTGTGGCAGGCTTCAGAAAAAAAAGAAAGGATCTCATGTTGGTTCCACTGAAGGGGAAAAAAAGTTGGAGGCATTTCGGGTTCACTTACTTGCAAAGATGAATTAAGATAAGCACTGCCAGAGTAATTAAACTCATTTCCACAGTAGCATTTTCTCTTCTGTGCTCACGTCACACTTGCAGGTACATGTTCATTATTTCAGACTTTCTAATTATAGCAGTCATCACAGACTTTGGTGAGCTACCTTGTTATTAGGTAATAACTCTGTGTTGTTTGGCTTGCATCTGAAGTTGTGATGAAGGGGAAGTGTGCACTGAGCATGGGTGTGTCTCTTTTTCAGGGATTCCACGTGTTCCCTTGGTTTCTGCATCTCTTGCAAACACTTATAGAGTGGTGCTTTATGACGCATGCTGAAATATGCATTTCAAAAGAAAAGATGAGGGATTTTTTTTTTCCTCTTAGAGGTTAGCCATGCCTGGGGAAACATGGACAAAACACTAGACTCTGAGATGCTCTAATTTTGTGATTCTAAGTGATTCCATAATAATCAATAGCAATAAGGGTAAGAGTCCCTAAGAGTAACAATTAGAGACCCAGGCATGACCCCCATAAGCTCCCACTCAGTGTATGCGTGTGTTTTCTGCTCTTAAGTGGAGTTTGGGCATGAGAGGGCAGATCTGTTCCACTGTAATGCAGGTGTGTGAGGCTGAGGTGAGGGGATGCAGGATGTGGGGTGCCCCAGTGATACTCGGTTAAGGTCTTGGCTACATTTGTCCACACCTGCATTCCAGTGTTTGTTTTGGAGGGCATAGCAAGAAAGTTTCTATGCAACATGGCAACTTTTTATTAGACTGTAAAGCACAGTGTTGTCCCTGGAACATCCTTATTTTGGTAGTGTAGTTTCATTTCTGATGGTTTGTACTCCATGATCACAGAATTGCATAAGTTATAAGAGCTCTCAGTGATTACATCATAATTCTGTAAGATGGCTTGGAAGGGACCTTACTGAAACATCTAGACAAGTATGTTTCAAACACCAGTGATTTGAGTGTTATTATAGCCATGCTTTTTGCTGTATATAAGAACTACCATTATTAGTTATGTCTCTCTGGATTCTATCCTGTGTTTGGCTTAGCCTCATCTGAAGCATACTGTTTGGATTTGATAATGTTGCAGCTAGGACTCTGGAGCCAGACTACCTGGGTTCAAATCCTGGCTCTACATCTTCCTGGTGTGGCGACTGGGAGCAAGTCACTACATTTCTTTGTGTCTCTTGTTTCCCTGGGTGCAAAATGGAGACAATAATAATCTCTGTCTCCTAGCGTTTTTATGAGAATTAAATGAAAAAACTAAAATATTTACAGTAGTGCCTAGCACATAGTAAGTGCTCACAGAATGATAGTCTTATTAGTTATATATTTTTATATATAGAAATATGTGTAAAACCATTGAAATAAAAAGTTACTTTCATGCTACTTACAATTAGATTTTATTAGTGGGATATTTTTATGCTACCTAAAATTAGATTACATTTTATTAACAGAGTATGTATTTTTCTGTGAGAAGCATTGATCCTGCCATCTAGTCTCATGGCTTTTTGGTGTTTAATTGTTGCCTACATTACCCTAGACTGAGGCCTCCAGGGATTCCACTTCATTTGAGCCAGCTGTGTCGGTTAGAATAGCTTTTCATGGGGCAAGCTCCGTGGCTTCCTTTCATCCGTTGCATTTTACCCTTTGACATCAGAGGGACCAACTCTAATCTCTCTTCTCCATTACAGCCCTTTGCATAATTGAAGAAAGCTGTCATGTTTCCCAGAGTCTCCTCTTCATCAGCCCTACAAAGTGTCAGTTTTCCCCTCTGGATGAGCCCCTGCCTGCCTTGCTTGTATAAAGTCAGCCCTTTGCAGGGAATGAAGCTATGGGAGAGGAGATTTGTCTGAGGACATGTGGGATACATTTTGCTTGTACTAATTAGTGCTTGTAAATGCTATGAGCACCTGGAAGCTGGAAGCAGCCAGTGTCTTCTCAGATGCAAAAGTTGCAGGTGGAACCAGTGGATCCAGCCAGTATCCCTGTAAATAGCCAGAAACGGTAATTTAAAGAAGGCTTGGAAAACTGGTGCTTGTGGTTGCCTCTTGAAAGGGAACTGGGTGACAGGTGAAACTTACTTTTCACCATTCTACTCTTTTATCTTTCACATTTTACACCATACAATGTATCGCCTATTCAAAAAATCATACACACACATATTAAAAAAAAGGCAGAATCGTAGGCTGTTGAACTGAAAGGCATTAAAAAATAGTATGAGGGAGGAGCTTTGTAAATGTTAAGTTCCTAAGGGAACAAAAAGATAATAGGGGCAATGTGCTGAAAGGAGAAGATGAAATAAATAAGAATAGCAACAGGCTGGGCATGGTGGCTCACGCCTGTAATCCCAGCACTTTGGGAGGCTGAGGTGGGCGCATCATGAGATCAGGAGACGGAGACTATCCTGACCAACATGGTGAAACTGCATCTGTACTAAAAATACAAAAATTAGCTGGTCGTGGTGGTGCGTGCCTGTAATCCCAGCTACTCAGGAGGCTGAGGCAGGAGAGTCGCTTGAACCACGGAGTCGGAGGTTGCAGTGAGCCGAGATCACGCCACTGCACTCCAGCCTGGCGACAGAGCGAGACTCTGTCTCAAAAAAAAAAAAAAAAAAAGAACAACAAATGACAAAACCTTATCTCTAGGCTTTTCCCTCCCCTGATACACTCTATTTTGTCTAGCTTCTCCCCTAAGATCCGGCTCAGCTGCTATTTTCCCCTGGGAAGCCCTCCTTAACCCTCTAACCCCTTCACCAGCGTGGCTGTAGGGCTTCCCTTCCTGTTTTCTCAGCAACTCGCGCAGCCTTCTAGGCTTAGTAAGAGTCTATTTAATACAGATATCATTATTCATTTACTTCTCAGCCTTTTTCACTCCATATTCCTGGACTCCTTGAGGGATGGACTGTCTCCTTAGTATTTATATACCCTGTGCTATGTCAGTGAGATGCCCGGCCTAGTGAATGCGTGGGATGTATCTGTACTGAATGATCACAAGTGTGCAGGGGGCGCTTCGGGCTATGGGTGAGGTATAGGAAGGCTTCCTGGGGCAGCTGGTGCTGGAGCCATCCTGAGGTCTTGGGAAGCATTTGCCAGGCTGAGAAGAGACAACCCTCTGGGCAAGGTGAACAGCAAGTTCAAGGGTACAGAGGCATGACTGAGGTTATCCTTTTAGAACAACCCATTCTTTTTTTTTTATTATTATACTTCCAGTTTTAGGGTACATATGCAGAATGTGCAGGTTTGTTACATATGTATCCATGTGCCATGTTGGTGTGCTGCACCCATTAACTCGTCATTTAGCATTAGGTGTATCTCCTAATGCTATCCCTCCCCCCTCCCCCCACTCCACAACAGTCCCTGGAGTGTGATGTTCCCCTTCCTGTGTCCATGTGTTCTCATTGTTCAATTCCCACCTATAAGTGAGAACATGTGGTGTTTGGTTTTTTGTTCTTGCGATAGTTTACTGAGAATGGTGATTTCCAGTTTCATCCATGTCCCTACAAAGGACATGAACTCATCATTTTTTATGGCTGCATAGTGTTCCATGGTGTATATGTGCCACATTTTCTTAATCCAGTCTATCGTTGTTGGACATTTGTGTTGGTTCCAACTCTTTTCTATTGTGAATAGTGCCACAATAAACATACATGTGCATGCGTCTTTATAGCAGCATGATTTATAATCCTTTGGGTATATACCCAGTAATGAGATGGCTGGGTCAAATGGTATTTCTAGTTCTAGATCCCTGAGGAATCACCACACTGACTTCCACAATGGTTGAACTAGTTTACAGTCCCACCAACAGTGTAAAAGTGTTCCCATTTCTCCACATCCTCTCCAGCACCTGTTGTTTCCTGACTTTTTAATGATGACCATTCTAACTGGTGTGAGATGGTATCTCATTGTAGTTTTGATTTGCATTTCTGTGATGGCCAGTGATGATGAGCATTTTTTCATATGTTTTTTGGCTGCATAAATGTCTTCTTTTGAGAAGTGTCTGTTCATATCCTTCGCCCACTTTTTGATGGGGTTGTTTTTTTCTTGTAAATTTGTTTGAGTTCATTGTAGATTCTGGATATTAGCCCTTTGTCAGATGAGTAGGTTGCGAAAATTTTCTCCCATTTTGTAGGTTGCCTGTTCACTCTGATGGTAGTTTCTTTTGCTGTGCAGAAGCTCTGTACTTTCATTAGATCCCATTTGTCAATTTTGGCTTTTGTTGCCATTGCTTTTGGTGTTTTAGACATGAAGTCCTTGCCCATGCCTATGTCCTGAATGGTAATGCCTAGGTTTTCTTCTAGGGTTTTTATGGTTTTAGGTCTAACATGTAAGTCTTTAATCCATCTTGAATTAATTTTTGTATAAGGTGTAAGGAAGGGATCCAGTTTCAGCTTTCTACATATGGCTAGCCAGTTTTCCCAGCACCATTTATTAAATAGGGAATCCTTTCCCCATTTCTTGTTTTTGTGAGGTTTGTCAAAGATCAGATAGTTGTAGATATGCAGCATTATTTCTGAGGGCTCTGTTCTGTTCCATTGATCTATGTCTCTGTTGTGGTACCAGTACCATGCTGTTTTCATTACTGTAGCCTTGTAGTATAGTTTGAAGTCAGGTAGCATGATGCCTCCAGCTTTGTTCTTTTGGCTTAGGATTGACTTGGCGATGTGGGCTCTTTTTTGGTTCCATATGAACTTTAAAGTAGTTTTTTCCAATTCTGTGAAGAAAGTCATTGGTAGCTTGATGGGGATGGCATTGAATCTATAAATTACCTTGGGCAGTATGGCCATTTTCACGATATTGATTCTTCCTACCCATGAGCATGAAATGTTCTTCCATTTGTTTGTATCCTCTTTTATTTCATTAAGCAGTGGTTTGTAGTTCTCCCTGAAGAGGTCTTTCACGTCCCTTGTAAGTTGGATTTCTAGGTATTTTATTCTCTTTGAAGCAATTGTGAATGGGAGTTCCTCATGATTTGGCTCTCTGTTTGTCTGTTATTGGTGTATAAGAATGCTTGTAATTTTTGTACATCGATTTTGTATCCTGAGACTTTGCTGAAGTTGCTTATCAGCTTAAGGAGATTTTGGGCTGAGACAATGGGGTTTTCTAGATATATAATCATGTCATCTACAAACAGGGACAATTTGACTTCTTCTTTTCCTAATTGAATACCCTTTATTTCCTTCTCCTGCCTAATTGCCCTGGCCAGAACTTCCAACACTACGTTGAATAGGAGTGGTGAGAGAGGGCATCCCTGTCTTGTGCCAGTTTTCAAAGGGAATGCTTCCAGTTTTTGCCCATTCAGTATGATATTGGCTGTGGGTTTGTCATAGATAGCTCTTACTATTTTGAGATACATCCCATCAATACCTAATTTATTGAGAGTTTTTAGCATGAAGTGACCTACAAAGAGACTTAGACTCCCACACAATAATAATGGGAGACTTTAACACCCCACTGTCAACTTTAGACAGATCAACAAGACAGAAAGTTAACAAGGATACCCAGGAATTGAACTCAGCTCTGCACCAAGTGGACCTAATAGACATCTACAGAACTCTGCACCCCAAATCAACAGAATATATATTCTTTTCAGCACCACACCACACCTATTCCAAAATTGACCACATAGTTGGAAGTAAAGCTCTCCTCAGCAAATGTAAAAGAACAGAAATTATAACAAACTATCTCTCAGACCACAGTGCAATCAAACTAGAACTCAGGATTAAGAAACTCACTCAAAACCGCTCAACTACATGGAAACTGAACAACCTGCTCCTGAATGACTACTGGGTACATAACGAAATGAAGGCAGAAATAAAGATGTTCTTTGAAACCAACGAGAACAAAGACACAACATACCAGGATCTCTGGGACATATTCAAAGCAGTGTGTAGAGGGAAATTTATAGCACTAAATGCCCACAAGAGAAAGCAGGAAAGATCCAAAATTGGCACCCTAACATCACAATTCAAAGAACTAGGAAAGCAAGAGCAAACACATTCAAAAGCTAGCAGAAGGCAAGAAATAACTAAAATCAGAGCAGAACTGAAGGAAATAGAGACACAAAAAACCCTTCAAAAAATTAATGAATCCAGGAGCTGGTTTTTTGAAAAGATCAACAAAATTGATAGACCACTAGCAAGACTAATAAAGAAGAAAAGAGAAGAATCAAATAGACGCAATAAAAAATGATAAAGGGGATATCACCACTGATCCCACAGAAATACAAACTACCATCAGAGGATACTACAAACACCTCTACGCAAATAAACTAGAAAATCTAGAAGAAATGGATAAATTCCTCGACACATACACCCTCCCAAGACTAAACCAGGAAGAAGTTGAATCTCTGAATAGACTAATAACAGGCTCTGAAATTGAGGCAATAATCAATAGCTTACCAACCAAAAAGAGTCCAGGACCAGATGGATTCACAGCCGAATTCTATCAGAGGTACAAGGAGGAACTGGTACCATTCCTTCTGAAACTATTCCAATCGATAGAAAAAGAGGGAATCCTCCCTAACTCATTTTATGAGGCCAGCATCATCCTGATACCAAAGCCGGGCAGAGACACAGCCAAAAAAGAGAATTTTAGACCAATATCCTTGATGAACATTGATGCAAAAATCCTCAATAAAATACTGGCAAACCGAATCCAGCAGCACATCCAAAAGCTTATCCACCATGATCAAGTGGGCTTAATCCCTGGGATGCAAGGCTGGTTCAACATACGCAAATCAATAAATGTAATCCAGCGTATAACAGAACCAAAGACAAAAGCCACATGATCATCTCAATAGATGCAGAAAAGGCCTCTGACAAAATTCAACAATGCTTCATGCTAGAACAACCCATTCTAAAAGAAAAATGTTTTAACCCAAAACACAGCTAACATTTTATAGCAAGACATACCTAATATTTACCCACATTATTAAGAAAATTTGTGCTATTTTGCTTTTTAATTTTTGCTTCAGATTGAAGATGACTCTGGGTTCATTGAGTGCATTTTGAATCACCTGATGGGGTTGGATGAGCGGTTATCTGGATTGGGCATTTTTTCCTTCTTGACCCTTCTCTTTCTTTCCTTCTCATTCTTCTCTTGCCCTTATCTCCTGATTTCTGTAAGAATCTACTATGTAAAACACATTGCCCAGCATGTGGGGGACCTTGGTGAGGAGTTCATGGCCTTGCAACGAACCTCAGGTACAAGACTCTAAAACAAGGCAGAAAGTGATGCAAGCCACAGGAGAAAACCTGTTGGTGTCTACGAGAGTTCACAGGAAGGAGGACTTCTTTCCATGTAGAGAAGACCAAAGAAGGGTTCATGGTGGGAGTGATTTTTTTTAACATGTGGAATTTAGGTGTGAGGAGTCTTGGGGTGGTAGGCATTCGTTGGGGAGAAAACAGCAGAAGCAAATGTCTGCAGACAGGGTGGCTTTCCACATGGTTGGAGAGGAGGAGCAGCAAGAAATAACCTTGGAGGGTTCATTTTCAGGTGTATATGGAGGTTCTTACTGCAAGTGGAGAAGTTTGGACTTTCTTCTTTAGGTAGTCGGGAGCCAGTGAGATTTTTGAGCATGCAGTTGATGTATCAGAGCTGTAGTCAGAGCCAGGTGTCCTAGCCAGACAGAAAAACCAGCTTGAAAAGCTATTTATTAAGCCAGCTGGGAAGAGGTGTTCATGTAGGGAAAGAAAACCAACAAAATCAGGAGGGAAAGTAGTTCTGGCACATGGTGCTTTGAGGGATCATTAAGGATTCATTCTGTCTCCAGTTTAATACAGAAAGTGGCACAGGGCAAACAGATGGGAAGTGGCCAAGGAAACAATAAAAATGATGTGTTCTTTTCCTAAGTGCCAAAGGTAAAGCCATTGGTCAACTGATGTGATTTGTGATTAGAAGAATCTTGGAGCTGCCAGGTATGGGCTATATTATTGGTTCATTATGTATGTTTCTGTTAGGATTGGAATGTCTAGTAATTATCCTAAGGTTTCATCATGAGTAATTCTGAAACTTTCTGAAATATAGGAACAGAAGCATCCCATGAAGCATCCCATGAAGACACTGTGCTTTGCTGGTTCCCTGGAGGAGCTGGGATTTTAGCAAAATCAGAAGAGAGACTGAGTATTGAGATACTCTCCAAGTGGTTTTTAAAGCTACAGCTGACTAAATGAGAAGACAGGTTAAACAGACATTCCATATGAATAGAACATGATTATAATTATTCTTATCCTTGAGTTGTGAGGCTTGGTTTCTGTCATGTGCAGATTTGCAAATTTTTATGACTCAAAGAAATATGTTGTAAAGCTAGGCACCAGATCGACATTGTTTTGGTTTTGCTAAAGATTTGAGATTTTGCATGTACAGCAAGTAAGTCACACTTTGTTTTATAGTGATGGGCAAAAGGCACATAGAGTGAGTTTGGTGTTGAGAACTTAAGAGTTGTGTCATTTTGCTCTTCAGGGTCTGCCAGGCTATCCCTCGCTGTTTAACTTCCCTCTTCATCTCTTTTTCTGCTATGGACTGAATTGTGTACCCACTCCACCCTCACCCCACAATTCACGTATTGAAGTTCCAGCTCCTAACATGATGGCATTGGAGATGAGGCCTTTGGGAAGGAAGTAGGTTTAGATGAGGTCACATGAGGGTGGGGCCTCTGGGATGGGACTAATGTCCTTATAAGAAGAAGGGTGGCGGAGGGGAGAGAGAGAAAAAAAACAGAGCTCACTGTCTCTGCTATGTGGGGACACAGCAAGAGGTTGGCCATCTGCAAGCCAGGAAGGGGGTACCCTCACCACAAACAAAATCTACTGGCACCTTGATCTTGGACTTCCAGCCTCAAGAACTGAGAAAATAAATTTCTGTTGTTTGAGCCAGCCAGTCTGTCCACTCTGTGGTGTTTTGCTGTGGCAGCCCAAGCTGACCAATACAGTGCTACCTTGTGCAAAACTTAGGACAACTGAGGGTTTAAGGTCATGTGTTTATTACATAGAAATGCTATACCATTCCTTAGACTGTGTTATGTAATGCATTTTGGCATATAAATGTCTGATAGAGACAGGTCAAGATGAAAAACTGGGGTGGGTTTGTGTGACAAATTTTAGTAAAGGGTAGGGCATACTTTGCTTAAGAATCAGTAAAATCTTTGCAGCCAGGCAAAATGTATGCTCTAAGTATGGACTCTTGGAGCCTTTTGTGTATTTTACTAGCTTCGTGTAGAAATATAGAAGTTCTTGGATGTATAGTCAGATTAATGAATTGGCTAATTTGATTAATATCAATTTTGGGGACCGCAGTAGCAATAAAAGAAGTACCTAAGATGAAACAGTTTAAAACAGAATAAGGATTAAAGAATGTATTTCAAAGATCTTGAAATCCATCTGTCAGTTTTAGCTCTCCTAAAAATCATTTGTTCACAGTGGCTGAAGGCCAGCCTCATATATGCCAAGTTATATTTAGAAAAACAAAGGGGGAAGGGGAAGCTCGTATCTATTTGTGGAAGTAGTCCCAGCTATGTTTTTATACCTCCCAGATCTGAAATACAGTGGGACTCCCTTAGAATGCAGTTTCATGGGCCTCTGAGGCAGCATCCCTCTTGGAAGAGAGCATGTCCTCTAAGCCTTTTATTGTACTAGGCTGATATAGTGGCAATATTTCATGGGTTTTACTTGACTTGTTTTTCATGCTAATTTGTGTAATAATGAACTGTGCTTGTGATGGACTTTTGGGATATAGAAAACTATTTTGAGGAATTCTGTAATTCAAAAAATTTATAGTTGAGTATTGTGCAATTGGAACCACATAACTCCCCAATATTAATTCAGGCAATTAGAGAGTTACGTTCATTCTTTTAGATTAAATACTATTATTAGATAGTGTATATCTACCAGGCATAGTTCAAGCAGTGGGGAGATTTAGTATATAATCTTTGGAAAACTTGTGCCTTTAAAATATGGTTGACTGTCTATAGGTCCGTGAAGATGACTATTAAAGTTCTTGGGAAATCAAAACAACTGAGTTGTTCATTGTACACACATCTGCACCAGTGCCATGGAAACTGCAGAGAAGCAGTAGACCTCCACTGTTGGATATGGTAGCCACTAGCACAAGTGGGAATTTGAATGTAAATGAATTAACGTTAAATACAATGCAGAATTCCGTTTCTTAGTTGCACAGCCACATTTCACATACTCATTAGCCAAAACAGCTAGTGGTAATTCTGTGAGATGGTGCAGGTGTAGGATATTTCCACCAGCTCAGGAAGTTCTACTGGATAATGTGGTGTGGGAACATTTTTTTCTGCCCCTGATTAATTTTAAATCTATTTTAAATCTGGGATAGAAAGATGTGCAGAAGGAGAGGATAAAAGAAAACATAATTAACATTTTTATCAGCAGTGTCTCTGGGCAGCATGTGATTGATTATTGGAGTAATTTTATAGATAATAAATAATACAAGATGTTAGACTGAGATGATTAGGGAAGAGTTGTAATTTTTACTGGATTTTCAATTAACCAGTGGGATTCCAATAGCAATGATGAAGTGGGAGGCATTCTATAATCAATGTGCAAAAATCACAAGCTTTCTTGTACACCAATAACAGACAAACAGAGAGCCAAATCATGAGTGAACTCCCATTCACAATTGCTTCAAAGAGAATAAAATACTTAGGAATCCAACTTACAAGGGATGTGAAGGACCTCTTCAAGGAGAACTACAAACCACTGCTCAATGAAATAAAAGAGGATACAAACAAATGGAAGGACATTCCATGCTCATGGATAGGAAGAATCAATATCGTGAAAATGGCCATACTGTCCAAAGTAATTTATAGATTCAATGCCATCCCCATCAAGCTACCAATGACTTCCTTCACAGAATTGGAAAAAACTACTTTAAAGTTCATATGGAACCAAAAAAGAGCCCTCATTGCTAAGTCAATCCTAACCCAAAAGAACAAAGCTGGAAGCATCACGCTACCTGACTTCAAACTATACTACAAGGCTACAGTAACCAAAACAGCATGGTACTGGTACCAAAACAGAGATGTAGACCAATGGAACAGAACAGAGCCCTCAGAAGTAATGCCACATATCTACAACTATCTGATCTTTGGCAAACCTCACAAAAACAAGAAATGGGGAAAGGATTCCCTATTTAATAAATGGTGCTGGGAAAACTGGCTAGCCATATGTAGAAAGCTGAAACTGGATCCCTTCCTTACACCTTATACAAAAATTAATTCAAGATGGATTAAAGACTTACATGTTAGACCTGAAACCATAAAAACCCTAGAAGAAAACCTAGGCATTACCATTCAGGACATAGGCATGGGCAAGGACTTCATATCTAAAACACCAAAAGCAATGGCAACAAAAGCCAAAATTGACAAATAGGATCTAATTAAAGAGCTTCTGCACAGCACAAGAAACTACCATCAGAGTGAACAGGCAACCTACAGAATGGGAGAAAATTTTTACAATCTACTCATCTGACAAAGGGCTAATATCCAGAATCTACCATGAACTCAAACAAATTTACAAGAAAAAAACAACCCCATCAACAAGTGGGTGAAAGGTAGGAACAGACACTTCTCAAAAGAAGACATTTATGCAGCCAAAAGACACATGGCATTTAAATGCTGATTTCACATGAGCTATGATGTGTGGATCATCTTTAGTTAAATGTACGATTGAACTGTGCGTAGTGTTTGCCTGCCATATCGGTGCTTAAGGAAAATAAAATAACACAGACTCAATGAAGATGCATACCTTTTATTTGGCAAATAATTAAAATTCTCTTTCCTCCCACCTTTTTTCAGTCCCTACCACAAACCACACTGGCTTGGCAAGGATAATATCTCAGTTTTTCTTCTTCAGGCAATAAATACATTTACCCTTAACATTATTTAGTTTTCTGTTTTGAGGTAATTGTAGATTCACATGCAGTTGCAAGAAATAATAGAGATCTCATGTACCCCTTATCCAGTTTTCCTTAATAATAATATCTTGTAAAACAATAGTAAAATATCACAATGTTAAATCCAGTTTAGCCTGAAGCTGCCTCCTCACATATTTTAAGTTCAGCCAAAAGATTTATCTGTATATCGTGAACTATAACCTAAATGAACTTGTAAACAGAGTGTAGCCGACTCTTGTGCCAGTCACCAAATTTTGGTCAAAGGTGGCCAGCTGTTCAAATTGTGTTCAAATAAGGCAAATGCCAACTGTAAGCAATCCAGCTGTTTTTTTTTTTTTTTTGAGACGGAGTCTCACTCTGTTGCCCAGGCTGTATTGCAGTGGCGCGATCTCGGCTCATTGCAAGCTCCGCCTCCCAGATTCACGCCATTCTCCTGCCTCAGCCTCCCGAGTAGCTGGGACTACAGGCGCCCACCACCACGCCTGGCTAATTTTTTTGAATTTTTAGTAGAGATGGGGTTTCACCGTGTTAGCCAGGATGGTCCCGATCTCCTGACCTCGTAATCCACCCGTCTCGGCCTCCCAAAGTGCTGGGATTACAGGCGTGAGCCACTGTGCCCGGCACAATCCAGCTGTTTTTATATCTCACTTCCATTTTCTCTGTGTCACTTTCTTTTTTCTGTCCATAAATTGTCTTCTACCACATGGCTGCACTGGAGTCTCTGAACCTGCTAAGGTTTCGGAGGCTGCCTGATTCATGAATTGTTCTTTGCTCAATTAAATTCTTTTAAATTTTATTTTATTTTAATTTTTTTGAGATGGAGTAAAACAGTACTCCATCACCCAGGCTGGAGTGCAATGGCAGGATCTTGACTCACTGCTACCTCTGCCTCCACGATACAAGCCATTCTCCTGCCTCGGCCTCCCAAGTAGCTGGAATTACAGGCATGCACCACCATGCCTAATTTTTATATCTTTAGTAGAGATGGGGTTTCACCATGTCAGCCAGGTTGGCCTCGAACTCCTAACCTCAAGTGATTTGCTCACCTTGGCCTCCCAAAGTGCTAGAATTACAGGTGTGAGCCATCATGTGCAGCCCCAGTTAAACTCTTTTGGCTAAAATTTTTTTTTTGTTTTGTTTTGGAGACAAAGTCTTGATCAGTCACCCAGGCTGGAGTGCAGTGGTGCAATCTCGGCTCACTGCAAGCTCCACCTCCTGGGTTCACGCCATTCTCTTGCCTCAGCCTCCCGAGTAGCTGGGACTACAGGTGCCTGCCACCATGCCCAGCTAATTTTTTGTTTTGTATTTTTAGTAGAGACGGGGTTTCACCGTGTTAGTCAGGATGGTCTCGATCTCCTGACCTCGCGATCCACCCGCCTCAGCCTCCCAAAGTGCTGGGATTACAGGCGTGAGCCACCGCGCCCAGCCTAAAGTTTTTCTTTTAACAACAATTAGAATATTGGCATTGATACAATCCACTTACCTTGTTCAGATTCTCCCACCAGTTTTATCTGTAGCTGTGTGTGTGTGTGTGTATGTGTGTGTGTGTTCCATGCAATCTAATCAGTGTGGGCTCATGTATCACTACCACAGGTGAGATTCTGAATTCCTTCACCACCAGGATCCCTCATGTTGCCCTTTTATAACCACAGACACTATTCCCCCAACCTGCTCTCTGCCATCATCCTTAATCCCTTGCAACTGCTGATCTGTTCTCCATTTTTATAATCTTGTGATTTCAAGACAAAATAAATGTAATAATACAGTATGTAACCATTAAGATTGACTTTTTCCACTCAGAATAATTTCTGAACATTAATCCAGGTTATTGTATCAATAGTTTGCTCCCTTTCACTGCTGAGTAGTAGTAATGATATAGAGGTACCACAGTCCATCTAAAGGACATCTAGGTGGTTTCTAGTTCTAGGCTGTCACAAATAAAGCTGCTATGATCATACATTGTATTAGTTGACTAGGCTGGCATAAGAAAGCACCACAAACTGGGTTAGACAACAGACATTTAGGAGTTCAGCATATGAATCTGGAGTGTGAGACTCAATTCAACACTTAACATTCATGTGCAGGTTTTCCTGTGAATATCACTTTTCATTTCTCTGGAGTAAATGCCTAAGACTGCAATTTCTCAGTAGTATTGTGATTGCATGTCTAGGCTTTTAAAAAAGTGCCAAGCCATGTTAGACAGGCTGTACCAGTTTACATTCCCACAGTACAAGTGAACCTGTTTCTCCACATCCTCAGCAGCATTTGGTAGTGTCGCTACTTCCTATTTTTGCCATTTTGATAAATGGTTTCTTATTGCGATTTTGATTTGCATTTCCCAAATGAAGAATGATGTTGAGCATCTTTTCTTGTGCTTATTGCATCTAAATATCCCCTTTGGAGAAGAGTCTCTTCATGTCTTTTGCTCATTAAAAAAATTGTTTTTAACTCTTGACTTTTGAGAGTTCTTTATATATTCTGGATAGTAATTCATTTTCTTTCTTTTTTTTTTTATTATACTTTAGGTTTTAGGGTACATGTGCACAATGTTCAGGTTTGTTACATATGTATCCATGTGCCACGTTGATTTCCTGCACCCATTAACTTGTCATTTAGCATTAGGTATATCTCCTAATGCCGTCCCTTCCCCCCCCCCCAACCCCACAACAGTCCCCGGAGTGTGATGTTCCCCTTCCTGTGTCCATGAGTTCTCATTGTTCAATTCCCACCTATGAGTGAGAACATGCGGTGTTTGGTTTTTTGTCCTTGCGATAGTTTACTGAGAATGATGTTTTCCAGTTTCATCCATGTCCCTACAAAGGATATGAACTCATCCTTTTTTATGGCTGCATAGTATTCCATGGTGTATATGTGCCACATTTTCTTAATCCAGTCTATCGTTGTTGGACATTTGTGTTGGTTCCAACTCTTGGCTATTGTGAATAGTGCCACAATAAACATACGTGTGCATGTGTCTTTATAGCAGCATGATTTATAGTCCTTTGGGTATATACCCAGTAATGGGATGGCTGGGTCAAATGGTATTTCTAGTTCTAGATCCCTGAGGAATGGCCACACTGACTTCCACAATGGTTGAACTAGTTTACAGTCCCACCAACAGTGTAAAAGTGTTCCCATTTCTCCACATCCTCTCCAGCACCTGTTGTTTCCTGATTTTTTAATGATGACCAATCTAACTGGTGTGAGATGGTATCTCATTGTGGTTTTGATTTACATTTCTCTGATGGCCAGTGATGATGAGCATTTTTTCATATGTTTTTTGGCTGCATAAATGTCTTCTTTTGAGAAGTGTCTGTTCATGTCCTTTGCCCACTTTTTGATGGGGTTGTTTGTTTTTTTCTTGTAAATTTGTTTGAGTTCATTGTAGATTCTGGATATTAGCCCTTTGTCAGATGAGTAGGTTGCAAAAATTTTCTCCCATTCTGTAGGTTGCCTGTTCACTCTGATGGTAGTTTCTTTTGCTGTGCAGAAGCTCTGTACTTTCATTAGATCCCATTTGTCAATTTTGGCTTTTGTTGCCATTGCTTTTGGTGTTTTAGACATGAAGTCCTTGCCCACGCCTATGTCCTGAATGGTATTGCCTAGGTTTTCTTGTAGGATTTTAATGGTTTTAGGTCTAACATTTAAGTGTTTAATCCATCTTGAATTAATTTTTGTATAAGGTGTAAGGAAGGGATCCAGTTTCAGCTTTCTACATATGGCTAGCCAGTTTTCCCAGCACCATTTATTAAATAGGGAATCCTTTCCCCATTTCTTGTTTTTGTCAGGTTTGTCAAAGAACAGATAGTTGTAGATATGCCGCATCATTTCTGAGGGCTCTGTTCTGTTCCATTGATCTGTGTCTCTGTTGTGGTACCAGTACCATGCTGTTTTGGTTAGTGTAGCCTTGAAGTAACCAAACCCTTGAAGTAACCTGAAGTCAGGTAGCGTGATGCCTCCAGCTTTGTTCTTTTGGCTTAGGATTGACTTGGCGATGCGGGCTCTTTTTTGGTTCCATATGAACTTTAAAGTAGTTTTTTCCAATTCTGTGAAGAAAGTCATTGGTAGCTTGATGGGGATGGCATTGAATCTATAAATTACCTTGGGCAGTATGGCCATTTTCACGATATTGATTCTTCCAATCCATGAGCATGGAATGTTCTTCCATTTGTTTGTATCCTCTTTTATTTCATTGAGCAGTGGTTTGTAGTTCTCCTTGAAGAGGTCCTTTACATCCCTTGTAAGTTGGATTCCTAGGTATTTTATTCTCTTTGAAGCAATTGTGAATGGGAGTTCACTCATGATTTGGCTCTCTGTTTGTCTGTTATTGGTGTACAAGAATGCTTGTGATTTTTGTACATTGATTTTGTATCCTGAGACTTTGCTGAAGTTGCTAATCAGCTTAAGGAGATTTTGGGCAGAGATGATGGGGTTTTCCAGATATACAATCATGTCATCTACAAACAGGGACAATTTGACTTCCTCTTTTCCTAATTGAATACCCTTTATTTCCTTCTCCTGCCTGATTGCTCTGGCCAGAACTTCCAGCACTATGTTGAATAGGAGTGGTGAGAGAGGGCATCCCTGTCTTCTGCCAGTTTTCAGAGGGAATGCTTCCAGTTTTTGCCCATTCAGTATGATATTGGCTGTGGGTTTGTCATAGATAGCTCTTACTATTTTGAGATACATCCCATCAATACCTAATTTATTGAGAGTTTTTAGCATGAAGGGCTGTTGAATTTTGTCAAAGGCCTTTTCTGCATCTATTGAGATAATCATGTGGTTTTTGTCTTTGGTTCTGTTTATATGCTGGATTACATTTATTGATTTGCGTATGTTGAATCAGCCTTGCATCCCAGGGATGAAGCCCACTTGATCATGGTGGATAAGCTTTTTGATGTGCTGCTGGATTCGGTTTGCCAGTATTTTATTGAGGATTTTTGCATCAATGTTCATCAAGGGTACTGGTCTGAAATTCTCTTTTTTGGTTATGTCTCTACCAGGCTTTGGTATCAGGACGATGCTGGCCTCATAAAATGTGTTAGGGAGGATTCCTTCTTTTTCTATCGATTGGAATAGTTTCAGAAGGAATGGTACCAGTTCCTCCTTGTACCTCTGGTAGAATTCGGCTGTGAATCCATCAGGTCCTGGACTCTTTTTGGTTGGTAAGCTATTGATTATTGCCACAATTTCAGAACCTGTTATTGGTCTATTCAGAGATTCAACTTCTTCCTCATTTAGTCTTGGGAGGGTGTATTTGTCGAGGAATTTATCCATTTCTTCTAGATTTTCTAGTTTATTTGCGTAGAGGTGTTTGTAGTATTCTCTGATGGTAGATTGTATTTCTGTGGGATCAGTGGTGATATCCCCTTTTTCATCTTTTATTGCATCTATTTGATTCTTCTCTCTTTTCTTCTTTATTAGTCTTGCTAGCAGTCTATCAATTTTCTTGATCTTTTCAAAAAACCAGCTCCTGGATTCATTAATTTTTTGAAGGGTTTTTTGTGTCTCTATTTCCTTTAGTTCTGCTCTGATTTTAGTTATTTCTTGCCTTCTGCTAGCTTTTGAATGTGTTTGCTCTTGCTTTTCTAGTTCTTTTAATTGTGATGTTAGGGTGCCAATTTTGGATCTTTCCTGCTTTCTCTTGTGGGCATTTAGTGCTATAAATTTCCCTCTACACACTGCTTTGAACGTGTCCCAGAGATTCTGGTATGTTGTGTCTTTGTTCTCGTTGGTTTCAAAGAACATCTTTATTTCTGCCTTCATTTCATTATGTACCCAGTAGTCATTCAGGAGCAGGTTGTTCAGTTTCCATGTAGTTGAGTGGTTTTGAGTGAGTTTCTTAATCCTGAGTTCTAGTTTGATTGCATTGTGGTCTGAGAGACAGTTTGTTATAATTTCTGTTCTTTTACATTTGCTGAGGAGAGCTTTACTTCCAACTATGTGGTCAGTTTTGGAATAGGTGTGGTGTGGTGCTGAAAAAAATGTATATTCTGTTGATTTGGGGTGGAGAGTTCTGTAGATGTCTATTAGGTCCACTTTGTGTAGAGCTGAGTTCAATTCCTGGATATCCTTGTTAACTTTCTGTCTCGTTGATCTGTCTAGTGTTGACAGTGGGGTGTTAAAATCTCCCATTATTATTGTGTGGGAGTTTAAGTCCCTTTGTAGGTCACTCAGGACTTGCTTTATGAATCTGGGTGCTCCTGTGTTGGGTGCATATATATTTAGGATAGTTAGCTCTTCTTGTTGAATTGATCCCTTTACCATTATGTAATGGCCTTCTTTGTCTCTTTTGATCTTTGTTGGTTTAAAGTCTGTTTTATCAGAGACTAGGATTGCAACCCCTGCCTTTTTTTGTTTTCCATTTGCTTGATAGATCTTCCTCCATCCCTTTATTTTGAGTCTATGTGTGTCTCTGCACGTGAGATGGGTTTCCTGAATACAGCACACTGATGGGTCCTGACTCCTTATCCAGTTTGCCAGTCTGTGTCTTTTAATTGGAGCATTTAGCCCATTTACATTTAACGTTAATATTGTTATGTGTGAATCTGATCCTGTCATTATGATGTTAGTTGGTTATTTTGCTCGTTAGTTGATGCAGTTTCTTCCTAGCCTCGATGGTCTTTACAATTTGGCATGTTTTTGCAGTGGCTGGTACCGGTTGTTCCTTTCCATGTTTAGTGCTTCCTTCAGGAGCTCTTTTAGGGCAGGCCTGGTGGTGACAAAATCACTCAGCATTTGCTTGTTTGTAAAGTATTTTATTTCTCCTTCACTTATGAAGCTTAGTTTGGCTGGATATGAAATTCTGGGTTGAAAATTCTTTTCTTTAAGAATGTTGAATATCGGCCCCCACTCTCTTCTGGCTTGTAGAGTTTCTGCTGAGAGATCAGCTGTTAGTCTGATGGGCTTCCCTTTGTGGGTAACCCGACCTTTCTCTCTGGCTGCCCTTAACATTTTTTCCTTCATTTCAACTTTGGTGAATCTGACAATTATGTGTCTTGGAGTTGCTCTTCTGGAGGAGTATCTTTGCGGCGTTCTCTGTATTTCCTGAATCTGAATGTTGGCCTGCCTTGCTAGATTGGGGAAATTCTCCTGGATAATATCTTGAAGAGTGTTTTCCAACTTGGTTCCATTCTCCCCATCATTTTCAGGTACACCAATCAGACGTAGGTTTGGTCTTTTCACGTAGTCCCAAATTTCTTGGAGGCTTTGTTCATTTCTTTTTATTCTTTTTTCTCTAAACTTCCCTTCTCACTTCATTTCATTCATTTCATCTTCCATCAGCGATACCCTTTCTTCCAGTTGATCGCATCTGCTACTGAGGCTTCTGCAATCTTCGCGTAGTTCTTGAAACTTGACTTTCAGCTCCATCAGCTCCTTTAAGCCCTTCTCTCCATTGGTTATTCTAGTTATCCATTCTTCTAATTTTTTTTCAAAGTTTTTAACTTCTTTGCTATTGTTTTGAATTTCCTCCCGTAGCTCAGAGTAGTTTGATCGTCTGAAGCCTTCTCTCAACTCATCAAAGTCATCCTCCATCCAGCTTTGTTCCGTTGCTGGTGAGGAACTGCGTTCCTTTGGAGGAGGAGAGGTGCTCTGCTTTTTAGAGTTTCCAGCTTTTCTGCTCTGTTTTTTCCCCATCTTTATGGTTTTATCTGCTTTTGGTCTTTGATGATGGTGATGTACAGATGGGTTTTTGGTGTGGATGTCCTTTCTGTTTGTTAGTTTTCCTTCTACCAGACAGGACCCTCAGCTGCAGGTCTATTGGAGTTTACCAAAGGTCCACTCCAGACCCTGTTTGGCTGGGTGTCAGCAGCGGTGGCTGCAGAACAGCGGATTTTCGTGAGACCACAAATTCAGCTGTCTGATAGTTCCTCTGGAAGTTTTGTCTCAGAGGAGTACCCGGCCGAGTGAGGTGTCAGTCTGTCCCTACTAGGGGGGTGTCTCCCAGTTAGGCTGCTCAGGGGTGAGGGACCCACTTTAGGAGGCAGTCTGTCCATTCTCAGATCTCCAGCTGCGTGCTGGGAGAACCACTACTCTCTTCAAAGCTGTCAGTCAGACAGGGACATTTAATTCTGAGGGGGTTCCTGCTGACTTTTTGTCTGTGCCCTGCCCCCAGAGGTGGAGCCTACAGAGGCAGGCAGGCCTCCTTGAGCTGTGGTGGGCTCCACCCAGTTCGAGCTTCCTGGCTGCTTTGTTTACCTAAGCAAGCCTGGGCAATGGCGGGCGCCCCTCCCCCAGCCTCGCTGCCGCCTCGCAGCTTGATCTCAGACTGCCGTGCTAGCAATCAGCGAGACTCCGTGGGCATAGGACCCTCCGAGCCAGGTGGGGGACACAATCTCCTGGTGTGCCGTTTTCCAGGCCCCTTGGAAAAGCATAGTATTAAGATGGGACTGACCCAATATTCCAGGTGCCGTCTGTTACCCCTTTCTTTGACTAGGAAAGGGAACTCCCTGACCCCTTGCGCTGCCCGAGTGAGGCAATGCCTCGCCCTGCTTTGGCTCGCGCACAGTGCGCTTCACCGAGTGTCCTGCACCCACTGTTTGGCACTCCCTAGTGAGATGAAACCGGTACCTCAAGCAGAAATGCAGAAATCACCCATCTTCTGTGTCGCTCAGGCTGGGAGCTGGAGACCGGAGCTGTTCTTATTCGGCCATCTTGGCTCCCTCTTTAGTAATTCATTTTCAAATGTGGTTTGCAAATATTTTCTCCCAATGTGTAGCTTCTCTTTTTATCCTCTTGACAGGGTCTTTCACTGAGCAAAACTTTTTAATTTTGAAAAAATGCAATTTAATGTTTTCTTCTATGGATTATGCTTTTGGCATTAAGCCTGGGAACTCTTTGTCTAGCCTTAGATCCCAAAGATTTTCTCCTATTATTTTTTAAATAAAATTTTCAGGTCTTACGTGTAAGTAGTCCATGATCCTTTTTGAGTTAATTTTTGCAACAGGATATAAGGCCTAGGTTGAGGTTCTTTCTTATGCCTATAGATATCCAACAGCTCCAGCACTGTGTGTTGGGAAGGCTCTCTGTCTTCCATCGAATTGCTTTTGCTGTTACCAAGTATTAGGCATATTTTTGTGACTCTGTCTCTGCATTCTCTGCTCTGTTCCATTGATCTGTGTGTCCATACCTCTACTGATACCATACTATTTTGATTACTGTAGCAATAAAGTAAGTCTCAATAGGTAGAGTAGTTCTTCCTATTGTGTTTTTTACCAAGATTATTACGGTAGGGTTTGTGCCGCTTCATATAAATGTTAAAATAAGCTTGTTCATCTGCAAACAAACAAAAACCTTGCTGGGATTTTGATGGTAATTGCGTTAGATTAGTTTGAGAATAATTGACATCTTTACTATGTTGAATCTTCTAATCTATGAAAACGACATGTCTTTCTATTTAGATCTTTGATTTTTTTATCAGAATTTTAAAATTTTCAGCTTGAAGTTTCTGTATATGTTTTGTTAAGTACACACCTAAGTACTTCATTTTTTCTGGAGAGAATATAAATCTTGTGTTTTTAATTTTGGTTAATACTTGTTCTTGTAAGCATATAGAGACATGATTGATATTTACATGTTGATCTTGTGTCCTGTGAATTTGCTGAACTTATTATTTCCAGGAGATTAAAAAAAATAGCTTCCTTGGGAAATTCTATGTAGAAAGTTATATTATATGCAAACCAGGATAGTTTAATTTTTTGCTTTCTAATCCAAACATATTTCTTTTTCTTGCCATATTTTGCTGGGTGGAATTTCTAGTACTGTGTTAAATAAGAGTGGTGAGAGTGTATCACCTTAACTTGCTCCTGATCTTAGGGGGAAACAATCAGGCATTAAGAAATACATTTTACTTAAATATAATGTCTCCTCCAGGTTTTTTGTAGGTACTCACTCTTGAACAAGTTAAGGAAGTTCCCCTTTGCTCATAACTTGCTGAGACTATTTGTCATGAATGGGTGTTGGATTGTGTTAAAAAAAAATTTAACATTAATTGATACAATCTTGCTTCTTTAGCTAATATATATAGTGGAATACATCATTGATTGATTTTCAAATGTGGAACCAGCCTTGCATACCTGGAATAATCCTAGTGTGTATAATTCTTCTTATACACTGTTTGACTCAATTTGCTAATATTATGTTTAGGATTTTTTGTGACTAACTTCATGAGAAATATTGATCTGTGGACTGTCGTTTGTATTGTCTTTGGTTTGGTCAGGGTAGTAGTGGCTTCTTATTAAATAGAATGATTTTGGGAAGTGTTTTCTTATTTTCTGTTTTCTGGAATATATTGTGTAAAATTAGTGCTAATTCTACTTTAAACATTGATGGAATTGTCCAGTGAAACCAGCTGGGCTTGGAGATTCCTTTTTGAGAGTTTTTTTACATGATGAATTAAACTCTTCAATAGTTTATAGGGCTATTCAAATTATTTCTTCCATATGGATTGAGTCGTGGTAATTTGTGGTTTTTGAGAAATTGGACCATTTCATCTAAAATTCTTTCTGTTTGAAGAACTTCCTTTAGCCACTCTGTAAGGATAGGTCTTTTAGAAATATACTATTTTAGTTTTTCTCCATGTGTCTTTATTTCCCTCTTTATTCCCGAATGATAGTTTTGCTGGATAAATAATTTGCAGTCGACAGTTCTTTTCTTTCAGCACTTAAAAAACCATTGTGCCACTTCCTTCTGGTCTCCATGGTTTCAGATGAGTAATCTGAATTGGTGTTTCCCTATGGGCCATCTGTTATTATCTTTGGCTGCTTTCAAGATTTTTCTTTGTATTTAGTTTTGAGATGTTTAATCATCAGTTTCTTGATTCTCTAGATTTATGTCTTTCACCAAATTTGGGATCTTTTCAGCAACTATTTCTTTTTATTTTTTAATTTTTATGGGTACATAGTAGGTGTATATATTTATGGGTTACATTAGATATTTTGATACAAGCATGCAATACATAATAATCACATAACAGAAAATGGGGTATCCATTCCTTCAAGCATTTATCCTTTGTGTTACAATCCAGTTATACCCTTTTATTTTTAAATGTGCAATTAAACTATTATTGACTGTAGTCTGTCTGTTGTGGTATCAAATACTAGGTCTTATTCTATTTTTATTTTATACCTATTAACCACTCCCACTTCCTTCCATCCCACCGATTACCCTTCCCAGCCTCTGGTAACCATCTTTCTCCTCTCTATTTCCACAGATTTAATTGTTTTGATTTTTAGCTCCCACAAATAAGTGAGAACATGTGCAGTTTCTCTTTCTGTGCCTGACTAATTTCACTTAACATAATGACCTCCAGTTCCATCCTTCCTTCCATGTTGTTGCAAATAACAGGATCTCATTCTTTTTTTGTTCTTCTTTATTTTTTTTTCCCAACTTTTAAGTTCCAGGGAAGATGTGCAGGATGTGCAGGTTTGTTACATAGGTAAACATATGCCATGGTGGTTTGCCGCGTAGATCAACCTATCACCTAGGTATTAAGCCTAGCATTCATTACCTATTCTTTCTCTTCCTGATGCTCTTCCTCCCCCAACACCCCCCCAGCAGGCCCCAGTGTGAGTTGTTCCCCTCCATGAGTTCTCATTGTTAAGCTCTCACTTATAAGTCAAAACATGCAGTGTTTGGTTTTCTGTTCCTGTGTTAGTTTGCTGAGGATAACAGCTTCCAGCTCCATCCATGTCCCTGCAAAGGACATGATCTCATTTATTTTTATGGCTGCATAGTATTCCATAATGTATATGTATCACATTTTCTTTATCCAGTCTATCATTGATAGACATTTAGGTTGATTTGATGTTTTTGCTATTGTGAATAGTGGCTGCAATGAACACACATATACATGGCTTTTTTTTTTTTTTTTTCTGAAACGGAGTCCTGCTCTGTTGCCAGGCTGGAGTGCAATGGCACGATCTTGGCTCACTGAAACCTCTGCCTCCTGGGTTCAAGTGATTCCTCTGTCTCAGCCTCCCTCTCAGCTGGGACTACAGGCGCGTACCACCATGCCCGGCTAATTTTTTGTATTTTAGTAGAGAAAAGGTTTCACCATGTTGGCCAGGATGGTCTCGATATCCTGACCTCGGGATCCGCCTGCCTCAGCCTCCCAAAGTGCTGGGATTATAGCATGAGCCACCGTACCCGGCCACATTTTTATAATAGAATAATTTATTTTCCTTTGGGTATATACCCAGTAATGGGATTGCTGGGTAAAATGGTATTTCTGCCTCTAGATTTTTGAGGAATTGCCACACTATCTTCCACAATGGTTGAACTAATCTACACTCCCATCAACAGAGTAAAAGCTTTTATTTTTTTCCACAACCCCACCAGCATCTGTTGTTTCTTGACTTTTTAATAATTGTTATTCTTTTTTTTTATTTTTTGAGATGGAGTCTCACTCTGTCACCCAGGCTGGAGTGCAGTGGCGTGATCTTGGCTCACTGCAAGCTCCACCTCCCGGGTTCACGCCATTCTCCTGCCTCAGCCTCTCCGAGTAGCTGGGACTACAGGCACCCACCACCACTCCCGGCTAATTTTTTTTGTGTGTTTTTAGTAGAGACGGGGTTTCACTGTGGTCTCGATCTCCTGACCTCGTGATCCGCCCGCCTTGGCCTCCCAAAGTGCTGGGATTACAAGCGTGAGCCACCGCACCCGGCCTAATAATTGTCATTCTGACTGGTGTGAGATGATATCTCATTGTGGTTTTGATTTGCATTTCTTGATGATCAGTGATGTTCAGCTTTTTTTTCATATGTTTATTGGCCACATGAATGTCTTTTTTTTTTTTTTTTTTTTTTGAGATGGAGTCTCGCTCTGTCACCCAGGCTGGAGTGCAGTGGCGCAAACTTGGCTCACTGCAAGCTCTGCCTCCTGGGTTCACACTGTTCTCCTGCCTCAGACTTCTGAGCAGCTGGGACTACAGGCGCCCACCACCATGCCCGGCTAATTTTTTGTATTTTTAGTGGAGACAGGGTTTCACCGTGTTAGCCAGGATGGTCTCGATCTCCTGACCTCATGATCGGCCTGCCTCGGCCTCCCAAAGTGCTGGGATTACAGGCGTAAGCCACCACGCCCGACCTGAATGTCTTCTTTTGAGAAACATCTGTTCATATTCTTTGCCCACTTTTTAATGTTTTTTTTTGTGTGTGTGTGAATTTGTTTACATTTTTTGTAGACTCTGGATAGTAGATTTTTGCCAGATAGATACATTGTAAAAATTGTCTTCCGTTCTGTAGGTTGTCTGTTCACTCTGATGGTAGTTAGTTTTGCTGTGCAGAAGCCCTTTAGTTTAATTGATTCCATTTGTCAATTTTTGCTTTTGTCGCGATTGCTTTTGGAGTTTTCGTCATGAAAACTTTGCCCATGCCTATGTCCTGAATTGTATTGCCTAGATTTTCTTCCAGTTTTTTTTTTCTTTTTTTATAGTTCTGGGTTTTACATTTAAGTCTTTAATCCATCTTGAGTTAATTTTTGCATATGGTGTAAGGAAGGAATCCAGTTTCAGTTTTTTGCATATGGCTAGCCAGTTCTCCCAGCACCATTTATTAAATAGGGAATCCTTTCTCCATTACTTGTTTTTTGCCAGGTTTGTTGAAGATCAGATGGCTGTAGGTGTGTGGTCTTATTTCTGAGTTCTCTATTCTGTTCCATTGATCTATATGTCTATTCTTGTACCAGTATCATGCTGTTTTGGTCACTGTAGCCTTGTAGTGTAGTTTGAAGTCAGGTAGCTTGATGCCTCCAGCTTTGTTCTTTTTGCTTAGGATTGTCTTGACTATATGGGCTCTTTTTTGGTTCCATATGAATTTTAAAACAGTTTTTTGCAAATTCTGTGAAGATTGTCAGTGGTAGTTTAATGGGAATTGCATTGAATCTTTAAATTACTTAGGGCAGCATGGCCATTTTCATGATATCGATTCTTCCTATCCATGAGCATGGAATGTTTTTCCATTTGTTTGTGTCTTCTCTGATTTCCTTGAGCAGTGGTTTGTTGTTCTCCTTAAAGAGGTCCTTTACTTCCCTTGTTAGCTGTATTCCTAGGTATTTTTATTCTTTTTGTAGCAATTGCGAATGGGATTTCATTCATGATTTGGTTTTCTGCTTGCCTGTTGTTGGTGTATTGGAATGCTAGTGATTTTTGCCATTGATTTTGTATCCTGAGACTTTGCTGAAGTTGCTTATCAGCTTAAGAAGCTTTTGGGCTGAGATGATGGGGTTTTCTAGATAGAGGATGATGTCATCTGCAAACAAAGATAATTTGACTTCCTCTCTTCCTATTTGAATACTCTTTATTTCTTTATCTTGCCTGATTTTCCTGGCCAGAACTTCCAATACTATGTCAAATAGCAGTGGTGAGAGAAGGCATCCTTGTCTTGTGCCAGTTTTCAAGGGGAATGTTTCCAGCTTTTGCCCATTTAATATGATATTGGCTGTGGGTTTGTCATATATGGTTCTTATTACTTTGAGGTATGTTCCTTCAATACCTAGTTTATTGAGAGTTTTTAACATGAAGGAATGTTGAATTTTGTTGAAGTCTTTTCTGTGTCTATTGAGATAATCGTGGTTTTTGTCTTTAGTTTTGTTTATGTGATTAATTACATTTATTGATTTGGATATGTTGAACCAACCTTGCATCATGGGGATGGAGCTAAATTAGTTGTGTTGGATAAGTTTTTTGATGTGCTGCTGGATTTGGTTTGCCAGTATTTTATTGAGGATTTTTTGCATCAATATTCATCAGGGATATTGGCCTGAAGTTTTCTTTTTCTGTTGTATCTCTGGTATCTGGTTTGGTATCAGGATGATGCTGGCCTCATAGAATGAGTTAGGGAGGAATCCCTCCTTTTCAGTTGTTTGGAATAGTTTCAGTAGGAATGGTACCAGCTCTTCTTTATACCTCTGGTAGAATTCAGCTGTAAATCTATCTGGTCCTGGGCTTTTTTGGTTGGTAGGCTATTTATTACTGCCTCAATTTCAGAACTCGTATTGGTCTATTCAGGGATTCAGTTTCTTCTTGGTTCAGTCTTGGGAGGGTATATGTGTCTAGAAATTTGTCCATTTCTTCTGGATTTTCTAGTTTATGTGCACAGAGGTGTTTATAGTATTATCTGATGGTTGTATTTCTGTGGGGTCAGTGGTGATACCCCCTTATCATTTCTGATTGTATCTATTTCATTCTTCTCTCTTTTCTTCTTTGTTAGTCTAGCTAGCAGTCTATCTATTTTATTAATTTTTTCAAATAACCAGCTCCTGGATTTGTTGATTTTTTTTGAAGTGTTTTTTTTTTTTTTTTCTGTGCATGTGTGTCTGTATCTCCTTCAGTTCCACTCTGTCTTGGTTATTGCTTGTCTTCGCCTAGCTTTGTGATTCTCTAGTTCTTTTAGTTGTGATGTTGTTAATTTGAGATGTTTCAGCTTTTCAGTGTGGGCATTCAGTGCTGTAAATTTCCCTCTTAACACTGCTTTAGCTACATCTCAGAGATTCTGGCACGTTGTCTCTTTGTTCTCATTGGTTTCAAAGAACTTCTTGATTTCTGCCTTAATTTCATTATTTACCCAGGAGTCATTCAGACGCAGGTTGCTTAATTTCCGTGTAGTTTTGTGGTTTTGAGTGAGTTTCTTCATCTTCAGTTCTAGTTTGATTGCACTGTGTTCTGAGAAACTGTTACGATTTCAGTTCTTTTCCATTTTCTGAGGAGTGTTTTACTTCCGATTATGTAATCAATTTTAGAGCAAATGTGGCAATGAGAAGAATACATATTCTGTTGTTTTGGGGTGGAGAGTTCTGTAGGTATTTATCAGGTTCACTTGATCCAGAGCTGAGTTCAGGTCCTGAACATCTTTGTTAATTTTCTGTCTCAATGATCTGTCTAAATTTTCAGTTGGGTGTTAAAGTCTGCCACTATTATTGCTTGGGAGTCTAAGTCTTTTTGTAGGTCTCTAAGAACTTGCTTTATGAATCTGGGTGCTCTTGTATTAGGTGCAAGCATATTTTGGATAGTTAGTTCTTCTTGTTGAATTGAACTCTTTACCATTATGTAATGCCCATTATGTAATACATAATGTTGATTCAGGTCTTTTGCCCATTTTAAAATCAGATTATTAGATTTTTTCCTGTAGAGTTGTTTGAGCTTCTTATATATTCTGGTTATTAATCCCTTGTCAGATGGGTGGTTTACACATATTTTTCTCAGATTTTCTGGGTTGTCTCTTCATTTTGTTGTGTTTTGTTTGCTGTACAGAAGTTAACTTGATATGATCTCATTTGTCCATTTTGGTTTGGATGCCTGTCCTTGTGGGTTATTACTCAAGAAATTTTGCCCATTCCGATGTCCTGGAGCGTTTACCAAATGTTTTCTTGTAGCAGTTTTGTAGTTTGAGGTCTTAGATTTCTAAGTATTTAATCTATTTTCATGTCATTTTTGTATGTAACAGGAGATGGGGGTCTAGTTTCATTCTCCTGCACACGGATATCCAGTTTTCCTGGAACCATTTATTGAAAAAAAAAACTGTTTTTTCTCCATTGTATGTTCTTGACACCTTTGTGAAAATGAGTTTGCTGTAGGTGTTTGGGTTGTTTCTGGGTTTCCTATTCTATTCCATTGGTCTATGTGTCTGATTTTATGCCAGTAACATACTGTTTTTATTATGATAGCTCTGTAGTGTAATTTTAAGTCAGGCAAAGTAACTCCTTTAGATTCATTTTGTTTTGCTCAGGATAGTTTTGGCTATTCTGGGTCTTTTGTGGTTCCATGCACATTTTAGGGTTGTTTTTTCCATTTCTGTGAAAAATGTCATTGGTATTTTGATAGGGATTACATTGAATCTGTAAATTGGTTTGGGTAGTATGGACATTTTAACAACATTGATTCTTCTAATACATGAACATGGAATATCTTTCCATTTTTTTATGTCCTTTTTAATTTATTTCATCAGTGTTTTATAGTTTTTATTGTAGAGATCATTTACTTTGGTTAACTTTTAGATATTTAATTTTATTTTTTGCTATTGTAAATCAGATTGCTTTTAAAATTTCTTTTTCAGATTGTTCAACTACTGACTTTTGTATGTTGATTTCGTATTCTGCAACTTTACTGAATTTGTTTATCTGTTATAATTGGATTTATGTGGAGTTTTTAGGTTTTTTCAAATATAAATATGTCATCTATAAACAAAAATAATTTGACTTCTTTCTTTCCAATTTGCATGCTCTTTATTTCTTTCTCATGTCTGATTGCTCTAGCTAGGACTTCCAGTACTATCTTGAGTAACAGTGGTGAAAGTGGGTATTCTTGTTGTGTTCCAGATATTAGAGAAAGGCTTTCAGTTTTTACCTTTTCAGTATGATGCTAGCTGTGGGTGTATGACATACAGCCTTTATTATATTGAGGTATGTTCCTTTTATCCTCAGTCTTTTGAGGGTTTTTATCATGAAGGGTTGTTGAATAATATCAAATACTTTTTCAGCATCAATTGAAATGATCATATGATTTTTGTCCTTCATTCTGTTGAAATGATGTATCACATTGATTCGCATAGGTTGAACCATCCTTGCATCCCAGGGATTAATCTGACTTGGTCACGATGATCTTTTTAATGTATTGTTGAATTTGGTTTGCTAGTATTTTGTTGAGTATTTTTATGTCAATTTTCATCAGAGATACTGGCCTGTGGTTTTCTTTTTTTGATGTATCCTTGTTTGGTTTTGTTATCAGGGTAATACTGTCCTTGTAGAATGAATTTGGAAGTGTCCTCTTATCCTCTCTTTTTTGGAATAGTTTGAGTAGGATTGGCGTTAGTTCTTCTTTAAATGTTTGATAGAAGTCAGCAATGAAGCCACTGGGTCCTGAACTTTTCTTTACTGGGGGACTTTATTACAGTTTCTGTCTCATTATTTGTTATTGGTCTGTTGAGGGTTTGGATTTCTTCATGGTTAAATCTCAGTAGGTTGTGTATGCCTAGGAATTTATCTCATAGTAGCCACTAATGATCCTTTGAATTTCTGTGGTATCAGTTGTAATGCCTTTTTTTTTTTTCATTTCTGATTTTATTTGTTTGGGTAGTCTCTCTGTTTTTCTTCATTAGTCTGGTTAAAAGTTTGTCAATTTTATTTATTCTTTTCCAAAACCAAGGTTTTATTTCATTGATCTTTTGTATTGTGTTCTCCATTTCAAATTCATTTATTTCTGCTTTAATATTTATTATTTATTTTAGTCTATTAATTTTGGGTTTGGCTTGCTCTTGCTTTTCTAGTTCTTTAAGCCACATTGTTAGGTTGTTTGTTCGATGTTTTTCTTCTTTTTTGAGGTAGTTACTTAAAGCTGTAAACTTCCCTTTTAGTCCTGCTTTTGCTGTATCCACAGGTTTTAGTTTGTTATATTTCTGTTATCATTTGTGTCAAGAAAATTTTCAGTTTCCTTCTTAATTTCTTCACTGGTAATTCAGGAGCATGTTGTATAATTTGCATGTATTTTTTGTAGTTTCCAAAATTCCTCTGTTATTGATTGCAAGTTTTATTCATTGTGTCAGAGAAGATGCTTGATATTATCAGTTTTTTTTGAATGTTTTAAGACTTGTTTTGTGACATGACATATGGTCTATTCTTGAGAATGAGCCATATGTTTAGGAAAAGAATGTGTATTCTGAAGTCTTTGGATTAAATGTTTTTTACATATCTGTTAGGTTCATTTGATCTACAGTGCAGATTAAGTCCGATGTTTCTTTGTTTATTTTCTTTCTGGAAGATCTGTCCAGTGCTGAAAATGGGGTGTTGAAGTCTCCAAGGTCTATCTCAATCTTTAACTCTAATAATATTCGCTTTATATATCTGGGTGCTCTATCATTAGGATATGTGGAAATGTCATATACTCTTGCTCAATTGACCGCCTTATCATTATGTAATGACCTTTGTCTCTTCTTACAGTTTTTGTCTTGAAATGTATTTTGTCTGATATAGCGACTCCTGTTCTTTTTTGGTTTCCATAGACATGGAATATCTTTTTCCATTCTTTTATTTTCACTCTGTGTTCATCTTCATAGGTGAAGTGTGTTTTTTTTGTGTGTGTGGGCAACAGATAATTGGGTCTTATTTTTTTGTTACATCCATTCAGCCACTCTGTCTTTTAATTGGAGAGTTTCATTTATTGACATTTAATGTTATTATTTATAAATTAAGAGCTTACTCTTGCTATTTTGGTATTTGGTGTTTTGTTTTTTGTTTTGTGGTCTTCCTTCTTTCCTTCCTTCCTGTCTTTTAGTGAAGGTGATGTTCCCTGGTAGTATGATTTAATTTCTTGCTTTTTAATTTATGTGTTTTTTAAATATGTTTTCTGATTTGAAGCTACCACAAGGTTTGCAAATAATATCTTATAGCCTATCATTTTAAGCTGATGACAACTTAACACTGATTGCATAAACAAGCAAAAAGAAAACTAATAAAAAGCTCTATGTTTTAACTTAATCCCTCCCACTTTTTAAACTTTTTGTTGTTTATGTCTTATTCTACCATGTTTTGAAAAGTTTTTGTAGTTATTATTTTTGATTAGTCCATTGTTTAGTCTTTCTACTTAAGGTAAGAGTAATTTACGCAGCACACTTAGAGTGTTACAATATTCTCTGTTTTTCTGTGTGCTATTACTAGTGAATTTCATACCTTCAGTTGTTCATTATTGCTCATTAATGTCTTTTTCTTTCAGATTGAATAACCCCCTTTAGCATTTCTTATAGGACAAGTGCAGTGTTGCTGAAATCGCATATCTTTTGTTTGTCTGGCAAGGTCTTTATTTCTTCTGCTTTTTTGATGGATATTTTTGCCAGATATACTATTCTAGAGTAAAAGTTTTTTTTCCTTCAGTATTTTAAATATGTTATGCCACTCTCTCCTGGCCTGCAAGGTTTCCACTGAAAAGTCTGCTGGTAGACATACTGGAGTTCCATTGTATATTATTTATTTTTCCTGCTGCTTTTAGGATTTTTTCTTTATTTTTTACCTTTGGGAATTTGATTATTAAATGCCTTGAGGTAGCGCTCTTTGGGTTAAATCTGCTTGGTGTTCTATAACCTTCTTGTACTTGAATATTGATATATTTCTCTAGGTTTGGGAATTTCTCTTACATTATCACTTTGAATAAACTTTCTATCCCTATCTCTGTCTCTACCTCCTCTTTAAGGCCAAAAAACTCTTAGATTTGCCCTTCTAAGGCTATTTTCTAGATCTGGTACGCATGCTTCACTGTTCTTTATTCTTTCATTTCCTCTGACTGTATGTTTAAATAGCCTGTCCTGAAGCTCACTAATTCCTTCTTCTGCATGATCAGTTCTGCTTTTAATGGCCTCTGATGCACCCTTCAATATGTCAATTGCATTTTCAGCTCTAGAATTTTGGCTTGGTTCTTTTTAATAATTTCAGTCTCTTGGTCAAATTTATCTGATAGAATTCGGAATTCCTTCTCTGTGTTATCTTGATTTCTTTGAGTTTCCTCAACACAACTAATTTAAATTATCTGTCTGAAAGGTCATATGTCTCTGTTCCTCCAGGATTGGTCCCTGGTGCCTTATTCAGTTTGTTTGGTGAGGTCATGTTTTCCTGGATGGTCTTGATACTTAACAGATGTTCATCAATAACATTGATGAGTTAGGCTTTTATTGAATTAACATGTCTGGGCATTGAGGAGTTGGCATTTATTGTAGTTTTCACAGTCTGGGCTTTTTTTTCCAGTTTTTCTTGGGAAAGCTTTCTAGATATTCAAAAGGACTTGGGCCTCAAACCCAGTAACACTGTGGTTCTTGCAGACTCATAGAGGTGCTGCCTTGGTGGTCTTGGATAAGATCGGAAGAATTCTCTGGATTACCAGGCAGAGTCTTGTTCTTTTCCCTTACTTTCTTCCAAACAATCAGAGTCTCTGTGGTGAGTCACTTGGAACTAGGGGTGAAGGGACACTCTGCCCCTTGGCTACCACCACTGGAATTGTGTTAATATAGACCTAAAGCTGGCACAGCACTGGGTCTTTCCAAAGGCCCAGTGTAACCACTAGCTGGCTACCACCTATGTTCACTCGAGGCCCTATGGCTCTGTGATCAGCAGATGATAAACCCACCTGGGTTCATGTCCCTTTCTTCAGGGTGGTGAGTTTCCTAATGCCTTGAGTGGGTCCAGAGATGCTGTCTGGGAGCCAGGGATTAGAGTAAAAAATCCTAGGTATTTAGTTCTATTCTACCACGGCTAAGCTAGCGCTCAAACCCCAGACAAAGTCCTTCCTTCTCTTCCCTTCCCTTTCCATAGGCTGAGGAGCCTCTTCTTGTGGCCACCACCAACACCACCACATGGGAGTTTCTGCCAGGCCACCACTGGTGTTCTCTTAAGGCCCAAGGACTCTCCAGTCAGCTTGTGGTGAATGCTTCCAGGCTTGGGACTCACCCTTCAGGGCAGTGGGCTCCCCTGTGGCCCAAGGCAGGTCCAGAAATGCTGACCAAGGGCCTAGGCTGGATTCAGGGACCCCAAGGGCCTGCTTCATTCCCTACTCCACTGTGGCTGAGCTGGTACCTGAGGTACAAGACAGAGGCCCTTTTACATTTCCCCTTGTTTTTCTCAGAAAGAGTCTTTCACCATAGCCCCCACAGCTGAGAATTTGCTTGGTTACACCTGAAGCCAGCACATCTCAGAGCCCAAGGCCCATGGCCTATTACCTGGGTATCGCTGCTGGGTATTTAGGGCCCAAGGGCTCTTTAATCAGCAGCTGATGAACCTGCCAGGGCTGGGTCCTTGCCTTCAAGGCAGTGGTTCCCTTTTGGCCTATTCTGTCTCTAGAAATGTCTCCTATGAGCTAGAGCCTCATGACTGCCTGGTGCCCTATCCTACTGTGGCTGAGCTGGTATCCAAGATGTAAGGCAAAGTCCTCTTTGCGCTTCACTTTCCTCTTTTCAAACAGAAGGAAGGGGTCTCTTCTGTTGCTGTGAGCTGCACTGCCTGCGATTGAGGGAGGGGTGGTGTAAGCATTCCCTTAGCCACTCTGTCTAGTGTCTCTTAGGTCATGTGCCACCCTAGTCTACTGTCTCTAAGCCCAGCCCAGCATAGGCGTTGCCTATGAATTGCAGTCCTTGTGTCCTAGACTGCCTTTCAAGTTTACTTTGGACCTTACAGCATTTTGGCCTGTGCTAGTGAGGTTTGTTGAGAAACTCAAGTTCCACCTGCTGGGATGGGTGGTTCCCCTCTGGCTAAGTCCGGTCCAAATGCTCCCTCTGTGTGTGGGTGCTAGCTGAGCCCAGCATGTCTTTGCTCCCCAATATAACAGGACAGCACTGAGATCAAAGTAAAGTTTCATGATTACTGTGCTCTCCGTCTCCCAAGTGCATGGATTTCTCCACACCACGCAGCCACTGCCAGGGAACGGGGGAGAGGTGACACAAGCACTTCGTTAGTTGCCCTGGCTGGTTGGTGTCTTAGTAGGTCGTGTGATGTGGTTTAGCTTTGTGTCCCCGCCCATATCTCATGTCAAATCATAATTTCCACATGTTGGGTAGGGATCTGGTAGGAGGGGATTGGATCATGGGAGCAGATTTCCTCCTTGCTGTTTTCGTGATGGTGAATGAGTTCTCATGAGATCTGGTTGTTTAAAAGTGTGTAGCACTTCCCCTTTGCTCTCTGTCCTGCTGCCATATGAAGGTGTGCTTGCTTCCCCTTCACCCTTCCACCATGATTGTAAGTTTCCTGAAGCCTCCCTACCCATGCCTTCTGTATAGCTTGTGGAACTGTGAGTCAATTAAGCCTTTTTTCTTTTTAAGTTACCCAGTGTCAGGTATTTCTTTATAGCAGTTTAAGAACAGACTAATACATCGTGTGCCCCTGCCAAGTCCACTGGCTCTGAGCCCAGCTCAGCACTAGGACTTGCGTAGGAATTGCAGTCCTTGTCACCTAGATTTCTCTTTAAGTTTACTTAGGGTCCCAGAGCCACTTTAGCCTGCACTGGTGAGGCTTGCTGGAACTCTGGCCCCATTTGCTGGGATGGCTGATTCCCATCTGGCTATGCCTGGTCCAAATGATCCCTCGCTGGGTGGGCATCTGCTGGGTGAGCTCCTGTTATGCTTTCTGCTGTGACAGGGAAGTATTGAGTTCAGTTTAATGTCCCCCAGTCACTGCACTCTCCCTCTCCCAGGTGCATAGATTCTTCAAACCAGGTGGCCACTGTCAAGAGATGGGAGAGGGGTGGCGTTGGCACTTCAAGACTGTCTTTCCTACCCCCTTTCAGTGCCTCTTTCAGTGATACGAAGTTAAAACCAGGTACTATGTGTGTTGATTTTTGGTTGTTGTGACAGTGCTTTTTGTGTGTAGTTAGTTAAAATATGGTGTTCCTGTGGGGGGAGCAAATTGTGTAGGCTTCCATTCGGCCATCTTGCTCTGTCCCACCAACATTTCTTAAAATTCTCTTAGCCCACTTTCCTTTTCCTTTCCTTCTGAAACTCCAGAGATACAAATGTTGGACCTTTTTCTATTGTCACACAGGTGCTCTGTTCATTTTTTTCCGGTTTATCTTTTCTCTATTGTTAAAATTGGGTAAATTTGATTGATTTGTTCTAGTTTATGTATTCTCTCCTTTGTCATTTCTGCTTCCTTATCGAACCCTGAATTAAAACAAATTCTGCTGTTGTGTTTTTCCTTTTTGTTTTATTAGAATTTTTAATTATTTGTTGAAACATTTTTATCATGGCTGCTTTAAAATCCTTGTCAGAGAATGCTAACATCCGATTCATCTTGGTGTTGGTGTCAGTTGTCTTTTCTCATTCAAGATGTGATTTTTCTGTTTCTTGGTATGATGATTGAGTTCTGATTGTCTTCTGGACATTTTGACTATTCTGTTGGGAGCTTCTGAGTCCTGTTTAGATCTTCCATTTTAGAAGGCAGTCACCCTGTTTTTAAGTTTAGTATGGAGGACCTGGCCTACATTTGTGGGTTGTGATTCCAAAGATAATTTAATCTTTAAGACTGTTTGGTGTATCTCATGGCATTGATGCTCCCTCTGGTCCCTGCTGGTGCTGGCTGAGGGAGTGGAAGTACCTTCACACAGGCCAGGATGCTTTGCCCTTCTAGATGGGGAAGACTGTCCCCTGACCATAGAAGAGTTAGTGAGGCTTTCTATGTCAAGCTGCTTGTTGTGTTGAGATCTCCCTTAATGATGCTGTCCAGTGCTTCTTGATGGGATAGGGGAGTCTTTGGCACCTAGGAACATAGCAGCTTCCCAACCTAGTTCACTTGTGATGAGCTCACCCTGCCTATGGGGTCCTAGAACACCTTCCAGGGTGGTTATTTATGTGGGAGGATCCTCTTGCCTGTGCTGCAGGTCTCCCTGGTGCCTGTAGGTCCTTAGGGTCAGACCCTGGATACTTTCTGTGGTAGAATTCCCCTTGTTAGAGCTGCCCTTCTCCACCCTCCCCACCGTGGTTCTCAGTGGAGGTTAACACTTTTTCCCAACTGGGAGCAGAGTGCTTCCCCTAGCCACTTATTGTCTGCAGGAATCCCCATCAGTCCCAGTGTGGCTCAATATATTGTCAGTAGGATTCCAGTTTGATTCAGGGGAGGAATGAGTCACCTTCTCTTGCTTGGTTGAGGATCAGGAAATGCCAGGCCTGGGTTGCTTTCTGCTTTTGGGAGGGGGGTCCTAAGCCACCGTGCTGCTCATACAGTGCTAGGTAGGTCCCTGACTATTCCGCCATTCTCTTTATACCTTTCAGAATCCTGCTTTGGCTAACTTTTGCCTTATTTCCAGGGTTTATAGTTGTAGTTAGCATGGAGGAGCAGGGAAAAGTGAGTCTGTGCCATTTTATTCAGAATTATGTATTTATTGCTTAGCTTTCATTACCTTTCTGGATTTGTTTTCATTTCCCGTGTCTTGAAAAGCTTTGAGAGTGATCCTGCAACCAAGCAATATCCTCCCACTCTTGAGTACAGATGTACAGTGCTCTTCTGTGTCTGGCCAAGGTTAAAGTCCCAGTAGGCTGAATTAATGTTGCTGGTGTGGTCATGTCATTCCATTAATATAAAACGAAAGTTTAAATCCATGTGCATAGGGAATAAAGACAGGGAGCTGCTGCTGCCCCTCTGTGTGGATGATGCACAGAGCTGGCACTGCCCTTTCCTCTCTGGCTGTGTGTCTGTGGTCAGTGCTTCTCCCAGCTGATGGGGAGGGCTCTGGCCATCTGGCCTCCCAGTTTCAATCCCTTGAAGCAGTGCCCAAGACCCTCAGTCAAGGAACTATCTTTGGATTGTCTAGAGGTAATTCCTGTACTTTAGGCACTGAAAAGGAATGGAAAAAGTGTGGAAATCACTTTAAGATTAGTGAGTATTAGTAGAGAAGCAGATGAGATCTCTACTAGATGGCTGTTTTTCTTTTGGAAAAGGGTACACACATCGCCTTCTGCTTGGAAAGATAAACCAGCATCGAATTCGTCTTGTCAGGCAAGATGTGTCTCATTAGTAAGACTGATTCCATTGTATACTAAATTGCAAAAGAAATAATTTATTTCCTGTTCCCTGTCTTAGATCCTTTCTCTAATGCTAAGAGGACAGTGAGATGAGAGATGCCTTGTTTGCCTTTAGGCCATGGAGTGATTTGGGTTAAGCAAGGCAATTTTGGATCATTTCAGTTTTGCATTTTACTTAGAATTGGAATGTTACACTTAATTATCTGACACAAGAAGCTGTTGATCGTTTCTACTTTGCAGGAGTCAGTGGAATTTAAGTTTACTTAAAGAACTTGAAACATTGATTCTGGTTCTCCTCATGTAATGATTGAACAATTAATGAATTCCTGGTTAAGTTCCTGTATTTTTCTGTTTTATGTAGGACTAATATTTTCACTGAGTACATGAAAATGAATTTGATGCTAATAGATATGTGGACATGTAATCAATTTAAGTATTTTAAACTAATACTTGATTATCCTTTATGAAGAAATACTAATCATTAGCTACTTTTAAGCTATTTAAACATTTACTAAATTTCTAGTACTATCTTTTGAAAATCTTAAGTGCCATTTGATTGACTTGCTGAGGCTCACATTTCTTTGTGGGGTGGTCACTTTGGTGAGAGAAACTCTACCTCGTGGTTAAGGACCCAGGTCTGAGTTCACTACGTGTGTTTGTATCCTGGCTGTACCTTTTACAAACTTTGGGCCTTGGGCAAGTTAACTCACCTCTGGTGTCTCAAATTCCTTATATACTCACTGGGGAAATGCAGTACCACTGTATGAGGTACTGTGAGTACTCAGAGGAACAAATATAGGCAAAGCATTTAGAACAATGCATTGCTTATGGCAAACACATAATAACTGATAGTGTTTCTTGTGGTGGATGGTTACTGTTAATACAAAACCAAAAGAAAGTAGATATGACTATGGGAATTAGAATACACACTTAAAAATAAAACTACCTTGGCATTGGTACCTATCACCAGGGTCTTGAATACCCTGTCCTAGTAATAAAAATGCTGTACACTCATATTTAGCTTGAGGCAACGTTACCCTGTTTGAATGAACAGTGCTTTGCTTCTGCCTGTTCTGATCACCCCCTCTTCCTTATTTAATCCCAAGGATGGGAATTTTCCCCAGCTTCTCATTATTATGTTCTTCATGGCAGTCAAATTGGAGACAAGCTATTGAAGACACAAATCCCCAGCTAATCTGTTTCCAAAAGGTATGGACTTAAAAATAGTGTGTATTTGTGCTGGTAATTTTGTTGTATTTTGTTATTAAGAGAAGATGATGCTAATACCAAATGAGTAATAAAAAATCAATTAAAATCCTTTAGGGAAATTAAAGTGCTGACAAATTCATAATAGCTTTTCTGGTTGTTAAATGAGATTGACATGGATTTACAATTGGTGGTGGACAGAAATTTGCTGAATTTACTGAAGTGTATTCCCATTAAAATGACAGCTGTGTCTAAGAGCCTGCACCAGGGCATTTAGTTCCAGGGCCTGAGTGTGAAGGAGAGAGCTAATCAAATGAGACAACTTGTACTTACTTTTAATTAAGTAAATTCCCCGTCACGTTTTAATCACATAAACTCAGTCATGGGTACTGCAGGAACAAGAGGCCAGCTATTTTATTGTCTAACTCTGATTTCTTTTTCAAACTTATTTATTAAAAATAAACATACAGGCTTAATTTTGGTAGTTGATTGTGCATTCTGAATTAATCTCTTTATTGAGAGTATCAATCATCTTTTCATTATTAGAAAATTTTCCCATAAATCCCCACAAATCATTTTTATAAAAATATATTTAAAATTATGTAATACAATTTTCTATGTAAAATGTAATTTCATGCAAGGGACTTATGTCAGTGAAGTTGTTTAGTTGCTGAAATAATAATAGTTTAAAAATGTGAATTTTGAAGACCATTAAAGCCTTTTTATTTTGATGTGTGTTTGTTATTGGATTTTTTGGTCAATGTGGGCATAAATGGGACTCTAATAATTTGTTAGTTTGTTAGATTCTTGTTTCCCTAGGGAGTCAGGTGCAGAAAGGTAGCACGGCATCAAGATTTTGTTACACTTGTGGGATATAACCAGGTGCTATAGCATTTATAGTAATCAGATTTTCTTCTACTTAAACGTACAGTGTGTATAGCCTGAAATTATTTTTTTGGTTGATGTAAATAGAAACATAATTTATTAATTTTGCAGGAGCCTATGACGTTTGATTCAATAAACACTTTTTATTCATTGCTGTTTGCAAAATGCTGTGCTCAGCAGAAGAAAGATACAAAAATAGCTTGTATTTGCAGTGCTTTGGGGGTTTGAGGTGGAAGAATCATTTGAGGTTGAAGGATCATTTGAGGTCAGGAGTTTGAGACCACTCTGGGCAACACAGCAGGACCCTGTCTCCAAAAAAAAAAAAGAAAAGAAAAAATTAGCCAGGCATAGTGGCATGCACCTGTAGTCCCCGCTACTCAGGAGGCTGAGGTGAGAGGATGTCTTGAGTCCAGGAGTTGGAGGCTGCAGTGAACTGTAATTGCACCAATGCACTCCAGCATGGGTGACAAAATGAGATCTTGTCTCTTAAAAAATGAATTACAAACAAAATGCCTGCTTTTAAGTTCTCTACAATGGAAGAGATAGACAGATAAGCAATAATCCTAGGAAATCAGTCTAAACAGAGATAAAATTATTTCAATTGATGTTGTACACAGCAATTTACAGATTCAATGAAATCCATATCAAAATACCAGTGACATTCTTCACAGAAATAGAAAATACAATTAAAAATTTATATGGAACCACAAAAGACTCTCAATAGTTAAAGCAATCCTGAGCAAAAAGAAAAAGCCAGAGGCATCACATTACCTGACTGGAAAATATACTACAAAGCTACAGTAACCAAATCAGCATGGTACTGGCATAAAAACAGACACATAGACCAATGGAACAGTTAGAGAACCCAGAAATAAAATCACACCTTTACAGCCAACTCATTTTTGACAAAGGTGCCAAGAGCATACAATAGGGAAATAAATGGTGCTGGGAAAACTAGATATCCATATGCAGAAGAATGAAACTAGGATTCCTATTTCTCACCATATGCAAAAATCAAATAAAAATGGAATAAAGACTTAAATCTAAGACCTGAAACTGTGAAACTACTAGATGAAAATGTTGGGTAAATATACCAGGACATTGATATGGGCAAAAAAAAATTTTGTGTAAGATATCAAAAGCAGAGATAACCAAGGCAAAAATAGACAAATGGGATTACACCAAGCCAAAAAGCTACTGCATAGCAAGGGAAACAAGCAATGTAGTGAATACATAACCCACAGAATGGGAGAAAATATTTGCAAATTACCCACTTGAAAAAGGATTAATAACCAGAATATATAAGGAACTCAGACAACTTAATAGCAAAAAATAAAATCCAATTAAAAACTGGGCAAAAAATCTAAATAGACATTTCTCAAAAGAAGACCCCATTGTCTCAGCCCCAAATCTCCTTAAGCTGATAAGCAACTTCAGCAAAGTCTCAGGATACAAAATCAATGTACAAAAATCACAAGCATTCTTGTACACCAATCACAGCCAAACAGAGAGCCAAATCATGAGTGAACTCCCATTCACAATTGCTTCAAAGAGAATAAAATACCTAGGAATCCAACTTACAAGGGACGTGAAGGACCTCTTCAAGGAGAACTACAAACCACTGCTCAATGAAATAAAAGAGGGTACAAACAAATGGAAGACCATTCCATGCTCATGGGTTGGAAGAATCAATATGAAAATGGCCCTCCTGCCGAAGGTAATTTATAGATTCAATGCCATCCCCATCAAGCTACCAATGACTTTCTTCACAGAATTGGAAAAAACTACTTTAAAGTTCATATGGAACCAAAAAAGAGCCCGCATTGCCAAGTCAATCCTAAGCCAAAAGAACAAAGCTGGAGGCATCACGCTGCCTGGCTTCAAACTATACTACAAGGCTACAATAACCAAAACAGCATGCTACTGGTACCAAAATAGAGATATAGATCAGTGGAACAGAACAGAGCCCTCAGAAATAATGCCGCATATCTATAACTATCTGATCTTTGACAAACCTGACAAAAACAAGCAATGGGGAAAGGATTCCCTATTTAATAAATGATGCTGGGAAAACTGGCTAGCCATATGTAGAAAGCTGAAACTGGATCCCTTCCTTACACCTTATACAAAAATTAATTCAAGATGGATTAAAGACTTACATGTTAGACCTAAAACCATAAAAGCCCTAGAAGAAAACCTAGGCATTACCATTCAGGACATAGGCATGGACAAGGACTTCATGTCGAAAACACCAAAAGCAATGGCAACAAAAGCCAAAATTGACAAATGGGATCTAATTAAACTAAAGAGCTTCTGCACAGCAAAAGAAACTACCATCAGAGTGAACAGGCAACCTACAAAATGGGAGAAAATTTTCACAACCTACTCATCTGACAAAGGGCTAATATCCAGAATCTACAATGAACTCAAGGAAATTTACAAGAAAAAAACAAACAACCCCATCGAAAAGTGGGCAAAGGACATGAACAGACACCTCTCAAAAGAAGACATTTATGCAGCCAAAAAACACATGAAAAAATGCTCATCATCACTGGCCATCAGAGAAATGCAAATCAAAACCAAAATGAGATACCATCTCACACCAGTTAGAATGGCGATCATTAACGTCAGGAAACAACAAGTGCTGGAGAGGATGTGGAGAAATAGGAACACTTTTACACTGTTGGTGGGACTAGTTCAACCATTGTGGAAGTCAGCGTGGCGATTCCTCAGGGATCTAGGACTAGAAATACCATTTGACCCAGCCATCCCATTACTGGGTATATACCCAAAGGACTATAAATCATGCTGCTATAAAGACACATGCACATGTATGTTTATTGCAGTACTATTCACAATAGCAAAGACTTGGAACCAACCCAAATGTCCAACAACGATAGACTGGATTAAGAAAATGTGGCACATATACACCATGAAATACTATGCAGCCATAAAAAATGATGAGTTCATGTCCTTTGTAGGGACATGGATGAAACTGGAAATCATCATTCTCAGTAAACTATCGCAAGGACAAAAAACCAAACACCGCATGTTCTCACTCATAGGTGGGAATTGAACAATGAGAACACATGGACACAGGAAGGGGAACATCACACTCCAGGGACAGTTCTGGAGTTGGGGGAGGGGGGTGGGATAGCATTAGGAGATACACCTAATGCTAATTGATGAGTTTATGGGTGCAGCACACTAAGATGGCACATGGATACATATGTAACAAACCTGCACATTGTGCACATGTACCCTAAAACTTAAAGTATAACAATAATAAAATTAAAAAATAAATAAAAAAAATAAAAAAAACAACAAATGGCCAGCAAATAAATGAAAAAATACCCAACATTGCTAATCATCTGAGAAATGCAAATCAAAACCCCAATGAGGTATCTCACTTCAGTTAAAATGGCTCTTATGAAAAAGAAAAATAATGAATGCTGTGGAGAAGGGGAAACCCTTATATGCCATTGGTGGGAATGTAAGTTAGTACGGCTACTATGGAAGACAGTGTGGCAGTTCCTCAAAAAATTAAAAATAGAACTACCATATGATCCAGCAGTTCCACTCCTGGGTATATATCCAAAAGAAAGGAAATCAGTATATCAAAGAGATATCTGCATTCCCATGTTTATCACAGCATTATTCACAATAACCAAAGTGTGGAATCAACCTATGTGCCTACTAATGGATGAATGAATAAAGAAAATGTGATATATATGTGTATCACCTGGAGCCCCACAGATATGTATGTGTGTGTGTGTGTGTGTCTGAAACACACATTTACACGTGCACACATACATATATACACACAATGGAATATTATTGAGTTATAGAAACAAATGAAATCCTGTTATTTGTAGCAACATGGTTGGAACTGGAGGTCATTCTGCTACGTGAAATAAGCCAAGCACAGAAAGACAAATATCACATGTTCTCACTCATATGTCTAACCAAAAATGTGGATCTCATGAAGGCAGATAGTAGATTGGTGGTTAACAGGAGCTGAGAAGGGGTGGGGGAGGGGTGGGTTGAAGGAGAGGTTCATTAATAGGTAGAAATGTACAGTTAGCTCAAAGAAATAAGAGTTAGTGTTTGATAGGCCAGTAGGGTGACTATAGTTTACTATAATCTATTGTATATTTAAAGATAGCTAGAGGAGAATAACTTGAATGTTTCCAGCATAAATAAAAGACAAGTATTTAAGGTAATAGAGATCCCCATGACACTGATTTGATCTTTACAAATTTTATGTATTACATTATCACATGTACCCTGAAAATATGTACATCTATTATGTATCAATAAAAAAGATAAAAATATTTCAGTTGAAAAATCTGAGAAGGCCTGAAACTTGATATTTGAGCTTGGCCTGAAATATGAAATTTGATGGGTAGGAAGTGGCTAGAACCATCGTTTCAAGCAGAGAGCCAGCTTGAGCACAGATATGAAGGGGAGAGTCTACACTGCATTCAGGGAATAACTGGAAAACTTTGGCAAAATCCAGGGTAAATGAGGGAGGAGTTTATTTATTAGGGAATGAGTCTGGAAACCTAGGTTTATTTACCCAACAGCAAACACTTCTTAGCACCTGCTAAGTGTCAGGTGTGTGCTGCTTGCTTGGTCTACCTTGGTGGTCCTGGCAGTCACTGCCCCTGCTCTCAGCAAGAGCTGAGTGTCTGGAGGGGACCCTACTGTGTAGTATATGAGCAATTTTGAGGATGAGAGTTACACAGTCTGGCAAGTGTTTTAAGAAGAAAACTCTGGTGAGCTGTGGAGGGGAGGGTTGGATAGAGGAGGTGGGGCTGAGGCTGCAAGGAGGGAAAGGGAGGCCTGAGGAGATGGGGATGTGCAGGTGAGGAGAGGGCAGAATCCCAGATGGCACCGGGATTTATTTCCAAAGGTCTGACTCAGTCATGAGACATCTCTTTTTTATGTGATAACTTTTTCAAGAAAAAAATGTAGGCCACGGTCTTTCATTTTCCCTTCTTCAGAATAATTCTTTAGCCTCACATAGTAAAATTAGGTATGCTCATAATTGAAATTATCTTTTAAATAGAAGATTCTCTATGAGAAAAATGATGTTATGTTTTTGCCACTAAAATGTGATTGTTCAGGCATAATTGATGATCGGCAGCCTTGAGGCAGCTCTCCTACCATTTTTTCCAAAGGTAAACTGAGCACCTTCCCCAGAAGCTGCATGGTGGGACCGCCGGGTGCTTATCTCTAGGTCGGCTTGTGTGTAGTGGGGTGGAACCCTGCCTGTCTTCCTCTGTTCCTTTGGGCAGGGAATGGGAGCCAGGCATTGGTCCTCCATAGCACTTCTGTTTCCTTACTGGGTAGATTTAAATGTGTGGGTCTCTCTCTTTTGGTGTGAATAGAAGGTAGAGTAAAAGTGTGTAGAACTCAGTGCATAGGGCAATGGTTAGCATTTCAACAAGAACATCTCACATATCTAAGATTTGTTTAGCTCTTCAGGCACTGATAGGAGGTTTTAATAAGATCAATGATTTTTAGTTTAATTGGTGACGTTTGAGTACTTTCCTTGTTCCCCCGGTAGAATCCCACCTGGAACATCTGCTATAGCAGAGTAGAATCTGGAACATTTTTTCTTGGTCTGATGGACTTAATGGTGGTTAGTGTTAGTCCCCAGCACACCAGAGGGAGGACATTCCTATTAGTAACCCTAGAGCTGTTACATATAGGATTCGTGGGGGGTTGGGATGGGTTGAAAAAAGTACAGGTAATTGCAATAACTCCTACTAGTGGAGCTGAGAATAATTGGCCTTTTATAGCTGTTTGTTTTAGAAGAATTAGAATAGTCAAGTGGGCAGACCTGGAGTCAGGTGGACCTGGGTCATGGTTTTAACTAACCATTCCATGACTTTGGACAGGTTCCTTGTCATAGATTGAATCATTGAGCCTAGTTTTTCACCCTCTGTTATGGAATTCTGTTCCCTGGCCCTGGCCTCATGCTCATTGGAGCACACTTCCTTGACTTTGGGCATGGCTCCATGACTTGCTTTGGCTGATGAATTATAGCTGGCTCTCTGTATCCTTGGGTTCTGCATCCCTGGATTCAATCAGCCACCAGTTGAAAATATTTTGGGGAAAAACAATAAAAAATAACAATACAATTATAAAAATAATACAAATAAAGCAAAATACAGATTATATGGTTACGCTTTGTGTCTCCATCCAAATCTCAACTTCCCCAGGTGTTGAGGGAGGAACCTGGTGGGAGGTGATTGGATCATGGGGGCAGTTTCCCCCATGTTGTTCTTGTGTGAGTGAGTGAGTCATCACAAGATCTGATGGTTTTATAAATGTTTGGCAAGTTGTTCCTTTGCTTGCTCTCTCTCTCACCTGCCACCCTATAAGATGTGCCTGCTTCCCCTTCCACCATGATTGTAAGTTTCCTGAGGCCTCTCTAGCTGTGTGGAACTGTGAGTCAGTTAAACCTCTTTTAGTTATAAATTCCTCAGTTTCCAGAAGTTCTTCCTAGCAGTGTGAAAATGGACTAATACAGCATAATAATGACTGTTTATATTGTATTAGGTATTGTAAGTAATGCAGGGATGATTTAAAATATATGGGAGGACGTGTGTAGGTTACATGCAAATACTACACCATTTCATGTCAGGGACTTGAGCATCTGTAGATTTTGGTATCTGAGGGGGTCCTGGAACCAATACCCCACAGTACTGAGGGATAACTATATTAGCAGATGTGATGTAAGAGGAGGCTTGATTCTGCTTCTGTGCCTGGGCTTGTGCTCAGGTGATTCAGGCTCAATAAAAATGTGCCCTGGAGTTGCTGTCCCTTTATCCAGGGCTCCATGGGGTGAGAAACGGGACAGACCTGAACCCACCTCAACCTGGAGCCCTGCAGGTGAGTGCAGCCTGGACCAGCTGAGCATCAACCCATGTGCAGACTCATATGTGAGAAAAATAAATGTAGTTATAAGCCACTGAGATTTTGCATTTGTTATGTAGCATTGTGGTAATAGAGAACTAACACTGTGCTTGTCTTCCCTTCTGTAAAACAGGAATCTGATCTTCCCACAGGGGGTTCTGTTCTAAGGCTTAAAATAAAATAATCCTGTTAGTGCAGTGCTTGACTCGTAGAAGATGATATGAGATAAATAAATTGCAGCTATTTTAAGTAATTAAAATATGGGATATACATCCAAAATAAAGGGCATAGTTTCTGCACAGAAGGGAATTAGTCAAGTAAAGAGGAAAAAAGGTAAGTTCTCACATTGTGTTGTGTGTCTCCTGGAAATTTGTTATTGTTCTGAGTGCCTTCCGTTTACTCATTCAATGTATATATTAGTCTAGGTTCTCTGGAGAATCAGAACACACACACACACACACACACACACACACATACACACACAGAGAGATTGATTTATCTGTTAACTTACCTATTTATCAGCATTGGCTCACATGATTGTGAGGGCTGGCAAGTCTGAGATTTGTAGGGCAGGCTGGCAGGCTTAGAAACAGGTAGAGTGGATGTTGTAATCTTCAGTCCACAATCTGCAGGCCAGGAAGGCTGGAAACTCAAGCAGCGTTTCTCTGTTGCAGTATTGAGGCAGAATCCCTTCCAAAATGGGAAACTTCAGTCTTTGCTCTTGAGGCCTTCCACTGATCGGATAAGGCTAACCCACATTATGAAGGGTCATTAGCTTTACTTAAAGTCAATTGATCATATATGTTAATCCCATTAAAACAATACCTTCACAGCAACATCTTGACTGGTGTTTGGGCACTATAACCTAACCAAGTTGACACTTAAAATTAACCATCACAACATATATTAATGGGGTTGCCTGCTGTATGATTGGGCAGGCCCACAGTGATGAAATGATATAGACTTTGCCCTTGTGGGGTTTAGCGTCCAGTGACTGTTGTTTTGTTTTATCTTTACAGAAGCCCTGTAAAAATGAACCTTGTTTCCCACCATTCAGCAAACAAGGAAACAAACGCTCAGGGGCATAAAGTATTTAACTAAGGTCACACAATTGTCCATTCCAGAGACCTTACTATTTCCACTCTCTGTGCTGCCTCTCAAGGGAGACCATTTCCTAGATGAGAATAGCCATTGGTCAGTGAGCTGCAGCTTATATGGGATTCTCTGTTGGAAAATGATTTATGATTCCTTGACTTCATGCTTAGATGGCTGTTAGTCAGTTTGGACTAATGAAATGGGAATGTATGGATATAAATTTTAATTGCAACACATTCTGAAGGACTTTATATGTGCACATTTTATATTATCAGATTACACTTCCCAGGAGTGGAGTTAACAGAATTAGTTCTCACTCTCCTACCAACTACCACAATTAAGTGAAGGCTCTTGCCAGAAAATAAAGTAAATCTATTGTACGTGCTTGAAAACAATAGACAAATTGCGTAGTGTAACACAAAAAGCCTAATGTTAGTACATAGTGGAGATATTGAGTGTTAAAGTTTATTTCATGTATCCCTACTATTGCATTGGGTTTTCATATGTTTCCTCCTCCTTCTTGTGTGTTTGTTGTTCTTATGTCTGGTTCCAGTTCTTACTTCTAGAGAAAAGTTCACTTTTCTAGATTCACTCACTGTTACATAAATAAGTGTATAAGGACTTAGGTACTGTTTACTGCAGGCCATCTCTGTGGTGAATATACTGTGTGATTTGCTTTTTTTATTTTTATTTTTTACCTCTGAGAAGTTTCCAGAATGATTTGCTTTTTTAAACGTTCACTTTATTTTATTTATTATTATTTTTTGAGACAGAGTTTCACTCTTGTTGCCCAGGCTGGAGTGCAATGGTGCAATCTCTGCTCACTGCAACCTCCGCCTCCCGGGTTCAAGCGATTCTCCTGTCTCAGCCTCCTGAGTAGCTGGGATTATAGGCATGCGCCACCATGCCTGGCTAATTTGGTATTTTTAGTAGAGATGGGGTTTCTCCATGTTGGTCAGGCTGGTCTTGAACTCCTGACCTCAGGTGATCCGGCTGCCTCAGCTTCTCAAAGTGCTGAGATTACAGGCATTTACTTTTGTATTGAGTTATAACTTATATACAATAAGCATACATATCTTACATGTATAACCCAATGAAATTGACACACATATAATACTGTGTAACCACCATCCCCATCAAGATATATAATATTTCCAGCACCCCAGCAGCTCCCTGGTACACCCCTGCCAGCCCCTCTCCACCCGTAGGTAACCACTTGTTTCATCTCCATAGCATTTTTTTTTTTTTTTTTTTTTTTTTTGCCCATGCTTCTTGTTTGTGTAGATGTAATCATTGATCAGGTGCACTTGTGTGTCTGGCTTCTTTTGCTGTACACTGTTATCTTCAGCACATGACATTTTGCAGTTCTTTTCTTCATTACTGTGAAGTGTCCTATTGTATGAATAGCCCACACTTTATCCATTCTACTGTTTAGGGACGTTCGGGTTGTTTCCAGGTTTTTCAGCTATTCTGCATGATGTTGTTATGAACATTTTTGTCCATTTCTTTTGTTATAAACAGGAGTAAAATTGCTGAGTCATAGGATGTACATATGTTGAGTTTTAGGAGAGATTTCCAAAGTTTTTGAAAGTGGTTGTACCAATTTACACTACTGTGAACAGTGTTTGTACTCCTACTTGTTCTACATCCTCACCAAAGCCTTTTTTTTTCCTTTGGTTTTGAAATATTGTAGACAAGTCCTCTGGAACACATTTATAGTTCCATTATACACATATGTATAAGTGACTGTACTGACAGCAATAATCATTACATGCTGTCCTCTCGTGGTTACTTTCTTGGATTATATGCTGCTCCTGGCAAGCCCCATCCTTGAGTCTCCATGGATTATTGTCTGATGAGCCTGGTCTTAGGCACTACCCAGAAGGAAGGCAAATGCAATTATAAGCATTTTAACTCAGCCTCAGGGTGCAAACATTCCAAAGACCAGGCTGATTTTTTTTTTTAAGAGACAGAGTCTGTCTGGGTTGCCCGAGTGCAGTGGTGTGATCATAACTCACTGCAGCCTGGACCTTCTGGGCTCATGACCCTCTTACCTCAGCCTCCTGAGTAGCTGGGACCACAGGCTTGTGCCACCATGTCCAGCTAATTTTTAAACTTTTTGTAGGGATGGGATCTCACTATGTTGCCCAGACTGGTCTTGAACTCCTGGCCTTAAGTGATCCTTCCGTCTTGGCCTCTCAAAGTGCTGGGGTTACAGGTGTGAGCCACCAGGCCTGGCCCAGACTCATTTTTTGAGGCAAGATTTTTGTATTAGGGAAATAAAGAGGTACTCAGAATTGAAATCACGCCTCACCATGTTCTTTTACAGCCCCTGAGGGGGAGGGACTTCGTTAGTTGCCATGATGTTTGCATGGTTATGTGATGTTAGTGGGAAAGCAGTGTCATGCCAGCATGCTGGTACCTTTGTCACCTCGAACTAGCACCCCATACCCCTGCACCCTAAGCCTTTGAAAGTCAACTTGCTTTATAAGTTTTCTTTTACAATTGTAATATGGATTTATTTTGGCTGCATGTTTTACTTGGAGATAAAAATGCTTTATCTGACTTTAATCCTGACCTAGTTTCACAGGGCCTTCAATTGCTCGTTATCTCTAGGAGTCTCTAGGGATGCCTGTGGCTCACAGCTAAGGCAGTGGTGGTGCCGGCCTCTTTGCTTTCCTGCTGTGCCTGTGCCTTTTGGTGAGCTTGTTGGATGGGACTGAGTGTCTGGTGTGGCTTGAGGGAAGAGCATGGAGCGCCTTCCTCTGGAACCTGCAGCTACTCCTTCCTGGCTTCCCCTTCCACCTCAGTACCGAGAATCTGTCCTGTCTGGCAGCGCTGGAGGAGGGCGTGTGGAGTGTGACAAGTTAGCGTTTTCCTCATCAGGCATCTCCGGTGTCCCCTGAGGCTTTGAAACCCAAAGGCCAAGAATTGATTGGGTTGTCTTCTGCTTTCTTCTGAGATGTTGATCCTGAAGAGATGGTGCCAAATGCTCAGTTGCCTGAATGAGGACCTTGTGCTGGAGGAAAGTGCAGCAGGCAGGGGAAGTCTGTTTGTTAATATTCAAAATGGTGTGTGGCTTCTGCCACTTGGTAGTTCTGGTTTGTTCCTTTGTGCTGTAACAACATGATGTGACCTTCTATATGGGATGTACTTTTTACTCCTTAAAGAGAACTGCTGGGGTTGTGGAGGAAATAGGGGCAGAATTTGATTTGAAAGAGTATTAGGGGAGTCAGTTCTTGTGGCTATAGACTGAAATAACAGTGGTGCTCAGGAGGAGGAGGGTGATTTTGAGAGGTGAAGCCAGCTGGACTTCCTGGGTCGAGTGGGGACTTGGAGAACTTTTCTGTCTTACAAGAGAATTGTAAAATGCACCAATCAGCACACTGTAGCTAGGATTGTAAAATGTACCAATCAACGCTCTGTAGCTAGCTAGAGGTTTGTAAAATGGGCCAATCAGCACTCTATAAAATGGACCAGTAAGCACTCTGTAAAATGGACCAATCAGCACACTGTAAAATGGACCAATCAGTGCTCTGTAAAATGGACCAATCAGCAGGACATGAGTGGGGGACAAATAAGGGAATAAAAGTTGGCCTCCCCAGCCAGCAGTGGCAGCCCACTCAGGTCCCCTTCCCCACTGTGGAAGCTTTGTTCTTTTGCTCTTCATAATAGATCTTGCTGCTGCTCACTTTTTGGGTCCGTGCTACCTTTAAGAACTATAAGTGAAGGTCCGCAGCTTCATTCTTGAAGTCAGGGAAACCAAGAACCCACCGGAAGGAACCAACTCTGGACAGTTTCACACTCTCTGATGGACTTTCTAGCTTTCTGTCATGGCTGTCATCCTGGCACAAAGCCCAGGTTTCTGGCCACTTTGGGACAGTGTAGGTGGGTCCTGTGTGTCCTCAGAGCATAGCTTAGAGTGTCCCTGAGTGGGGTGCAGTGGCCTTCTTGGTGCCATGGTTTCTGATAAGGGGACAGTGACTGGCTTCTGTGGCTGGTGGGGCCAGTATTTGGGTCAGCTGACCTCTAGGTCTGAAGACAGAGACTTGAAGAAGGAAGACATTGAGCCTAATAGGCCGGAGCTTTGGTGCCCTCACTCCTTTAAAAGAAGAGCAACTTACGGAGATTCCTAACCACTGACCCACACTTTCCCATTTATCCAGAGATCCTGCATGCCTCGGAATGAGGATGCTTCCCTAATCCAATCCCTTGTGCATGCAGGCCCTTGAAAATATAACAAAGTGTAATTTATTGTTAAACATCGCTGACTTTATTAAAAATGTCTTGGCTGGGCGTGGTGGCTAACGTCTGCAATCCTAGCACTTTGGGAGGCCAAGGCGAGCAGATCATGAGGTCAGGGGATCGAGACCATCCTGATCAACACGGTGAAATCCGTCTCTACTAAAAATACAAAAATTAGCTGGGCATGGTGTCGTGTGCCTGTAGTCCCAGCTACTCAGGAGGCTGAGGTGGGAGAATCGCTTGAACCTGGAGGCGGAGGTTGCAGTGAGCCGAAATTGTGCCACTGCACTCCAGCCTGTTGACAGAGTGAGACTGTCTCAAAAAAAAAAAAAAAAAAAAAAGTCTTTGATTTCCTAAAGAATTTGCTAAAAAAGAATATGTATAGTCTTATGATTATTGTTGTATTAATCAGAATGATAAGAACATTTTCTTGCCCTCTTTCAAATCAGTAGTGGATATATATTGCAAAGGTTAGATTTTTTAGGGGTTATAGTCTGGAGGAAACATTTTATATTAAAAATAATTTTGCGTAATTTTTCTTGCTTACTAACATTTGGTACCCAACTATGAGATTCCCCCAAATTCTCTGTATGGGATCTTTCAGTTTCAGAAATAGAAAGGAACTTATTATTGGAGAAATTGAGATTCACACAGGCACAAAAAGGACAAATATTTTACTTTAACTCTACCAGTCACCTTCCTTACTAAAGACTAAATAAGCCAGCGAGTTAAGTGCTTCAGGCATACTAAGACTTTAAATTTAAGACATTGAAAGGCATATGAGATAGCTGTATTTACTTTAAAATGAGAATCCATTAAAGTGAACATCGTTTAATACTGTGCTTTTCAAATGAACTCTCTGCTCTTAATTCAATAGCATAGGTATGTGATAGTAGGTGGACTGTGCAATCAGATTCCTAGACTTGTAATTTCTTCATTCTGCTTCACATTTCTAGACTTTTCAGGAATTAACCAAAGTAATCTGATATGGCGCTGTAACCACCTTTCTCTTCTTTGTTGAGGAAGTCTATTTTTGTATTTCCATTTCAGTTTCCTCTCAAACTTTATAACGTTTCACTTTTTACTTTAAGCTTTCCTAGTTATTAAGCTCAGTTTTCTCTTTTGGGCCGGAAATTTGAGTTGCTTCTGCCCAACTGCTCTTCCTTGTATTGAAACATTATGTCTTTCTTGTCAGATGCTAACTTTTAAAAGCCAGTATCTTTATAGCCACTGCAGCACTTTTTTAGTGTGGGGGCAACAGATAGCTAAAAACTAGGCATTTTTAATTGGAGAAATAAAAGGCTAAATACTCAAGACTGTTTGTTTATATTTTGTATGTAAAAGGGAATTTTCATGTTTTAATTTGTGTAGCATATGTCTCTGGGGCTGAATTTCTTTTTACGATACTAATTGTTTCAGTATTTAGGCCTAAGGAAAGTTTGGGTGATATTTAAGAAGCATCAACAAAACAGTTTCCAAATGTTTGCCATACTACTTAAAATTGAGTGTTTGCTTTATGCTCCAAAATTATCTTTCATTAGTTATTAGCTCAGGGTCAATTTTTTGATATTGTAATTTTTCCAAATAAAATTCAAATTTTAGTTTTACTTCTGGAGATGGTGGACTGGTTTGTTGCAAACCAATTCACCTGCTGAAAAAACTAGGAAAGGTGAAAAAAAAAAAAAAAGAATGTAAGTGTCTTAGTCCCTTTTCATGCTGCTAACAAAGACATACCCAACACTGGGTAATATATAAAGGAAAGACGTTTAATGGATTCACAGTTCCCATGGCTAGGGAGGCTTCACAATCATGGTGGAAGGTGAAGGAGGAGCTAAGTCATGTCTTTCGTGGCGGCAGGCGTGAGAGAGCTTGTGCAGGGGAACTCTCCTTTATAAAACCATCAGATCTCATGAGACTTACTCATTATCATGAGAACACAATTGAAAGACCTGCCTCCATGATTTAGTTACCTCTCATTGGTTCCCTCCCATGACACGTGGGAATTACAGGAGCTACAATTCAAGATGAGATTTGGGTGAAGACACAGCCAAACCATATTAATAAGCCAAAATAACACAAAAACCTATGTTTGTGCACTCATGTTCACAGCAGTACTTAACCACAGCCAAAAGGTGGAAACAACCCAGATGTTCATCAACAGAAAAAGGGATAAGTGAACTGTCATGTGTACATATGATGGAATATTATTAGCCATAAAAAGGAATTAGGTACTGATACATGCTACAGTGTGGGTTAACCTGAAAAAGATGCTAAGTGAAAGAAGCCAGAAATAAAAGGTCACACATATTGTATAATTCCATTTATATGAAATATACGAAATAGGTAAATCCGTATAGACAGCAAATTGGTAGTTACCAGGGGTTGTGGGGAGAAGGGCCATGGGAAGTAACTACTTAGTGGGTCGGAGGTTACCCTGTTATTGGAGTTATCAAAACCAGACTTTAAAATAACTGACTACTATATTCAGTCAATTAAATAAGATGGAGAATTGGACTAGAAATGGAACTATAGGAGAGTAGAACTGGAAACTGTAAGAGTATAAATATCTGAATATAAAAAATTAACAGAAATTGAGAGTTCAATAGTGAGTTTAAGTACAGATTAGATATAGGTATAGAAGGAAATAGTGAACTAGAAAATAGATTAATGTCCAGCTAAAGCATGGACATAAAAAGGAATTAGAAAACTATGCCAAACAAAGCATGAGAGACACATGGGACGTGGTAAAAAGATCTGGGATAAGTGTATTTAGAGTTCCAGAAAATGAGTAGGGGATGGAGGCTGGGAGGAGAGAGAGAAGTAACGTTTGAACAGATAATGTCTAACATGTACCATAAAAACATTAACCCAAAGAAAGCTAGGGTAACTCTACTGTTATCATCTAAGTTAGACTTTGAGGCAAGGATCATTACTGGACATAAAGAGGGAATGATAGCTATACTAAATATATAGGTAACTAATAGATTACTACAAAGCAAAAAAAAAAAAGAATTTAAAAATTTCATAATCATAGTTGTAGATCTTAACACCACCTTTTCAGTCATTGTTAGAACAACTATACCAATAATTCTCCAACTTTTTGGTCTTAGGTCCCCTATACACTCTTAAACATTTTTGAGGACTACAAAGATCTTTTGTTTATGTGGGTTACTACAAAGATCTTTTGTTTATGTGGGTTATATTTATATTTACTGTATTCATTAATGTGGGTATATGCTGTATATATTTACTGTATTTACATATATTCTGCATATACTTACTGTATATATTTATATGTGTTTATATATACACTGTAATGTATATGGATAATACACTACAGAAATTTAAGTTAGGAATTTAAAAACATTTATGAATATAACACATAAATATTTAGAACAATAACAAATCAAGACATGCTCATGTTAATATCTTTTCTAAACAGAAACTTTAAAAATATCTTTTTATATTTTTGCAAAATTTGCAAAATTTGTCTTAAAATTTTAGTATATTTTTAAATATTTTCGAAAATTTTGTGAATTACACATTAATTCACAGACGCTTAACAGAAGATACAGTAATAGAATACAACATTTGTTTTGATATGTTATTTTGGTTGACATATGTGAAGAAAATTAGCTTCACAAAGGTGTATAGTTAGAAAAGGAGGACTATTTTAATAGCTTCTTCAATCATTGTGAATATTCCTTGGTACATCAAACTTGGCAAGTGGTAAGTTTCTTAAGCTTAATTGCAAAGTAGAATCTGGAATCATACCGATGAGCTTTTAATGCTATATTACATTAAAATTCATTGGACTATCTTGCACTTTAAATTATTTTTTACTAGTGCATGGTTTTCTAACACTATGCATTGGTCATTTGGAAAATATTCATTCATTGAGTTATGCAGATCTTTCATCTTTCAAATGTTGATGCATTTCATTGTATGATATAAAAACTCATGAACATCAATCTCATCAGAAAATATTGGACTACATTAAAATGAAGAATTCTGTTTATCAGGAAAACATCACTGAGTATGAAATGGCAAGATATTGAGAGAAGGTATTTGTAATACATGAAAGTAACAAAGATCTTACATCTATAATATTTAAATAACTCACTTAAAACAATAACAACTCAATAGAAATATCAGCAAAAGACTTGACATGCATTTCACAAAAGAGGATATCCAAATGGCCAATAAATAAATATAAAGATGTTCAACCTCATTAGTCATCAGGGAAATGCAATGAAACCACAATGAGATACCAGCACCCTGCCACTCCCCAAGAATTACTGGAATTAAAAAGATAAAAATAGCAATATTGACAATATTGGAGAATATTATAACTCATACTCTGTTGATGGAATGTGTATTTGTACACCAGTTTGTAAAACTGTTAGTTAAATGCTGATTATTTGCGTGCCTTATAGACTAGTAATTACAGTTTTGGGAATATAACTAACAAATATGGCACATATTCGCATCAAAAGACATGTACAAGAATGTTCATGGGACCAGTATTCCTAACAGCTCCAAACTGGAAACAACCTAGATGTCCTTCAGTAAGGGAATAGATCAGCAGTCTGCGGTGTATTCTTACAATGGAATCCTATACAGCAATCAGTAGAGCTGTTGTTACACGGTGACATGGATACATCTCAGTGTTGAGTGAATGAAGCTAGACACAAAAGAGTAATGTAGTATATGATTTCAGTGTTTATCAAGGTCAGAAATAGGCAAAACAACTCATGTGTTAAAGGTGAGGATAGTGGTTATCTATAGGGAGGACAGCAGGGAGGAGAAAAGGTGGGAGAGCACACAGGAGGCTGCCAGGGTGCTGGTAATGTGCTATTTCCTGATTCCAGTGGTAGTTTCATTAAGATGTGTACTTTGTGTTGATTCATTTAATTAATCACTTTTCTGTACGTATATTTTAATAAAAATTTATGAAATAGTGTATTAATACTAAGAAAAAATATGAGTTAGAAGGTTGCCATATCTTTATCACAAAAAGCTTGAAAACATAGTTAAAAGAACACAGTCCCTCAAGCTGACATTCCTCTGGCATTGTGCTTAGTATCCCTTCTCACCCATTCCTAAGAATGTGATCTGAGGCAAGTTGCTTAGTTCCTTAAGTTCCTCATCAGAAAGCTAAGGATTATAATAGTGCTTATTTCATATTGCTATTTTTAGAGCTAGTGAGGTAATAGATGTAATGTTCCCAGCATAGTCTTTGGTTCATAATTAGCACCTTAAATTATTCATTGGATAAACATTTACCGAGTTTCTGCTCATGTATCTGGCATTGCGCTAGTGATGGTGATACCAGGAAAAATAAGACAAAGTTAGTGAACTCCATCAGGATTACTGTGCTGTTTAACCTGGTAGTCCTTAGCCACAGATGGTAATTAAATGAAAATTAAATAAACAGTTCAGTTTCTTAGTACACTAGCTACATTTCAAGTGCTAAGTTGCCACACGTGGCTAGGAGTGACATGTTAGACCACAGGTTTACAGAACATTTCCATCATTGGGTCTACTTGATTCTTCCTCTTTTCTTCTTTATTAGTCTTGCTAGCGGTCTATTAATTTTGTTGATCTTTTCAAAAAAACAGCTCCTGGATTCATTGATTTTTTGAAGAGTTTTTTTGTGTCTCTATTTCCTTCAGTTCTGCTCTGATCTTAGTTATTTCTTGCCTTCTGCTAGCTTTTGAATGTGTTTGCTCTTGCTTCTCTAGTTCTTTGAATTGTGATGTTAGGGTGTCAATTTTAGATTTTTCCTGCTTTCTCTTGTGGGCATTTAGTGCTATAAATTTCCCTCCACACACTGCTTTGAATGTGTCCCAGAGATTCTGGTATGTTGTGTCTTTGTTCTCGTTGGTTTCAAAGAACATCTTTATTTCTGCCTTCATTTCGTTACGTACCCAGTAGTCATTCAGGAGCAGGTTGTTCAGTTTCCATGTAGTTGAGCGGTTTTGAGTGAGTTTCTTAATCCTGAGTTCTAGTTTGATTGCACTGTGGTCTAAGAGACAGTTTGTTATAATTTCTATTCTTTTACGTTTGCTGAGGAGTGCTTTACTTCCAACTATGTGGTCAATTTTGGAATAGGTGTGGTGTGGTGCTGAGAAGAATGTATATTCTGTTGATTTGGGGTGGAGAATTCTGTAGATGTCTATTAGGTCCGCTTGGTGCAGAGCTGAGTTCAGTTCCTGGATATCATTGTTAACTTTCTGCCTCGTTGATCTGTCTAATGTTGACAGTGGGGTGTTAAAGTCTCCCATTATTATTGTGTGGGAGTCTAAGTCTCTTTGTAGGTCTCTAAGGACTTGCTTTATGAATCTGGGTGCTCCTGTATTGGGTGCATGTATATTTAGGATAGTTAGCTCTTCTTGTTGAATTGATCCCTTTACCATTGTGTAATGGCCTTCTTTGTCTCTTTTGATCTTTGTTGGTTTAAAGTCTGTTTTATCAGAGACTAGGATTGCAACCCCTGCCTTTTTTTGTTTTCCATTTGCTTGGTAGATCTTCCTCCATGGCAGCAACTGTTTCTGGACAGTGTTGGGCAGGGCAGGCGATGGGGTGACAGAGGTGGGCATTGCAGAGTCCTGGTAGAGAGGTGAGACTTGAGTTGCTCAGAAAGAGGAATTTTCAGGTGGGAGAATGAAGAGTTGGCCATTACAGTTGAGTGAAAACACAATGAACCAGGGCTTTGAGCTTTGACTCACCCGGAGATTGTAAGCAGTTCAATGTGGCAAGAGCACTGGATGCATAGGGAGGAAGCTGGAGGGGTGGCTGGAAGGCACAGTGGGCCTGGACTCTGGAGGGCAGGGAATGCCACATTGAAGAGCTATTCTAGGGGATGCTCAGGAGTGCTTTTGTCCATTACTTGCTTACCTTTTGAGACTTAATGCTTCTTTTTAAAAAATGAATTTACTTAACACAAATAAAACGATCATATTTGCTAAAAATATTTTTTCCTAGTCTTTTGTTTGCTTTTTTTTTTAGTGTATTGGTGTTAGATTTTTATGTAGGCAAGTCTGTGGTTCTTTTCTGTCAGAATTTCTAAGCATAGAAGATGTTACTTCTAGAGACTGAGAAATTTTCTTTTTTTAATATATAGTATATGTATTTTGGGGGTACATGGGATACTTTGATACAATTTGATACATTCAGATAATCAAATCAGGGTGATTGGTATATCCATCACCTTAAATATTTTTCTTTATGCTGAGAACATTTGAATTATTGTCTTCTAGCTATTCTGAAAGTATGACACAGCAATGTAAACTATAGTCACCTGACTGATCTATCGAATACCAGATCTTACTTCTTCTAAGTGTATAGAGAAATTTTCAATTCTGTTTTATTTTTTTCTACACTTTTATTTTTATATATTTAAATATAAAATGGTGTCAGGCTAACTTCTGTGTGCTTCAAATGGATTGTCTAAATTTTAGATATAGATATTACAGATGGCTAGCTAGTAAGTCCCAACCATTTGTTAAATGTTTCCCATTCTTTGTGATGAATGCTTTGTGGTCTTGTATATAATGACATTTACTTCTGAGTTATTAGTTCCATTCTATTGCTTTCTTATGTTAATGTAACATTGCTTATTTATGTCACAATATTTATTAAGTATCTGTGTTTTGTAAATTAAAACTTGTGATTACTTAGTTTCTCGTTTTATATTTGAAAATTGGAACTCATCCTTGGGCTGTAGGAGTGGTCTAAACAGGCTAAATCACACAGCTTGTTATCAAAGTCCAGACTAGCACTGTATTTACTATAAACACCATTCATGATAGGTATATCCTTTTTCTCTTTTACTGTCTTTTAAAAAATTTGTAGGCCGGGTGTGGTGGCTCACGCCTGTAATCTCAGCACTTTGGGAGGCCGAGGCGGGAGGATCACGAGGTCAGGAGATCCAGACCATCCTGGCTAACGCAGTGAAACCCTGTCTCTACTAAAAATACAAAAAAATTAGCCAGGCGTAGTGGCAGGCGCCTGTAGTGCCAGCTCCTCGGGAGGCTGAGGCGGGAGAATGGCGTGAACCCGGGAGGTGGAGCTTGCAGTGAGCCAAGACAGCGCCACTGCACTCCAGCCTGGGTGACAGAGTGAGACTCCATCTCAAAAAAAAAAAAAAAAATTTGTATTAAGGGTTACAAGTGCAGTTTTGTTACGTGGACATACTGCGTAGTGGTGAAGCCTGAGCTTTTAGTGCAACCATCACCCGAATAATGTACATTGAACCCATTAAGTAACTTGTGATTCCTCACCCCCTCCCACCGTTAAAACCCTTCTGAGTCTCCAGTGTCTTATCATTCCACACTCTGTGTCCATGCATGCACGTTATTTAGCTCTGACTTATAAGTGAGAAATGCAGTATTTGACTTTATGTTTCTGAATTATTTCACTTAAGAAAATGGCTTCCAGTTCCATCCGTGTCGTAAAAGACATGATTCGTTGTCTTTTATGGATGAGTAGTATCCCATTGTATATATATACCACATTTTCTTTATCCAGTCGTCTGCTGATGGACACTTAGATTGATTCCATATCTTTGCTATTGCAAATAGTGTTATAATAAACATACAAGGGAAGATATCTTTTCGATATAATGATTTTTTTTTTCCTTTGGGTTTCTACCCAGTAGTGTAGAGTATTTGGGTAGATACCAGTAGGTGGTTCTATTTTTAGTTCTTTGAGAAATCTCCATACTGTTTTCCACAGAGGTTGTACTAATTTACATTCCCACTGGCAGTGTATAAGTGTTCCTCTTTCTGCACATCCTTGCCAACAGCTTGTTATTTTTTGACATTTTAATAACATCTGACTGGTATAAGATGATATCTCAGTGTGGTTTTAATTTGCATTTCTGATGGTTAGTGATGTCTAACATTTTTTCATATATTTGTTAGCCATTTGTGTGTCTTCTTTTGAAAAATGTTCATATCCTTTGCACACTTTTTAAAGGGGTTATTTGTGTTCTGTTGTTGTTGTTGAGTTGTTTGAGTTCCTTATTGATTCTGGATTTGAATGCATAGTTTGTAAATATTTTTACTTACTCTATAGGTTGTCTCTTCATTCTGTTGATTATTTCCTTTTGCTATACAGAAACTTTATAGTTTAAGTCCCATTTTTCTATTGTTTTTGTTGTATTTGCACTTGAGGTTTTAATCCTGATTTCTTTGCCTAAGGCAATGTCCAGAAGAGTTTTCTGACAGGTACTCTTTTAAAAATGTATGCACTGGTCTTTTAGGACTCTGAGAGACAGCTTTACCTCATGGATGATGATGTATTCAGTAGTGCATTTAGCATACAGCTATAGATATGTAAAACGGAGCTTGTGTAGCAGTGTTGTAATCTTTTAAACTTCACGGTTGTATAGTTTAATATAACAATGGTATTAGCTATAGGGAAAAAGTTCAGTTGCTGACAGTTTGTTAATTGGAAACTCAGAAAACTAGAAGTAACTAGCATGTAGAAGGCACTTTAAATCCACCAGTCTAACAAGAATTTCCAATGGTGCTTTTACTTTTCCTGGTATCTCTTTTTCTCTCTGTCTGCATGTATGTGTGTGTATGTGTGCACGCATGCACGTGCCTCTGTGCAAGCGTGCATGTACACACATGTGAGTTCCTGCTAAGGTGTGGGATTGAGGGGTGCAAGGGAATAGGACTTTTGGAAGCTGAGGTAATTCACAAATGTAATTTTTCGGTAGATCATAAGGAAAAAGTCATGGCATAGGTATTTGAGGGAGATGGCTTGATCAGCATCATGAATGCTCATCAGGTATGCACAATAACAACAACTATTGTGTAACATCATCCTAGGGGTTCCTATGATCTTCCTTTAGGCAGATCAACATTGATAGAACCAAAAGTTGTTTTTCAGAGGTTGCTTTAAAGAATAATTAGTAATTTTCTCAAACAATTTGAAATTCGGGTATTATCACTTAGCTTAGATGGACTGGCTTTCACAAAAATTAGGCAACAGGTTTTTTTTTTTTCTTTTTCTTTTTGTGGAGATAGGGTCTCGCTGTGCTGCCCAGACTGGTCTTCAATTCCTGGCCTCAAGTGATCCTCCTGCCTTGGCCTCCCAAACTGCTTGGATTCCAGGTGGAGCCACCACACCTGACCAATCACCAGTTTTTAACTCTTGCCCTTCATTCATTTGATGGGAACTATTCCCATGTAGAAATCACTCTCCTTTGTAGAGAGCTTTAGTGTTCCCAAAGCACCTTTCACATCTCGTATATGATGCTTACAACATATCTGTGAGGCAGGCATTCACATTAGCCACAGTTTGTAAACATTACAGCCCAGTTGTAGAGAGTAAGAAGTGCCTCCAGGAAAGAATAAGTTCCCTTTTCAATCAGATTTGTCAGAGTTCTCCCAGATGTATTCCTCTGAGCTTTCTATAAAATGAAAGCAAACAGAATCACTGTAATTATAATGGCATTCCATCTCCCCATGATTATTCATGCTTATGAAGATTGGTAATATGACCAAGTTTGAAATATGCCCCATTGATGAAAGTTTTTATTTATTTTAATTATCAGTTATTAGACATGCATTTTACATATGCAGCATAATGAAGACTGCTTGAGCCATTTTATTCATATAGAGAATTTTTTCACTTTTAAGTTCTATCCAGGCAGCTAGCTCACGAGTTTAAACATTACATAGTTTTCCTGTTGCTGTCTGCCTGTGAGTTAGGTGATTTATTATAGAAAGCAACTGAAAAGAGTCCCATGCCCATTTGAATCAGTCCTACCAAAAGACACACATGATTTCATAGATCAGACTGCTCAAGTTCCCTCTTGTGTTTAGAAAATTTCAGGCTACTCTAACTTCTATAACATTTACCCCCTCTTACTGAATTTCTGCTTCTCAGCGGGGTTGGATTCTGCATGTGTCTTGCACGAACGACTGTTTCTCATGCAGCCTCAATATTCACTGACATGACTTTGTTGAGAAATTATGGAATTTGCTTATGGGCTTAGCAAAGTGGGTCTCAAGATGAATTAAGATATTCGAGAGCCCATGAAGGTGGACATGTTTTATTTTTCACATTTCTGGTGAACATTGGCTTTAAGGCAACTTAAAACATACATGCAACAACTATGAAAGAAAATGCATGGCAAGGAGGAAGAGAATAATAAAACACAGTAAAATCTCTTTTAGAAATACATTCTTGTTTTTTTCTATCAGCCTCTTTTGGTCTACATAAGATAGTTGAGTCTCATTGTGGCAATGGTAAACAAAATAGATCTGGTGAATACACATTAAGTAATTTGTAGTAAAATTGCTACATGTGTGACTATATGAAGGCAGTTGTACTTGGGTTTAATAGACCTCTCTTTGGGGGAAATACTTCTTGATATTCAATCCTATAATTTTACCCTTAACTTTACATTTTTTTGTGTGTGTTTCCGTGTGTGTATAGTTCCATGATGCTAAGATAGCCTTACACTTCTTATTTTTTTTCTAAGTAGGACCTAGAAAATACTTCTGCTCTACCAAATAATGGCTTCTCAGTTGGCACAAGCTGGAATAAATAATTCAACTGCTGGGATCTTGATGTCTTAACTTTTTGGTTTCTATATATTATTGATATTTCATCTTATCGCTGCAATCTGAGATAATAAAAATTCTTTATAAAGTCCATGCTCATTTTGACTGATGAAAGTACCTGGATTTTCCAAACACTGTCAGCGTCTCTCTATTCATCATGCTCCCAGTGGTTGGGTTGAGTGGCTGATAAGTAAGCATTTCATTAATGTAGAAATGTTCAGGAAGTTTTTGTGGAACAATAGTCTCTAGAAAGAAACTGTATCAAAGAATTTGCCTGTCTGCATCAAGATAGTCTCTAGAAAGAAACTGTATCAAAGAATTGGCTATCTGCATTTTATTTAAATATTGTCGCCTACCAAGTTTAGTATCCCTTCCTGAGTGAAAAGAAGTACCTGAATGGATGGGGGCTTGTGAATTCACATTTCCAACAAGTTTCCAGGTGATGCTGATCTCACTCATCTGGGGACAGAACTGTAAGAACCACTGGCCTGGGCCACCTCATACTCCCAATGTCATTCTCTGGAAATAGGCACAAGAATTCCTGCCTTAAAGGAAGTGTTGCTGTGAGGTAAGAGATTACTGTATATACTGTATGAGGCACTAAGGACCCAATCATGGATAGCTGCTGCTATTTCTGTAATTATTTTTACATTATTTTAAACAAAATTTAAGTTATTTCAGAAAATATGTGAGTAACTCTGATGTCCCTCTGCTAGGAGACTAAATGTACTCAAGTATATGAGGAAGTTACTCCTGCCCTCAAGGAGCTTATAGTCTAGTAAGGGATACAAAAAACTATGCAAATAAAGCATCGAATATGATAATCACATCTGTCTATCTTGGCACTTTGGCAGGCTGAGGTGGGAGGATTGCTTGAGGCCAAGAGTTCAAGACCAGCCTGGGCAACATAGTGATACTCTGTCTCCACAAAAAGAAAAAAAAACTGTTGCTGAATTTTTGTAAATGCGAGCCCATCTAAGTGATAATATCTGAATTTCACATTGTTTGAGAAAATTACTAATTATTTTTTAAGGCATCCTCTGAAAAACTGAAAAAACTTTTGGTTCTATCAGTGATGATCTGCCTAAAGGAAGATCATAGGAACCTCTAGGAGGATGTTACACAGTAGTTGCTGCTATTGGCCATATCTGATGTACACATATGATGCTGATCAAGCCATCAACTGCAAACACCCATGCCATTCCTTCTTCCTTATGATCTACTGAAATTGAAATACCAGGATTAATTTTAGCTGGGGGATTGGGAATGCTTCATGGAGGAACTGTATTTGTACATTAAGGAATGAGTAGGATTTGGACTTAGGGGCTGGAGGAACAGGTGTTCTTCATGGAGAAGGGGATGAGGTGGGGTCCGTGGAAATGCCCAGACTGTGATCTGGGCAGAGAGAGAGAGAGAGGGGCTGCATTCAGTTGGAGCACAGGAAGACATAGTAGGTAAAGACAGTAAGATTAGAAAGATGGACTGGACCCAGATCACAGAATCCTTTGGATTCTTTCATTTGCTCACTATGCCCCCAGACACTTATAATTAAGTTTTTGGAAAACTTGCAAGTATTATTATGTGTTCTCAACAGACTCTCAGTTTATTTCCTAGGTATTATTAGTATAGGGGATTGGTATGCCCTCTTCTATAAGATTGTTTTCACAACATTGTATAATGTGTTTTAAACATTACTGTCTTGCTGAGACACAAGGTTGCCTAGCCCTCTGACTTACATGGATCCTGTACAGGGATGTTAAGGACTCTGGCTTGCCAAAAAAGGAGATCAGTAGGAACTGGGAAAACAAGTATTCTGGGCCAAAGCAGCGGTTGGCAAACTACAGCTAGCAGGCCAATTCGGCCCCTCACTTGTTTTTATGTGGGCCATTAGCTGAGAATGGTTTTACATTTTTAAATGGTTGATAAAAAACAAAAGAATAGTATTTCAGAACATATGAAAATAATATACAATTCAAATTTCAGTGTCCATAGTAGTTTTATGGGAACACAGCCAAGCTCCTTTGTTTGCATATTGTCCATGCTGCTTTCATAATACAGTGGCAAGTTGCAGCAGAGACCCAGGGCTCAAAAAGCCTAAATTTACTATCTGGTCCTTCACAGAAAAAATTTGTTAACGCCTTGTCTGAAGCACTGGTTCTCCAAGGCTTTAGAGTACATCAGAATCACCTGGAGGTCTTGTTAAAGTGCAGATCGCTGGGCTTCACCCTGAGAGTTTTAAATTCAGTAGTGGAGGGTTCAAGAACATGCATTTTCTAACAGGTTCCCAGGTGCTGCTGATGCTGCTGGTTCTGGGACCGCCCTACTGGTCGAAAGCAGTGCTGCTCAAACTTTCAGATGCTTGGGACTCAAGTGGAGAGCTTGAGATTAAAATGCAGATTCTGATTAATCAGGTCTGGGGTGGAGCCTGAAGTCTGCCTGTTTAACAGGCTCCGGGGTGAAGCCGTGGATCAAATGTCCAACTGGGATGCACCTGAGTAAGAATGGCTAGCTTGATTTTTTGTGTGTGTGATGTTGATACAGCCAAAGGAACAGACTTATTTTGAGATAGAAAAAAAGTCCATGTGTCTAGATTGTGAGCAACTATTTGGGGAAACAAAATTAATTGAATGCTCTAGGATGGTAAGAAATATACCTGGGGTCTTTGCAGTTCCTTCTCAGCTTATGGGGATATTGAATTGCCTTTGATGCTGCCTATATACACATCTTTAAATAAATAATAATGAAGGAATATTTTTACTTAACTGTGCTCTTTATTGTGGTTGAGTTCGCTCTCCTTACTGTGGCTTACATAAGATTTTATATTACTTTATCTGACTGCCTCAATTTGAGCCTTGAATTTACTCAATTACAGTTTTACTGGGCTTTTATGTTTTGGCCGTTAAGAACTGCAGCTGAAAAGAGTGTCTGCTGCTTGAAAGCAGGGGATGCTTTCAGACGTCTGGTGCTTAGTAAGTGCTTTGTGATGGCTGTGCAACCTGGAACTGAATTAAAGATTAGGGGCTGGACCATTGTTTTCGAATGCATGAGCGAGTGTTTATTTTAGAAAAGAATAATGCTTGAGAAAACATTTAAATTGAATTTTATACTTTTCTTTTGATAGACTTTTTTTTTGTATTAATACGCAATATATTTGTGAATGACATTCATTTAGATGGGGTCTTCAAAGTGTCTACCAAAGCACATGAGATTTTTTGGTTTTTGCAAAAAAAAAAAATGCTTATTGCTGTTAATGGAAACAGATTATAAGTGAGCTCCTCTTTTGGACCCAAAGCAGCTTCCTAATTATAGGTATTGACTTCAGTCCACTCAGTATGTAAAGAATCTAATTGTAGCACTTGTATCTCCAAACCTCTCAGGTCTTACCCAGTGCTAGTTAATTCACATTTGAAATGTTACACTTAAGGAAAAGATAAGTCATTTTTTGGTCTAATTTTAATTTTCATGCCTTTCCTCAAAGAAGGGAAAATAAATAATTGTGTGTGTGCCGCTCTTTCTTTGATAAAGATTTGAGGATGCTTTTAGAAATAGAGCCTGTTAAAACTTTTTAATACGTAGGACGTTTGGCCACATGGTTATTTTTGGTAGTTGTCAATTTCATTGGCTTGGTTGAGACTATAATTGGTTTTAAGTATGTTGTTTATGCTTTGAAGGAAATTTTCTTTAGAAATTCAAGCCCAAATTCACAGGTCATCTTTTTCTTGTTCAAAGATGACAGATCATTTTCAGAGCTAGCATATTTATGCAATCAAAAATTACTGAACACGAGGTAGCTATTTTTCACTAGCAAAATAATTTTGCTGTTAATCTGACCTCCAAAATCTAAACTCATTGAGGGTAGGAACTTTGTGCCCAAGTGCTCGCTAATCAGCTATTTACTCATTTGTGTAACTTCTGTATTCCTCCAAGCAAATAATGTTACCTCAGATGATCGATAAAAGTGTTTTCAAATGATCCTAAATCACCTACATTAATTTTAAATAATCTCTCAATTTTAAGAAAGTAAGGCTCAGGCCCACAGGTAGAAGTTACAGGGAGGCATTTATTGGTTCTGTATAAGAAGGAGCTTTACAACTCTTTAGGGCTGCTCAAAAATAGGATGGACTATTTTGCTAGGCAGCAACATTCTCTGCAATTAGAAATATGCAAGCAGGTGGCAGGCACCTACCTGTCTGAAGTTCTGTGGGTGAGGTTCCTCTATTACTTAGGAAATTAGTCTTGTTCATTTCTAAGATTTTTCCCCCTTATTCCAACATAGGTTATTTCTACCCTCTCGTAAAATAGCTGCTGGCAATCTGTTGAAATATCAGAGGAGGCTTAATAACCACGTTGGCAACATATTCTAGAGCACGGTGGTGGAGTTATAATGTGTGGTAATGTTTGCACTGCTTGTTTCACAGGTATGTGTGTGGCAGCAGGGGAACAGGGGTGAAGAAAGGAAACAGCATGTCTTGGGCCCCCATATGGCTGTATACACTATAACAGGCGTCCACTCCCCCCGGTCTTATAAGTTCAGTTCAGATCTCAAGTACAGGTTGGTGGTCCTCCCTACTCCCCTGTTATGGTGTCCAGTGGGTCCCCCTTTGGACTTAAGGTTGTCCTTGGAGGGCTACCAGTTGTAAATCTTAGAAGTTGCTTAACATCTCTGAGCTTCATTTTTTCTTTTACTATATCCAGTATATTTTATATGTAGGATATAAAAGGGAACATGTGTATGTAGGAGAACATAAATGTTTAAATTTTTTTTTCCAGATTAAGTAGAAACTTGTTTTTCAATCTTTTTTGCATAGGAAGGGATTCTTTTGCTCTTTTTATGCGAGGCTGACCCTCCTTAGGATGGAAAATAAACATCTCTTCTCCCATTCATTGAGCCAGGCTTTGACGTTGAGCAACAAGAATCAGTTTTTCTGTTGTGTGTGGTTTGGGCACCAGTTTAATGGGCAGCTAGTTTACCCTGAATGGTAGCCAATGGCCTGCCTTGGGGCTCTGGCTTTTAGAATGCTTTTGGGTTTGCTTACTTGTTTCCAGCTTCTGTCTCCAGCACAATTTCTTACCATTACTTCACCTATCTTGCTGTCTTTTAGTTACAATATCCAATTCTCTTAATGTTTTGAGAATGTTTTAATTGTGATAAAATACACCTAACGTAACATTTACCATCTTAACCATTTTTAACTGTATAGTTCAGTAGTGTTAATTAAATTCACAGCATCGTGTAACCAATATCTAGAACTCTTTTTTTCATCTTGAAAAACTGAAACTCTATATCCATAAACAACAACTCCCTATTTTTCCCCCAGCCCCTTGCCACCACCATTCTACTCTCTGTCTCTATGAATATGACTGCTCTGGTACCTTATGTAAGTAGAATCATACAATATTGATCCTTTGGTGTCTGGCTTATTTCACTTAGCATAATGCCCCCAAGGTTCATCCATGTTATAGAATATGCCAGGATTTCCTTCCTTTTTAAGGCTGAATGATATTCCACTTTAAAGATGTACCATATTTTGTTTATCTGTTGGTGGACACTTGGCACTGCCTTTACATTTTGGCTATTGTGACTATTGCTGCTGTGAACGTGCATGTACAAATATTTCTCTAGGACTTTGCTTTCAATTCTTTTGAATATGTATCCAGCCTAGAAGTGGGATTTCTGGGTCATGCAGTAATTCTATTTTAAATTTCTTGAAGAACTGCTATACTGTTTTGCACAATGGTTGCTCTATTTTACATTCACAACAGTGCACAAGGGTTCCAATTTTTCCACATCCTTGCCCACACTTGTTATTGTCTGTTTTTTGATACTAGCCATCCTTATGGGTATCAGGTGACATTTTATGGTTTTGATTTGCAATTTCCTAATGATTAGTGCTGTTCAGCATCTTCATATTCTTGTTGGCCATTTGTATATCTTCTTTGGAGAAATTTGTATTCAAGTCCTTTGCTCATTTTTAATCAGGTTATTTGTTTTTGTTTGTTGAGCTGTAGGAGCTCTAAAGGGCATTCGGGTGTTAATCGTTTGTCAGATATGTGATTCGCAAATGTTTTTTCCCATTCAATAGGTTACCGTTTCACTATGTTAATGATAATTTTTGATACATAGAAGTCTTTTAGTGTAGTCCGATTTACCTATTTTTACCTTTGTTGCTTGTAATTTTGGCATCTGTCCAATAAATTATTCCAAATCCAGTGTCAGGAAACTTTTCTGTTTTCTTCTAAGACTTTAGCTCTTACATTTAGGTCTAATTTCAATATTGTTATGTCTCAGGGAATAAGGAGGCCCGAGAGAGAGAAATATGGAAAATGAGCAGTCAGTGGAGCAGTCAGAACAAACATATTTGTCAATTAAGTTTGCCATCTTCCATGGGCATGGTTCGTGGTACTCCCCAGACAGTATAATAGCAACATCAAAGATCTCTGATCACAGATCACCGTAACAGGTATGTTAATAATGAAAAAGTTTGAAATATTGTGAGGATTATCAAAATGTGACATGGAGACATGAAGTGAGCACATGTGCCATTAGAAAAATGGCACCGATAGACTTGCTTGACGCAGGTTGCCACAAAACTTCAATTTGTAAAAAACACAAAATCTGTGAAACGCAATAAAGTGAAACTCAATAAAACAAGGTGTACCTGTAAAAGACATCTAAATTGAGAAGGAAGTAAAATTATCTATTTGTTGATGCGATGATCTTATATCTAGGAAACCTTAAAAACTCCACTTAAAAATTGTTAGAATAAATTCAGCAAAGTACCAGGATGCCAAATAATCACAAAAAATCAGCTGCATTTCTGTACACTAATAACATTTCAAAATAAGAAAATTCCATTTATAGTAACACCAAAAATAATACTTAGAAATTAACCAAGGAGGCAGAAGACTTACACACTGAAAACTGTTTTGATAGAGATTGCATTAAAGCTGTAGATTACTTTGGATAGTATTGACATCTTAATAATATTAAGTTTTCCAATCCATGAACACGGAATGCCTTTTCATTTATTTGTCTTTTAAAATTTCTTTCAGCAACATTTTATGGTTTTTTTACCACTGAGTATGGTGTTTGCTGTGGGCTTTTCATATATGATCTTTATTATATTGAGGCAGTTTCCTTCTCCTCCTAGTTTTGTGAGTGCATTCTCTTAATTAAAAAAAATTAAAGTCTTGAGGCTGGTGCAGTGGCTCACACCTGTAATCCCAGCACTTTGGGAGGCTGCAGTGGTTGGATCACTTGAGGCCAGGAGTTTGAGACCACCCTGGGCCACATGGTAAAACCCCATTTCTACTGAAAATACAAAAATTAGCTGAGTGTGGTGGTGCACGCCTGTAGTCCCAGCTTCCTGGGAGGCTGAGGCACGAGAATTGCCAGAATCCAGGAGGTGGAGGTTGCAGTGAGCCAAGATCACACTACTGAACTCCAGCCTGGATGACAGAGTGAGACTCTGTCTCAAAAAAAAAAAAAAAAAAAAAAAATTAAAGTCTTGCATTTTCCCAAGCAACATGATTAGGAAACCAAGATGAAGCATCTGACTTGATACAGTATCTGTTAGTAGGTGATGCCAGGTGACAGAGCTTCTGGTACTGGCCAGGGCGGGGTGGCGTTTGTTGAAGGGTAGGGCTGGTGATACAGTGCCTGTGTGCAGCATGCCCACAAAACCCATCTTCGTGTGGAAGTGCACCAGTGGCAAATGCCTGAATGACCTTTGAAAAAAAATTCATGATGCATATCTTATTTCCTGTCACCGTTATTACTGTTTTTCCTTTTCTAAAAAAGAAAATTTCTTTATTTGATACTTTTAGTTATGGAAGTCATATATATTTGCTTTACTAAGTGAAGCAGCTTGGTACAAAGATACGTAAATAAAATTAGTGATGTAAAGCTCTTTCCAATCCAACACAACTCCCTGAGACAGTCAGTGTTAACAACCTGGTACATATCTTTCCAAAACATTCTTGCTCCATCAAATATATGAGCTCATTTGTACATACACTGATACTCCATTTTTATTTGAACAGAATAATATTTTTACTCATTCTGCAATTTGCCTTTTTAGTTTAACAATGGATCATGTACATTCCTGCAAATTAGTAGATGCAGATCTAACTGCTGCTTTTTTTTTTAATATCATATACATGGGAATCATATACATATTGGGTGTTCTTTGAGGTTTTTTTGTTTTCCCGTACTTTCTCTCTTGTCATCTCTCATCTGCTTGGTAACCCATGTGAATTACTTGATGTGTATCCTTTTATGTTTCCCTCTATGCCCAGATAACCATATGTGAACATATAAATATATAATGGGTTGAAAATATTTATTAACTTTTATTAAATGGTATATTAAACACACTTTTCTGTATCTTAGTTTTCTTATTTAACAAAACTTCGTAGAAGCATCTCCAACTCAACTGGCCATAGCTCGCATTGATTCTTTTATGGCTACTTACTGTTCCATGGTATGGACCTCTTATTATTTAGTCAACTGTCTCCTTTTGTTTTCTTTTTTGCCATTAGGAATACTGGTATAATAAACATATTTGTACATTCTTTTTGTACTGGTATTTTTACTTTAAAAAGTGTTACAGTGTTTGGGATCTCATTAAAATGTACCTTTAGCAATAGCTATTGCCAGATTGCTTCTAAAATTTTTGTAACAGTTGCCATTAGCAATTTGTGAGAATGCCCCTTTCTTGACATCTCTGTTAGCAGTAAGTGCTAATCTTTATGATTTTTGCATCTGGATGGAAATGTTGAGTTTGAGCAGCTTTCTATACACTTGATCTTTTTGTTCTTAACTTTGCTGGGAATTTCCTATTCATTTTTCTTTTTTTTGCATGTTTTTCTACTAAGTTGCTTTTCTATCAACTAAGAGCTCTAGGCTGGGCGCAGTGGCTCACGCCTGTAATCCCTGCACTTTGGGAGGCCGAGGCAGGTGGATCGCCTGAGTTCAGGAGTTCAAGACCAGCCTGGCCAACATGGTGAAACCCCATCTCTACTAAAAATACAAAAATTAGCTGGGCATGGTGGTGTGCACCTGTAATCCCAGCTACTTGGGAGACTAAGACAGGAGAATTTCTTGAACTCTGGAGGTGGAGGTTGCAGTGAGCCGAGACCAGGCCATTGCATTTCAGCCTGGGCAACAAGAGTGAAACTCTGAATCAAAAGCTGTATTGATATCAGCATTTTATTTAAAAATGTTTATTGCAAATATTTTTAAGCTTGTTATTTGTCTTTAAACTTGGCTTCTGATATCTTTCGCTCTTGCAAAATTTAAAAATTTCCGTATAGCCAAATATATATCTTTAGTATTATGTTTATATGTTTTGTGGGATAAGCTCTCTGTGCATTCCTAGGTTGTACATATAGTCTCCTCCCTAGGTTTTCTTCTTAAGAGCCTATTGGTTTATTTTTGACATCTAGCCTTCCCTTTTATGTATTTTGGTAAAATTACTTTCTGTAATTTTTACATATGGGGCAAGTAAGAGGACCAAATTAATTTTGTTCCAAATAGACAGCCAAAGGTGTCAGCACCATTTATTTGAGTCCCCAAAAAATATTGAAGGGGGAGTTAAGGCTTCCCTTGTCAGATGTTAAAACATGCTATAAGGGCTACTATAATAAAATCAATGTGATAGACAAATATATCAATGGAACAGAATGGAGACTCCAGAAATAGATCTCAGTATAAGTAAAATTTTAAAATATGACAATGCGGTATTTAAATTCTGTTGTTAAAAGAGTGGTATATTTAAAATATGTCTACTTTTTAAAAATTTCAGGGGAAAAAAGAATTTGCAGAGTGTGTTCATTTTTTACAACAATGCAGATAAATATTCATGGCATTTGCAAATAAGTACCACAGAAAAACGCAGAATCTTTGCTGAAGAATTTCTCAGTGGCTCATTTGGGTGTATTTCTGTGTCTGTGACAGTGACAGTCAAGTCATTTCCTGGCCTCACACTGTAAGTGCTGACAAGTCTGAGGGAATATCCCAGTGGGTCACTTCATAATTTCAAGGCGCTACAGATGACACAGATGGTGCAAGATTAATTACCTAAAAACAAAACAAAATTGTGACCTTCCATTAGTTTCTTCTCTCATTAGTCCATGCACCTGGGGCATTTCCTAACCGAATGCAGCTGGGCAGAATTAGGAGGGAGGGTGTGTTCCTTTATTCAGGAATATATTCATAGTGGCCCATATGGGGAGTGGGTGTGGGCAGTGCTAAGAGATTCTGAGGAGGAAGGTGGTGGTGTGGGAACATCATTGAAGTGGAGCTGTGAAGCAGAGGAAGGATTTTAACAGGTGGAATGGAAAAGGTGGCCTTCCAAGAACGTGTGTGACATAAGCACACATGCATGTGCAATAGTTTGGTGAAGCGGATATGTGAGGAGAGAGAGGAATGATCAGGTTAGGAGTGATCAGCCCTACATGATCAGAGGTGGGGCCTCCAGCATGGGAGACTTACGTATAGGGCTGAGTTTGTTTTGGAAAGGTCACTTCGAGGGGTGGTTGGAGTAGAGTCCATTCAGAAGTCTCTTCATAACCATGACCTTATTTGGCCTGTGCTCTGTTGACTGCCCCCAAACAGTTACCATTTACTGAGCAATTCCAGACGCCAAGGTTCATTAGGCACTTCCCATGCAAGAACACTGTGGAGTCAGCAGTAGGTCCTGGTCTTACAGGTAAGAAAACTGAGTTTTCCCAGGGTTATGTTTATTGGCAGAGCTGCTATTCAGAGTCTGGTCTGCTAGGATCCGAAGACTTTGCCCTTTCTACCCTATGACACTGTCTTTTACCCACATGTTACATCTGCACTTCTGCCACCTCCCCACAGTAATACCAGCCTGACATTGCATCATTTCTGTGAAGTTTTGCATAATGCAGCTTGCATTATGGTTAATGCACCCCATGCATAATTGAACTGACTTTAAAAAATAAAATATAATACAAACTAAAAGCAGATTTATAAGTATCTAGAGGCAGCTTTTGTGTGGCACAGCATTTAAGGAAAGCCTTTATCTTGTTGTCAGCATATTGCCACATTAGCCAGAGCCAGCCAGATGGGAATGTGGTGGCCCACTTAGGTCCTCTTTAATTGCTCACTATAAATAGCTTAATGATGCCACCATAAAAGGTCTGTGATGTAAGTGAGGGGCTCAGTGTGACCCATATATGTGATGTTTTTCTAGGTGTCTGTGTCTGAGAAAATGGATGGCCGTGTCTGAGATGGTTTTCACTGCTGAAATGAAAGCTTCATTTCTAAGCCAGTCCTTTCTTACTCCCCCTCCCTTCAGATGCCATTGTCTCCCTCATTCCTTTCTGCCATCATCTGTGGGGAGGTTGAGGTTGACACTTTATCACTCTCACATGCCAGATAGAATTCCAGCACCCACTTCACCTGGCACCAGGGAGAAGTGCCTGCCTGAGCCAGTCCTGATCTAAGAGGGGCCACTGCAGGCCTTCATGGCATGCCCCTTTCTGCTTGGACCATCATGGGAACTTTAGACACCTTGCTTTGCTCCAGACATGGATGAATTTTCTTTTTTTAAAAATTTCCAGAAGTTATTGGGACACAGGTGGTATTTGGTTACATGAGTAAGTTCTTTAGTAGTGATTTGTGAGATTTTGGTGTACCCATCACCCCAGCAGCATACACGGCACCATATTTGTAGTCTTCTATCTCTTGCCCTCCCTTATCCTTTCCCCCAAGTCCCCAAAGTCCATTGTGTCATTCTTATGCCTTTGCGTCTTCATAGCTTAGCTCCCACATATCAGTGAGAACATACAATGTTTGGTTTTCCATTCCTGAGTTACTTCACTTAGAATAATAGTCTCCAGTCTCATAGACATGGATGAATTTTCTTGATTCAGTCACAAGATCATTTCCGCCATGGTTGTCACTAGCCTTTGTCAGTCCCCACCCTCACTCCTATCCCCAGCACCGGGTAGGAACCTCCCTTAAGGTTCTTGCCTGCCAGAGGTTGTAGATGGTGCCACATCAGTTCAATACGGCAGCAGCAACCCAGTGCTCCTTCTGGTCTCCCTGCTCCACCCCCACTGTAGGTTGGCTTCCCGCCTTTGTATGAAACATCCCATCAAAACTTGGTTGGCTTCTCCAGCAAAGCCTCTCTTTTCAGAAAGGATAGAATCCCGTAGAATTGGAGATATGAGAGGTCAGGAGGGTTGCACTGAAAGCAGAGGGGGCTACTGGGTAAAAACCATATAGAATAAAGACCCAAACTTCAGGGGAGCGTGTATAACTGGAAGAAACAAAAACACCAACAAAACAAACACTGTAACTTGGAGGATTAAAGGGAGACAGAGGGAGTGAGGGAGCATGGGAGGCAGTCCTGGGGAGGTTGGATGGATGAACTGGTGGGAAGGAAGTATGGCGGGGACAGAGGGAACAAGGCTGCCCTAGAGATGGGTGAGCTGGTGGGAAGGAAGTTTGGCGGGGACAGAGGGAAGAAGGCTGCCCTAGAGATAGGTGAGCTGGTGGAAAGGAAGTGTAATGGTGACAGAGGGAAGAAGGCTGCCCTCGAGATGAGTGATCTGGTGGGAAGGAAGTGTATGGGGACAGAGGGAAGAAGGCTGCCCTAGAGATGGGTGAGCTGGCGGCAAGGAAGTGTGGCGGGGACAGAGGGAAGAAGGCTGCCCTAGAGAAAGAGCCATGCTTTCATGGTCTGGGGTTTGCACCTGCCTTTCCACATGTGCTAAAAGATGTATCACAGTGCACAAAGAACTCTGGACGTGGAGATAATGGGTGGATTCTCATTAGAATAGAAACAGCTTGGTACTTTGATCCATTAGCATAGATGCTAATCACTTGGTGGTAGTGTCTGGTATCCTTTCCCTTTGTGAAGAGGTGATCTTTTCCTTACACATGAAAAAATTAATACCAGTGATGACATTTGCCATTCATTCAATACGTGTGTTTCCATTGCACCATGGTTCTTCTCTCCAAAGTTTATCATAACTCAGTAAAGCAGGGGATATTTTCCTTATTCTATTACATTTTGGTCCTCTGTATCCCTTGGTTCCACATTAATGGATTCATCCAACTGTGGATTGAAAATATTCTGAAAAAAGGAGGATTGCATCTATATTGAACATGCACAGACTTTTTTTCTTGTCACTCTTTCTTAAATAATACAGAATAACAACTATTTATATAGCATTTACATTGTGTTGGGTATTACTAGTAATCTAGGGAGGATTTAAAGCATATGGGAAGATGTGCTTAGGTTAGATGCAAATACTACACCATTTTATGTCAGACACTTGAGCACCCACAGATTTTTGTATCTGTGGGGGGTCCTGGAACCAATGCACTGTAGATACTGGGGGACGGCTGTATTCAGGTAACTTGCCAAGGCCACAGAGGTGAATTTAGAACTCTCTGATTCTAAACTCACACTCTTTCTTGGGAATCACATCTTTTCTCTCCAAAGCACAGATGTGCATGAACCCTGCAATGTGATGCCAGGAATTGGTTCTGTTTGCTATGGAATTCAGGAATGTAGCATTCTATATTTTGTGATAGGCATGGGATAGGAGACATGTGACAAAACTGTAAGGTGGACCTTTAATGAATTACTAGCCTTGACACCTTGAAAAACCACATGCCTGGGGCATGGTCTCTGAGCACAGCCATTTTTTTCTGAAATGAACAGGTGCTGCAACCCATTGTGCTGGAATTGTCAGCGTTGGCTGTGCTCTAACAGTAATAAAGTAAGAAAAAATGTCCAAGTGCTTATTAGGCATCTGAATTTAACTTGTGCCTCCTGCTTAATTAGCACAGTAGTTTGGAATCCTCAGCTCCCAGCGTATCTGTGATCTCAGGCTGCCCCGGATAGTGGGTTCGTAGAGCCACCAGGCGGAGGGCGTTTTCCCAGCTGTCTGTACTTGGCATGGGCTGCCTGTTTTCCCACAAGCCTACTGCTTGCTTGATTTATCTTTATTAACGTAAAATGAATCTATAAGTACGGTGGCACTGCATGCTATTTAAGATCATTTATATCCAACATCAGCTAACTGAAGATGGTGAGGAAACTAAGTAAGCCTAAAGGATGTTGGAGCAGCCTAAATCGATGTGGGAAAATTTGTATATGAAGAGAAGAGTCAGTTATTCTTAGTCTGTTTACTATTGTTTAAAAATATCTCCAAAAGATTTGACTGTCTGGTTTCTCAGGCTGCACACTGGTAAAAGTAGCAGATTAAAAGGTGTGGAAATTCTCTGGAGGCAGCCACATTGACAAGAGCGAGAAGTAGAAAATGGAACAGGCAATTACAGGAACTTCCAAAATTGGGTCAACAGGTCCCATTTAACATGACAGCAAATGGAAGAGTGTGCATCACATAGCAAACTGCAAGTGTTACCTTTGGAATAAACAAAGCTATAGCTGTGGATGTTTGCATTGTTGAGCTTGTCAGCGAGGTTAAATTCATTTCAGTGGCCTGTGTTTCAGAAGGATAAGGCAATGCATTATTCACTTTAAAGCTATGTCTATATTTAATATTTAACAACAGATTTTTTAAAAATTTGTATTTAAAAAAACAAGCTGGACTTCTGCTTCTGGGAAGAGGGTAGGCTTCTGAGAATACAAGTAAATACTCCTTCTAGGCAGACCAGCTAGAGACCTCAGGACTTGAGGAGGAACACAGTGGTGGGGGTCCCTGGGCTTGCTTCTTGCCTCGTCTGTCTCAGAGTGGGAGCAGAAGCAGCTGGTAACCCAGAACAGCCCATGGACACAGAGGAAAAAGCCCCAACAACAGCTGGCTTTCTCTAGCCAGAAGACCAGGAAAGGAGCAGTTCAGCAAGACAGGAAACTTCTCTGATCACCTCTCGACTCCAGCTGAACACCATGGAAAAAATGTGGCCCCACTTCCACCTGTGCCAGTGAATGTCGCGTGGAGAGCCTAGGCTCCCCAGCTTCTGAGATTGTAATGAGTGGTTTCAACTGCCCCCACCAGGATGGTGGTAGGGAAGGCTGAGTAAGGAGCTTGGACTTCTACCCCCGCCTAGCAGCACCAAGGGCACCTCATCTTCCCCACTGCAGTGGTGTCAGAGGAGGCCTAGCAGAGAGGCAGGACTTTATCACCCCAGTAGTAATGAGGTCGCATACCCCTTCCATGGTTCAGTGGAAGCCATATGGGGAGCCTGGACTTCTAGCCCTGTGTTAGTCTGTTTGCATGGGTATAAACTGGGTAATTTATAAAGAAAGAGGTTTGTATGGCTCATGGCTGCAGGCTGTACACAAAGTATAGTGTCAGCATCTGCTTCTGGTGAGGGCCTCAGGAAGCTTCCACTCATGGCAGAAGGCAAAGGGGAGCTGGTGAGTCACATTGTGAGAGAGGGAGCAGGAGGGAGAAAGAGGAGGTGCCAGGCAATTTTTAACAACCATATTCCAAGTGAACTCATAGAGTGAGAACCCACTCATTATTGCTAGGTCAGGACCAAGCCATTCATGAGGGATCTGTCCCCATGACTCAAACACCTGCCACTAGGCCCACCTCCAGCATTGGAGGGTACATTTCAACATGGAATTTGGAGGGGACAAAACATCCAAACCATATCACACCACCTGTCAGTAATGTGGTGGTGCAGCCCCCTTCCATGTTTCTTCTGCCAGAGCATTTTCAGGTTTAAAGGAGTCAGCATCTCATAACAAATAATACAATATGCAAAATGTCCATTTTTCAATAAAGAAGCATTTGTCATACAAAGAACCAGGAAAATCTCAAAGCTAATGAGAAAATACAATCAATAGATGCTGATATTGAGGTGACAAGTGTTAGAACTATCTGACAAAGATTTTAAAACAGCCATTATAAAATTGCTTCAATAACACATGAAAAAAATGCTCAATGCCATTAGGAAAATGCAAATCAAAACCACAATTAAATACCACATCACACCCACTAGGATGGCTATAATAAAAAAGACAGGTAATAAGAATGTTGGCAAGGATATGGAAAAGTTAGAACCCCCATAAATTGCTTGTGGGTTTATAAAATGTTACAAAGAATTTGGAAAGCAATTTGGTGGTTCTTCAAAAAGTTAGATATAGAGTTACGATATGACTCAGTAATTTTACTCCTAGGTATATATCCAAGAGTATGAAAACATACATCCACACAAAAACTTGTACACAGATGTTCATAGTATTGTTCATAGCATTCAAAAGTAGAAACAATACAAATGCATACACAATATATCCTCATACAATTGAATGTTATTCAGCCATAAAAAATGAGGTACTCATTTGTACTATAACATGGATGAACTTTGAAAACATTATGCTGAGTAAAAGAAGCCAGACACAGAAGGTCACATGTTGTATGATTCCACTCAAACATGAAATGTCGAGAATAGGCAAATCTATAAAGACAGAAAATAGATTAGTGGTTTCCAGGGACTGGGGAGAAAGGGAGATGAGTAGTGACTGGTGATGGGTATGGGGTTTTATATTGTGATACAAATGTTCTGGCATTAGGTAGTGGTAGTGGTTGCACAACTTTGTGAATATACTGAAAACTACTGAATCATATACTTCAAAAGGATGAATTTTATGGTGTGTGAATTGTATCTCAATAAATACACACAGTGTTTCAAAAGGAAATTACAGGCACACTTGAAACAAAGTCTCCACAAAGAAATGGATGATATAAAGAAAAACCAAATGGACATTGTAGAACTGAGAAATATAATTAATAACTCAATGGATGGGCTCAACAGAGGAATGGAGGAGACAGAGGAAAAAATCAGTGAGTTGGAACATAGAATAATAGAAATTATCTAAACAACAGAGAGAAAATAAATTAACAGAACATCAGGAACCTGTGGGACTCTTAACAAAAGATTTGTGTTGACATTCATGTCATCAGAATCCTGGAAAAAGAGGAGAAAGAGGATGGACTAAAAAAGTACTCAAATAATGGCTGAAAACTTCCTAAGTTTGTTCAAGATAGAAACTTTCAAGAACTTTAAGATTCAAGAAACCGAGAGAATCTGGAACAGGATAAATCCAAAGAAATCCACACCAGAACATATCCTAATCAAACTTGTGAAAACAAAAGACAAAGAAAAAATGTTGAAAGTAGCATTAGAGAAATGACACCTTATCTATAGAGGAAAAACAATTAGAATGACATTGGATTTCTCATCAGAAAGCATGGAGGTCAGAGCAGAGTGAAATCTAGATGCATTCTGTTTTACTCCATTATAATCACTTCCATTGACTCTTCCTCCCACCATTGGGCTACAGCTTAAAATTTTAAATGATAAAACCTCTGATTATGAAAATAAAATTTAATTATTGATAAATTAGGATTAACATAGATGAAATGCAAATCACTCATAATCCTACCACCTGGAAATTTTGTTGTTAAGTTTTTCATGTGTTTTATATCCAGTCTTTTTATTGTACACTTTACAAAACTGGGATCATCGGATACATAGTTTTGCAGCGTACCTTTTCATTCAACTTTCGATCATGTGAGTTTTTCCACTTTGTTAAATAGTCTTCAAGGACATGATTTTTCATGGTTGCATAACATTCCATACTCTGAGGGTAAAATGACTTATGTTTGGTTATTTTGGTGGTTTGCAAATTCTTGTTATTTTAAATAACACTCCCATGTCCATCATTGGTTATCAATCTTCGGCTGTACCGCTGATTATTTCTTAGGATAGGATTTTGGGAGTAGAATTCTTGGATTGCAGAGAATAAATATTTAAAAATCTCTTTCTATACGTATATATTTTATGTACATATTTATATATATAAAGAGATTTAAAAATATTCTCTACATATAAAATAGATTTAAAAATATATGAAGAATATACATTTTTCATATATTTTTAACAAATTGGTGTCCTGAAAAATTGTAGTAGCTTACGTGATGGGAAAAGTGTGTGTATGTATATGTATGATTCTTATAAAAATATCAAATGTACTCTTCCACCAGTCAAGTCAAGAGTCTAGATGTGTTTTCATCTCTCTTCTCTCCCCTCTCCCACACTGTTCCTGGCCCCAACTCCTTGATATTTCCCATATTATAATTTTCTGGAATATTGGTTTTAGAAAGTTCTTACTTTTTTAATAATAAAATTACCTAGACAAATATAAGTTTACTGGTATATTGGCCGTATTCTCTCCTGAATTATAGCCTTCAACCTTTTGCAACCATTTTTTGTTTTATATATCCTCTAGGTATATCTTTAACATAGCTTTGTAGATGGCAGGTCACTCTGAAGAATTAGTGGAAATGAAGTTTGTTTAAAAGAAAACAGAAAAGCCAGTTTCCTGTTTGCAGCTGGTGTATGCCGTTGGCCATCCTAGCTCCTGAAACTCTCAAGGTTTTTTTGTGACCTTTTTTAGGTCTCCTTTGCCTCAGTCTTAGATTCATTATTATTTTGTGGGCTTAGTAAACCAAGATTTGGGAAGGTTACAGAGTCCTCTCTACCCAGGACTTGCTCTGGGTGTCTCAGAGGTGCTGGATTTAGAGCAGTGTGAGAACTTCCAGAGCCTTGTGGATACTGAGTCTGTGTGGTGCAATCAGACCAGCCCTGATCAGTGTCACTTTTGGGACTGGTGGGCCAAGCTTGCAGGACAAATGCCCTGAGAATTCTGATGGGTCCTCTCTCCTGCACCATTAATATCCCCCTTTTCTACTCTATCATTTCCAAACAACTCATAAACATAATGTAATTGAGCCTTCCTTTCCTTTTTTGTAAAAGTTTATATTTCAAAACTCATTCTTTTAATTGAAATAGAGTATCTGCGGCTGGGCGCAGTGGCTCACGCCTGTAATTCCAGCACTTTGGGAGGCTGAGATGGGTGGATCACAAGGTCAGGAGATCGAGACCATCCTGGTTAACACGCTGAAACCCCATCTCTACTAAAAATATAAAAAATTAGCCAGGAGCAGTGGCGGGCGCCTGTAGTCCCAGCTACTCGGGAGGCTGAGGCAGGAGAATGGCCTGAACCCGGGAGGTGGAGGTTGCAGTGAGCCGAGATGGCGCCACTGCACTCCAGCCTGGGTGTCAGAGCGAGACTCCGTCTCAAAAAGCAAAACAAAACAAAACAAAAACAAAATAAAACAAAACAAGAAATAGAATATCTGCATATGTGTAAATAATGCAAAAATTTTATAATCAAAAGTTAATGTCCCTTTCACACCAGATACCCAGTTTCTTTCTGTGAAGACAAAAAATGGCCTGTTTAAACACAGCATAAACGTGTGTGTATATGCACATGCATGCCTATATATAGTGTATCTCTGTGTATATGTATGACAGTGTGTGTGTGTGAATATATCCTTTATTTAAAAACAAAACCAAAACCCCTTCCTTGGCTCCACCACTTCTTCCATCCATTTCACAGTCCCCTATGCAGAAGCACTTTTTGCAAGAGTTGTCTGGGGACACTTTCTTACCTTCTCCTCATTCCACTCCAGTCAGGCTTCCATCCCGTCACTCCATGGGGACTGCTCTTGCCAACTTTACCAGAATTTTCACTTGGCAGCTGCAGTGGTCATGTCAGTTGTCATCTTATCCTTTCAGGACCTTGGCACGATGGCACTCTCCCTCCTTCTTGAAATGCTGTTTCCCATCTCTTGCCACTCCTCTGGCTTCTCTGCTTCCCAGTCTCCCCCCAGCCTGACCTTTGAATGTTAGAGTGTCCTGCAGCTCAGCTGTGAACTCTTCATCCTTTGTTTCTACTTTCCCCATAAGTCTTCCCCAGGCCCTTGCTATGAAAATGATGTTTCCAAAATTCTAACCTCTAGCCCTAACCGTTCCACTGAGCTCCAAAATTATTAGGCTAATTGTTTAATTGATACCTGTACTTGGATGTCTAATAGGGGTCTCAAAATTAACATTGCCAAAGTAGTTTTCCTAATTCTTTCCTACCCAACCTGTGCCTACCTGGTCATCCGCAGTCTAGTAAATGGCAATACTGCTGACTCTGCTGCTAAGTCAACAATCCTGGCAAGTCCTATGACCTCTTTTTTCAGAATGTCCTTGCTGTCTTTCCTCACTGCTCTTACTCTAGTCCAAGCCACTGTTCCTTCTACTTATTCCTCTAATCTGGTCTTTATTCTGTGATTAAGAGAAATTTGAAAATGTAAATTGGATTGTGTCATTCCTTGCACAGCTTAGAATAAAATTCCGACCCATTAACACCACCAGCAGCAACGCATCTCTGTTTGTCAAACCAGCCAGCCTTGTCTTGTTCACTGGCACAGCCACTGCACCTAAACACTGCCTGGCACTTGAGAGGTACGCCGAATTATGAAGGATGGTGATTGCAGGTGTGTCTGCAGAGTTGCAAGTAACATTGGGGATAAACAAATCTGTTGCTGCTTTTTGGGCATTGCTTTGGGGACCTCAAGTGAACTGGGTCAGTGTTTCAGTCTGTCTGAGCTTTAGTCATGTACAAGAAGCTTTTCTGTGTTTTTAATGCCTGGGTCTTGGGTTAGAAGAACCCTAATGCCCAAAGTCCCATACCTTGTGGTGATGGCTGGCCTTTCTCGATTGCACATTTCTGAACAGCGTCTCTGCATTCCCGAGCTCAACTCTGCTCATCTTGGCAGGGTCTCCTGCTGTGCATGTATATCTGATAGTCCCATATGCTCCCTGTTTTGATGGGGCTCCCATTTTAGAAACATGCGGTTTGTGTGCGATTGCTCCCTTTAGCTGATGAGCAGCACAGTAATTGCAATCACCCCATGGCATATGTGTGTCACTTTCCATTTTGGTAACATAGTGGAGAGAGTCTCTTGTTTTAACCCGTGTCATCGTAATGAAGTTCACACGGATGGTTGTGATTTATGATCTCTCTTCTAGCTCTTCCTGCCAGTGGCACATTTCTTTATAATTTACAAAGTTCTCTCAATAACGCCATCATATTTAGAGCCTCCTGAGGTAGGCAGGAGTGGTAGCAGGTGCCCCATTCAACACAAGGGGAAACTGCGTGGAAACAAGTGGCCTCTAAGTCACTTGTTCAGGTTCCATCGTTTGTAATCAGTGGGCCTAGATCTTGAATCTCAGTGTTTGGATTCTAAAGGGGGCTTTCTGGCATTTCTCATTCCTGTCTACACGGTTTTAGGTGTGCAGTGATTCCTTTAATAGGTTGTAACACTGGTCATGAGAGAGAACTACCTGGAAGCCTCTTTGTATTGAATATTAACAATTCAGAAATGTGTGCCTGAGCGATTGGTTGTATTAGAGCTCTTCAGAGAAAGAATCATGGAGCAAATAGAATGCATATGCTATATATGTATTATATATGCATAACATATACATATATACATATACGTGTGTGTGTATGTATATATATATATGTATATGTATATATATATATGTGTATATATATATATGTATATATATATGTGTGTATATATATATATGTATATATATATGTATATATATATATATATGATAAGAGAGGTTTATTTTAAGGAATTGGCTCATCAACTGTAGGAACTAGCAAGTTCAAAACCTGCAGGGTAGACGAGCAGGTCAGCGACCCGGGAAGGGCTGATATTGCAGCTCAAGTCCCAAGTCAGTCTGGAAGCAGAGTTCCTTCTTCCTCTGAGGACCTCAATCTTTTTCTCTGAAGGCAGTCAACTGATTGGATGTGGCTCACCCACCTTATGGAGCATAATCAGCTTTTCTCAAACTCTACTGATTTGAATGTTAATCACATCTAAAAAAAATACCTTTACAGCAACATCTAGATGGATTTGCCTAAACAACTGGGCACCGTGGCCTAGCCAAGCTGATGTATAAAAATTAACCATCACATTGGCTAACTAAACAGTGCTCAAAGTGGCATCTTTACAAAGAGATTCTGGAATATCTGGTAAAAATGAAATGTTTATATTTTCCCTACCAAATAATAATAGTGAAGTAAAGTAATAATGAAAAGCTAGAGCCTTTAATCACGGGGTTATTTTAGGATACCCTCCAAATAATACTTAGCAAATTAAAGATATGACCTCCCCTCTTTTGCATTAGCACCAACATTGCAAAAAAAATGATTAATTTTTAGGAAATTCTATAGCAGCTTGCAAGAATAGATTCTAATTATCACAGCCTTTTATTTTAGAGACTTGTTTAAAGATGTTCAGTTTATTTGCACATTCTTTGCTTTGGAAATACTTAGATTTTGCACAAGTTCTTAGATAATTTTCTATTCATGTTTATGCCTAATTCAAGAATTGGCTATCGGCTGAGTGCAGTGGCTCACACCTCTAATCCAAGCACATTGTGGGGGCTGAGGTGGGAGGATGGCTTGAGCCCAGGAGTACAAGACCAGTATGGGCAACATAGTGAGAACCTTCTCTACAAAAAATTAAAAAGCAATTAGCTGGGCATAGTGGTACATGTCTGTAGTCCCAGCTACTTACGAGGCTGAGGCAGGAGGATGGCTTGAGCCTAGGAGGTCCATGCTGCAGTGAGCTGTGATGGTGTTACTGTACTTGAGCCTGGGAGACAAAATAAGACCCTGTCTCAAAAAAAAAAAAAAGAACTGATTATTATTTTTGAACATTTCTCAAACTGGGAAGGTTTAGCATTGCAAACCTGGGCTTATACTCCGTGAAAATAATAACTATTTTGAAATATTAAGGAAGTTTACAATTGTGGAGTGTTTCTTGATTTGAGGGATAATCTTCCTCAGAGGAAATTTGTACAAGCTGAATTTATTGAGAATAGTAGCAAAATTTCCCTTGATTAAGTATGGTAAATGTGAGTATATCCTGACCACTGTTACCACGATCTGGCAGTAATAGTACTGCAGTAGCAATTTCATACATTGGACATCATTAACTACCTCATGAAACTGCCTACAAGACTTACCAGGCACTATACTTGCAATGTGTGAGTAAGTTCAAATAAGTTCTTGCCACCTTAATTCCAGCAGGGGGAGGAGTCATATGGAATGGTCAGTAGCGTCGTTGAAGATGAGTATTATACAAACTAAATTTAACTTCTTTTGCTTTGAACATGTAGCACACCCTGGGCCTGACTACTATATTAATATTCCTTGTGCACCATTTTACTGTTTATATTGCTGGGGGGGAGAGGCATTTCTGAAATGATCTACTCATCAGGAACTTTCCAGGAAGGTTAAAATTAACAAAGTGCAATTATAATTTACTGCATATTGGACTTACAGTGTGTCTTCTACCCCACCTATATCCCTGTAGTCTTGCCAGTAAGAAGAAATAAAAAAGCTCTGGTCTGTTAAGAGACTCTTGATTTACCCAACAGAGGACGTGCCGCAGGAACTAAAGCATCTGTGCCGTTATTGTCATCATCATTGTCATGAAAAAGCTTCTATCAAGTTGTTGTAGGCCATTCTGAATGTTATTCACCAAAAGTACTGTCTGCTTGGCCCATAGCATTAGACACTGGTGTCAGTGGAGGCAGGATCTTGATTTAGAGCTCCGTGGCCCTTCTCATTTCCCCCTTCTCAAGTCAGCCACCTCACACACACATGCCCTTGTTACCCAGATGACATGATCTGTGCAAAAATTCGTCATCCCTGGAAGAAGTAGCCCAGCATATGTTCCAGGAGCCGTGAGTCTGTGTATGTAGAGAGAGCAATTTGTTTCATAGGGAGTATATGGCTGTAGTTCCTGTGTGTTATAAATATCATATAAAAACATGTATGAACGTGAAAATGTTGGAGTTGTGGATAGAACTACACCCTGTTATTATTTCAATAGCGTTTATTTTTATAGTTCTTTAAATACTGTTTACACAATTGAAACATGCAGTAGATAAAAATTATTCATGATGTCACCATTCAGAGATATATCTGCTAACGTTAGACTGCAATACCTTCCAGTCTCTCCAATTTGCCTTTTGCTGCATGACTATATAGAAAGTATCTGCGGTAGTGATTCTGATTTTTTGAGGTATCACTGTGTCTCACTTTTTTCATAAGAGTTAGTTTTAAAAATTTATTTTTAATGTTTGCATTTTTTAAATTATTTGGATGAACCAAAATATATTTCGTACTGTGAGGCTGGCCAAAGTACAAAATAAAGGCCCACATATCGTATGCTTAGGTATTTAAAGGTATACATTGAATTAACAAAGTGTTAAATAAAATGTATTCTATTTCCCTACCTTGGCAAATATGTCATTGCAATGGCAAAATTTTAAAAAAGTATAGTTATGATTTTTCTATCAGTGAATGTCAGAAAAATGTCAAATGATTGAATTTATTATTTTGCACTATTATTAAATGCAGAAAAATGGGCCAGTTTTGTAATTAAATCTTGATTTAATAAGGAATCTAAAGTTCCTGGGATTTCATCTTACCAGTTTAGAACTCGGACTGGATGAGATACTTTTCTTGTTCAATTTTAGCGTTTTGCTCAGTAATTCAATCTTCATTAAATAAAAAAATTTTCATGTCCTATTTATGAATTTTATATGACTCGTGCCTTACAGAGCCTGCTCACTTTTAGTTTTAATAGTAAAAATTTTAAGCAGATTGCTTCTTTGAAGATTTTTAACTTTTTAAACTTTGTCTTTTCCGAATTCTACTTTCATAATTTCTGTTTCTAAAACATTCTTCACTTGTACTCATTATCATGTAAAGGATTAAAAAGTAATGAAATTTTATTCAAAGTATACCAAAAATGTAAATAAAAGTAAATGTGAAATTTAAAATAATTAAAAATTTTCTCTTCAAAATTATTCAAAAATTATACAGTAAAACTAAAAGGCAAAATATAGACTACAACTGATGATATCAAAATTTTAAATAAAGTTTTTTTTATAAAGCTGCAATTTTTTTGTATAAGTTTATTAATTTTTTTTTTAGAGATGGGATCTTGCTGTGTTGGCCAGGCTAGAGTGCAGTGGCATGATCATGGCACACTGCATCCTTGAACTTCTGGGCTCAGGTAATCCTTCCACCTTAGCCTCCCAAATAGCTGGGACCACAGGTGCAAGCTACCATGCCTGGCTAATTTTTGTATTTTTTGTAGAGACATGGTCAAACTGTGTTGCCCAAGCTGGTTGCAAACTATTTTTTTAATTGACAAAGAATAATTATATATATTCATGGGATATACAGTGGTGTCTCAACATATACAGTGTATAGTGATCAGATCATCAGGGTAATTGGCAAATCCATCATCTCAAACAGTTATCATTTTTGTTGGAAACGTTCAGTATCTTCCTTCTAGTTATTTGAAACCATGAAATATATTATTATGATGGTTATTATTTTTGAGATGAAGTTTTGCTCTATTTATTTTATTTGTTTATTTATTTTTTGAGACAGAGTCTCACTCTGTCACCCAGGCTGGAGTGCCGTGGCACAATCTTAACTCACTGCCACATCTGCCTCTCGGGTTCAAGCCATTCTCCTGCCTCAGCCTCCCGAATAGCTGGGATTACAGGCGCGTGCAGCACCACGCCCAGCTAATTTTTGTATTTTTAGTAGAAATGGGGTTCCACCATGTTGGCCAGGATGGTCTTGATCTCTTGACCTCATGACCTGCCCACCCTCGGCCTCCCAAAGTGCTGGGATTACAGGCGTGAGCCACTGCGCCTCGCTGAAGTTTTGCTCTTTTTGCCCAGGCTGGAGTGCAATGGCACAGTCTCAGCTCACTGCAACCTCTGCCTCCTGGGTTCAAGTGATTCTCCTGCCTCAGCCTCCTGAGTAGCTGGGATTATAGGCGCCTGCCAGCATGCCTGGCTAATTTTTGTAATTTTAGTAGAGACAGGGTTTCACTGTGTTGCCAGGCTGGTCTTGAATGCCTGTCCTCAGGTGATTCACCTGCCTCGGCCTCCCAAAATGCGGGGATTACAGGTGTGAACCACTGCACCCGGCCAAAACCATGTAATATGTTATTATTAACTATAGCCATCCTACAGTGATGTAAAACACTAGAAGTTTAATAGTTAGAAAATTTAGTTTTATTTTTATGAAAATGATTTTTAAAATAATTCCAGTAATACCATTGTCTATTTGTCAATGTAAAGTCAGTATTATGCTTCATGCATGCTTTGTCTAGATCTTTATATATATAAAGGTAGAATAATATAAATTTTTTATATTATAAAACATTCCTCAGACACCATTGGAACTTGTGAATAATGTGAGCATCTCTAGAATAGGGGTTGGCAACCTATGGCCCATAGACCACATCTGTCCTGCCACCTGTATTTGTGAATAAAATCTCACTGGAACACAACCACCATCGTTCATTCATGCGTTGTCTCTGTCTTCACACTGCAACAGCAGTTTAGTTACAACAGGGACTGTGTGGCCTGCAAAGCCTGAAATATTTGCTCTATGGCTGTTTGTAGAAAAAGTTTGCATCCTTCTGCTCTGGAACCATAAATTAGAACAGGAAGAAAAGTAAGAAAATGAAGGCTTGACATTACTGTGAAACAATATCTTTTATGCAAGAAATGCTTACATTTGTGCTCTCTGAGAAGAAGGATTTGAAAACTTAGTCTTCGCAGCCCTAAGATGCCATATTCCCCTCCATCCCCCTCCATAGTGGCAGCAGCACAGCCTGCAAACCTACACAGTGTTCCTGTCATATCAGGGCCATGGGGCAAGAGCTGTATAAATGTGTTTCTCCAGAGCCTGCACATTGTCAGTGACCAGAGGAGACGCCGCACTCAGGGTTATAGGGTCCACTGTGCTCATGCTGAGGGCAGGATCCAGTGTGACAGAGGCATCCACGTGGTATTTTATCCTGTGGATTTGTGATTTGCAAGAGCAGCTAATGCAAACAGGTGTAAAAGCAGTAGTCGATATTTATTAAATCACCTGTGTTTTATTCTAAATGTTGCTCACAAATCAGTATTATATGCTCTTCATCCCTGGAACACACATTGAAAAATAGTGCCAGAAAGTAGAGATTGGTGTTGGATTCGGGATTTTTCAAATACAATGGGAAAGCTTCTTCATTTCAGTCACTGGAAAACATTTTAAAAATACCTGGATTTAGAGTATTTTAAAAAATAATCATAATATCCTGACTCATTACTGGTAGTGTTGTTTCCTTGATATTGGTGACTTAAAGCCAGCTGTATGGTCAGGGGCCACTGAAACACAGCAAAATGAGCTGTTTCACAAGGAAAACAAATGGCGTGATTTTGATATGGAACTCCATGGTCTGGTGAGCCAAGTACCTAGGATATGTCCGAAGGAATCCTCAGGCTCTCATTTTGAGAAATAATCTGAGTACCTGTTCTCTCAAGCTGAAAAAGAACTTGTAATGAAGAATTCAAGTTAATAGGTGAGAGAAATACTATACTCATTAGGACTTTAACAGTAAGAGCTATATGAAAATGGGATGGGCCACAATGAACAAATATGGAAATAGCAATCCCATTTATGGGTTTTATTTGCATTATATAATGGGGTGCAGACATCACATTCATTGCTATTACCACTGATAACAGCACCACCTTACATTTTCATAATGCTTTCTATTTTATGCCGGGCTTCCACACACTTGAGGTCGTTTACTTCTCATATAAACATGTGAGGAAGTGTAGACAAAAAAACTGAGTTTCAAAATGGTGACAGCACTTACCCAAGGTCAGAAAGCTTCCATGTGGCCAAAACAGGACACAAACTGAGATGTTCTTATCCCATTTTTCATGTTCTTTCTGCCATGCCAAAGCTTGCCTTGTAAATAAAGTAATGGATGAAATTCATGTGCTGCATGCAAACAGCCATGCTGGACAATTCATGGTAACACTGATTTAAAGTGCTAATAGCCAAGGGGGAAAACAAACATGATTTATGGCTTTAATATTAATGAGAACTTTCAAATTTCACAAGATATAGATGGCATTGAGTCTGGGGGTGTTAAAACTCTGCACGCAGAACAACTATTGAGGAAAAAGAAATATTTTGCCTAGATCAAAGCAATTTTGAATACTTCTCAGCATCTTAGATCTGCAGAAATAAAGCTGTATTTGGAAGGTGAGGAAGGCGGCAGGGTCCACACCCTGGGTGGGGGAAGATGCAGCCCTTGGGATCACAGCAGTCACAGGTACAATAACAAATGGCTTCTCTGATAAGTGACTCTCTGGTTCTTCCATGATACTTGACTGCAGAAAACAGTCAGCATTATTAACCTAAGAGATAATTGGTCCCCACAATGTCCTTCTGCACTGTATTCGCAGGTGGCCCTGTGAGGAGTCAGCTAAAATCATGCCTGCTCAGCACCAGGCAGCATTCTCAATCACCAAAGCTTCAGAATAAACAGTATGCATTTGGACCTAGGACCTTTTAATGTTCAGAAATCCAAAACAATCTTAGTTTCTCAAAGGGTCAAATTGTAAATAATACTGAAAGCACAGCCACTTAGGTTAGTTTTACCCTTTGGCCCAAGGTACAGTAAAACCTAAATACTAACATCACAGCCCCGAGTTCTGAGAGCTGCAGGGTGCTGGAGAATGACTTTCCCATTCTTCAAAGCCCAGTTCCTGTCTTATGGGAGAAAGTGTACCTTGAAAAGGTAATTCTTTAAAAATTACTTACAATTTTTGTTTTGTGAATTATTTAAACACAAAAACACAGAAAATAATTCACCTTTATGTACATCCACATTTAAGAGATGCTGATTTTTTTGCGTTTGCTGCAGACTTTTTAAGAGAAATGTTCAGGCACAGATAGTTAAGCCCCTATCTAAATTCTTTCCCTGTGCCCCTTCCGCCAATAAAACTGCTACTAGATATGAACATTTCCTTGCATGATTTTATCCTCTTACTGTATATGTATGTATCAAAAAATATATATAGTTTTATTTTGTATGTGTAAAGTGTACATACACTCTGTACGTAGCTTGCTTTTTTAGAAAAAAATCCCTAGCATTATTTTTTGAGATTAAAATAGATTTTATTTATTAACTGCTCTAAATTTATTAACCTGCTCTATGATATGAATAGGAAGTTGGATGTAAAATTTAGTTTTCCCTGTCTGCTGTTGATGGACACTGAAATTATTTAACATTTTTCACTCTTAGCAAGAGTAATGAAACAACACTTCTGACAGGTAACTCCATGGGCACATGAGAGGTATCCTGTAGGCTGTTTTGAAAACTGTCATTATTGCACATTATAAGGGTAAGTTTTGTTTAGTTAAACTTTTTTTCCATTAGATGTGTATATATGCAGGTGCACTGGGCTGTGATGCAAAATATGTTTCTTGCTGAAGGTCATAGTGAAAAGCTGGAAGCTGCCACACTAGGGCATGTACCTAAGACCTACTGCTGGGTCACAGGATATGTGCATCTTCAGCTATCCTGAATGTTGCCAAACTGCTTTTGAAAGTGACTGCATCTTATTTGCAGGGCTCCTTCCTATTTTACCACATTTTAGCACTAGGCTTTTGTGACAAAGGTTTCTAACTGTAATCATAGTTTGCTTTTCCCTATTGCTGGTGAGGCTAAGAACAAGTCAGTTCTAAGTGTTAGAAATCCATTTATTTGAAGGTTTACATTTTGTAATTTTAGCACAATATTGGATAGTCACATGAAAAACAAAGCATGTGGAAAGGAGAGGCTGGGATCTTTCTAGGTTGACTGGAAGAAGGCAGGCGAGAAATAGCTAATATTTTGATACCTGATGTTACAGACTTCAGCCTTAGAAAACGACTAGAATTGATGGTGCTCTCTGCTGTTGGGTATGTGATGTGTTGCACTTAGGGCAGAGGGTGAAAATGTAGGTGCCTTCAGCAGCCCGTGTTTTTATGTAAGTGAGTAAAGCGTGCTGGGTGTAACATGTTTGCACATTTAATGCATGGAACAGTTCTTCACTCCTTCAGACATATATTCTCTCTCCCAGTTTTCTTGTTCTACTGCCCTCTTAGTCTGTCTTTTATTTTCTGTCTTTGATGCTTGTGTGGATGCAGAGAGCTAACTGGACGGTGAGTAGTTTCTTATGGTAAGTTTCCGTGGTGGGCTCTCTGCAGGGGCGGCTGCAACTCTGCTCTAGGGGAGTTTTGTTTTGTGACAATTAAAATCCAATGTTGCTAGATATTTTTATGCGTTTTCCAAGAGAAAGTGGAAATATTTTTAAAAATTAATTTAATCTTGTGAAGTCTCTTGATTTAGTTTTAAAAATACTGAGCCACGTTTTTAAAAACACAGTTTGGGCCAAACAAACTGTATCTGAATTTAGACTGTGAGCCACTGATTTGAAATTTCTATGTTAAGGGAACAGAACTGTGAAATGGCTAAGTTTTTAGAAATCATGAACACCAGTGTTGATTCCTTGTGACCTAATTTGTCATTTTGCTTATTTCCTCCTGGGTGTGTAACTGAATGCTAAAGGAGCTGTGAAATTCTGAATAATACTCATTTGTCTTTGCTCCTCAGCACCTAACGCAAGGCGTTTTATATAATAGGTTCATAATAAATGTTTGTCCAATCAATGCATAAATGAATGATGAAAACATACAGCTCTTGTTCCTTTAGAATTGAAAATCTGAGTTAAAAAACATACTTGCTGTTTACCAGTTTTGTGTTATTTTCTCAGGGCTAATAGTAAGAGGAAATTTCTGCTGCGCAAGGCTTTTCCACATGTCAAACCCTGACAGTTTTACTCTTCACCAAAATGCCACATAGCTAATTCGTGATTTATAAAGAAAGCTCAGCACATTAATAGATTAGCTAGTAGAATGAATAATAAATGGCAAAGCTATGTGTACAAAGAAAATATGCATAGCTCTTGGAAAATCATATAATGAGGGTTGGTCCATCTGGAGCCTTTTCTTCCCTAGGGGAAATGTAAGGATCGAGTGATAATCCTTCAGTTATAAAAGAAGAAAGCGAAGTTCCATATGGGTATTTGATCAAGCCTAGGAAATTGCAGTGCTGAGGAAATTCTAGAACAATTAAGGCTCTTCCGCACTTAACCCAGTAGGCAGCCTGATTGGATCCATGGCAGCAGGATGCTATTGAAAATGTTAGTGTGGAGTGGGTAGGAATTTGATCATGATCCTTTCCATCCCTAGCAGCCAGAGCCATCAAAGTCTTATTTTCAGTCTCTTGATTCTAAAAATGACTTCAGAGCTGTCCTTAGTTCTCCCTGCTTCCTGACTTGCTTCTGCCACAGAAACGCGGCATGGGCAGTGGGGCCTTTGCCTGGCCCTGAAGTCCTGTTAGAGTTCTCCTGATCCTGGCTCTGACTCTCCACAGTGGCTTCTTCAGGCAGTTTACTCACTGGGTCTTTCCAATCTCGCTTGCGGCAGCATCGCCCTCCCCTGCAGCCCCCTGCCTTCAGCACTGTAGGAAAACCCATCAGAAGACCACCTTGACAGTGTGGTCAGTCAACCAAATGTCTTTTCTCAATCCTTCCTCTCCTTCTGGACATAATAACATCTGTTGAGTGCATTCTATTTGCCAGACGCTCTTGCAAATATTTGATGCATTTTATCTCACTTAATCTTTGTCACAAACCATGAGGACAATATTATTATCCCTAATTTTTGTGATGAGGAAACTGAGGCACAGTAACATGTTGATTATCTTTGCCTTTTTGAAACTCAGCTTATTTTTTGCTTTCCATACCAGTTCATTTCAGTGAACATTTATGACCTACTGTATTTCCGTTATAAAGATGAGCAATGCAGGATTCCTTCCCCCTTGGAGCTTACAGTGGAGGAGATGAAAAATTCCACTGTGACAAGCAAGGGAGGACTGAGGTGGGCACAGGCAGCAATGAAAAGTCATTGTCCATTCTGAGGGATAGAGACCACTTCCTGAGGGATGTGGTGGCAGAGCTGCCTTGGAGGCAAAAATATAAAAAATAGGCAGGTGCGGTGGTGCACATTTGTAGTCCCAGCTACTCAGGAGGCTGAGGTGAGAGGATTGATTGAGCTTGGGAGGTCGAGGCAGCAGTGAGCCATGATCGCACCACTGCACTCCAGTTTAGGTGACAGAATGAGACCTTGTCTCAAAAAAAAAAAAAAAAAAAAAAGAAGAAAAGAATTAGATGAAATAAGATGGGAGGGTGTTCTAGGAAGGCACAGCATGAGCTGAGGCAGAGAGGTATGAAGCAGTCTAATGTTGTATGAGAACTGCAAACAGTTTGATATTACTAAATTAATGTGATGGCAATGGGTGGAACATTGTAGGAGGCATGTATAATGTGCTAATGAGCCTGGCTTTCATCAAGTAAGTAGTAGTGGCTGTTTTATTTTAAGCTTGGAACAGGTGTGTACTGGAATATAATTCAGTAGATTGCAGTGCATTTTGGAGGATGAATGGAGGGGAAAGTAAGAATCAAGGGAGATCAATTATGTGGCTGTTGTGATAGTCCAGGGAGGGATGAGGACCTACAGAATAAAGCCATTTGTAAGTACAGTAGGAGGAGACAAGAGAGAGTGGATATGAGAAACATTTAGAAGTTAAAATAGCAGGACATTTTTTGTAACAGTGATTGGCAATATCTAAATGGGTTATTGGTGGGGGAATGATTATATGTATACTAGGGTGCATGATCAGCTGTTAGGAAGCATCAGGCAGCTTTATGTAAATGGCATGGATGAATTTGAAACATTGAAAGTGAATGGGAGGAATGAGATACAAAATAACCTGCATGCTATGCTACTCATGACTGTACAAAGCAAATTTGCATAGACTAACTCTGGAAGGATGTGTGAGTTATCTCTGTAGAGGACAATTAGGTGGTCGGGGGAAGGGATAGAGAGAAGGGGCTTAGGTTTTATGATATACCCTTCCCCCCTTTGAGTTTGATGCCATGGGAATATATGACCTCCTTTTATCAGATCTCTGCATGTGAACTGGATATGGGGACTGAGGGAGAGGAATTAGTTGTACATAACCCTGGGTTCACAGATGCAGGGGAGGGAGTAGGTTTTATCTGAGGGGGTTGTTGCGAGGGAGAGGGGATCATGAGTCAGTTGTAGATACGTTTTTTACAGTGAGTTTAAGTATGACTGATGAATCGCATCCTGGTGTCTCTTTTTCATTTAAAATTATTAAAAGCATTATTTTAAGGTATTTCAACCCAATTGGCCTTTATTTACACCAATTTTAAGAGAGTAGGAATTTTAGCTTAGGAGAAGGAATAGGAAATCTTTTCAATGACCAGAACTCAGCAGTTATAATCAGGTGCTAACAGGTTCAAATGACTTTGGGAAATAAACTGGGAAAGTTACTACCTTTTATATTTTTATGGGAGAATATTTTCTCACTTCCCAACAACTTCCTCCTAAACTTTCTGTAATATAACCTACGAGGTAATTGGTTTTCTTATGTGCTTCTTATTAAGCAATTATCTGACAGAATAGAGTTTTGTAACACACATTTATAGGCTGTTAGTAGCTTCACATGTACATCAATCATCATAATGTTACTTTGCTATATTATCAGGTGGAGATGAAAGCCTTTATGATAATCAAAATAATAAATTTAAAAATTTTCCCTTCACTGGGGTGAAGACAGAAAAAAATATTATTAAAAAGCCAGCACTCTACTAATTTGGTTTTGAGCTGGTGGAGTCCAGGATTTATTCGTTTATTTTTAATGGGAAATTCAAGTCTTACTCACCTAGAAAATCATCATCTTTGCCTGTTTAATGTTTTCCGTTTTGAAATACCAATTTACAAACCTAACCTCTCTCAGCATCACGCTTTTTCCCAGCTGCAATACATTTACTGTCTGTTTCCCAGACTACCACAGCCCCCTGCAAGAGATCTGTAGCCATGCCATGGTCACAAAGATAGGAAAATGACTTATAAATTACAGTACTGCACGAAGTACATGACATTGCTCTTTGAGATAGAATTTATCTGCCAAATTGAAGAACTGTATTTTTTTCTGCTACATTTGCCTTGGCACATGTGTTCTTTCTTTCTTTAATCACTTTTATTGTACTTGACATTCATTAGAATATATTAAGAATATAGAAAGTTAAGTGAAATAGGCAGATGTCTCAGCTACCTAGTGGTGAAAAATTTCCCCCTAGATTTAAGATCTTCTTACATCAAAAGGATTTTTCTAGTTCTACAAAACAGTTCAATGCAATAGACTAAGGCTCAACCCTTCACTTGTAGATACAGTTTTGATTAGCGAATAGGATAGAATATCCAGAGAAGCAGTCAGGAATGCAAACTTTGACTATTGGATTAAGCAACATAAAACAAAGGGCATAAACAACATCATTTGCAGGAAGAAGAATGAGAAGGGGGATATCATTTATACACTGCTATCCATTTTAAGATGTAGAAATAATACACCTTTCCTTATGTAAATTCTTACCGTGTTCTTATCTGCTTAGCAGGCCATCTTTGTTATATTAGAACTCAAACAAGATAGTGATCTCTAATTCACTGGAAATTACTGTGATGTGATGGTTGTGATTATAGTTTGTTTTAAAATACAGATTTAGATGTATTGCAGGTATGTATGTCCTGTAGAGTGTAATTCCTCATGATAACATCCTTTTGTTGTAAGACAGCAGCACATCTGTGGGCCCCAGTGACCTAACAGGCTGCATTCATGGCTCTGGCCTTGTGACGATGGGTCAGTGGACTCTACACTATCTGCCCAGGCCTTGCCAGTGGTGCTATCAAAGGCTGTTAGGCTCTGACAGCCAAGATTGGTGGAGTACAACCAGCCAGAGAGGCTCTTTCCTGGGATCTGCCACTCCGTTTCACTCAATATGACCTTCCCAAAATGACTGTCTTTGCATAGGGTTGTGGAAAGCAGCCCCCTGGATCATTCAGAAGAGAGGCAAGTCCCCTTCTACACTCCCCAGAGGCATCTGTAACCTCTGCAGTCAGACATTGCAAAGAGTTCCAGTGAACATTTTAGGATAACTACCAGATTCCAAGTGGTTTCCTTCAGGAGCTGAAGTTTGGAAGAAAGCTTGATTGAGAGAGACTTGTTTTAAGTAGGTAGCGTGACCAGCCACAGTTGAGGACTTAAACAAAACTCTTTGTTAGGTACTCTGCATTGAGAGGTCTGACCTCCATGGCTAAATTGTTACTGATTTCTATTTATGCTTGTAAATTCTACCAGAATGCTGCCTAATTAGAGCTGCTCTATTATTTTTCAAAAATCATCGTTATAAACAAAAATTATTGAAAATTAACAGCGCCTTTTCATCCTGAACACCATTTTCAGGCCCTTTCCATTTTTAAGAATAAAATTATGAAAATTAAAAGAATATACTAGATTTCTTTAAGGTGTAGAAATCCAGTATATACTTTTCTCTTGCTTTTCTCATCCAAAAACAACCATTTGTTTTTTTTCTAAAAAGATTTAGTTCTATTATCTTGAGGAAAATATTTAGAAATAACAAGTTTGAAATTAATAGAAGAGTTTAATGGTAAAACATGTAGTCACCATTAGTTTAGGTTTTTGTTGCTATCTTGGAGTCAATTCCATGAGGTCTGAAGTGATTCCCAGGTTCAAAATGGAAAGGGAATCTGGGAGAGTCAGAGGCTCTGATGAGACTCTGAGTTTAGTGCCTCAGAAGATGCCCAGTTTCCCAAAATATACTGCAGCATGTCTTAACGTTAGCATTAAATGTTAAATGCTAACATTTAATGTACACATTGAAATGATATTACGATAATGTTTTAAAATTTGGAGCAACCTTTTTTTGGGGAGGGGGACTTTACAATGATTCAAGTTATCAAGAACCAGTGCTCCCTTAAAAGAAGTAAACATAGCACCCAGAAGAGAATTAGGGAGGTACTCTCTTGCTTTTGGGATGACACGTTTAAATTTAAAGCAAATCATCAGAAGGAACTTTCTCATGCTTAGGCCAACTACATGATGCATTTTGAAAAGGAATAATTAGATGATGAATTTTGAAAAGGAAATCACTTTCCTGATATTTGAGGGCTTTTGAATACATTCATTGTTTAAAAGGTAAATGTATTGATTTTGCGAATATCGAAAATAAATTGATTACAATAGAGTCCATGCCATTAAACTTGGCAGTTCTTTTCCCAAGAAGGTTTCCCCCTAGTTTTTCTTTTTAATTAATTGTTTTTGAATAGGTAATACACTTGTTTACATTGTTAAAAAAGTTAAGAGAGACATTAGAAGGTATGCTTTAAGAACTTTTACTGCCAACCCTGTTTTCGTTTGCCTCATCTCACCCTTCTCCCCCACAGGCCAACATGCTAGTTTCTGTGTATTTTCCCAGGGTCTTTGGAGGTGGTTCTTTTTGCAAATATATACTGTGCTTCTCCCTACTCCCCTTTTTACATAAAAATGGTGTATATATGTTGCCCTTCTTTGTTTTCCTCACTTAAGTGTACATCCTAGAGCGGTTTCCATTGTCAGAAAACAGGGAGCTGCTTCTTTTAGCTCATGGGGATGGCTACTTGGATTGTTTGTTTCCAATGTTTTTCTTGTACAAACACTGCTGTAATATTTTATATGCATGTGTAGATATATCTGTAGGATAAAATCTCACAAATGAGATTGTTGGATCAATATTTGTAATTTTGATAGATGTTGTCAGATTATTCCTCAGAGTGTTTTTGTCGTTGTTGTTTGTTTGTTTGTTTTTTAGAATAGAATTTTGCTTTCTCACCAGGAATGTTTGAAGGAAACTATTTTCCTGTGGCAAGCATGGCCATGTAATTTTTTGTCTGAACTGGGACACTTCTGAGAGTGAAAAGTGGCTCTATTAATAACCACACTAGGGCAACAGGCGTAAGCCAGGACTTTGCCAGGTAATCTGGGACATGTCTTGACTTAATGTTAGCTTTGCTGACAGAATATGCCGTAAGACTTTCTGATTTTTCTCAGGAGACCTTGAATGGAATTAAAATTCAAAAGTAATCCTTTAATGAGGCCAGCCTTTAAAAGTGAAGCCACTGATGATTGCACAACAGTATGAATGTATGTAGTGCCATGGAACTGTACACTTCAATGTGATTAAAATGGTAAATTTCATTATGTATATTTTACCACAACATAAAACATAAAAAGTTAAATAAACATACTACTAATATATGAACCCACATCGATTAATCTCAAACAAATTAGATAAAATGAGAAAAAGAAAAAAGACAGTCTCAAATGCTACATATTGTATGATTTTATTCATAAAGATATTCTGGAAAAGGTAAAACTATAGAAACAGCAAATGTGTAGGTAGTTTCCAGGGGCTGAGGGCGTAGGGAGGGTTGACTACAAAGGAGCTGGAGGAAATTTTGGAGGGTGATGGGACTGTTCTATATCTTGATTATGGTAGTAGTTACAGGATTTTATGTGTTTTTCAGAACTCAGAACCATACACTTAAAGGAGTACATTTTGCTGTATGTAAATTATAGCTTAATAAAAGAGAAATGAAAAAAGTGATGGAAAAAAGTAGAGTTCCCAGTATTGTTTCCCTTGAGCTCTGGGAAAGATGTCTTGCCTGGTCTGGCTTCTCTTCTGGGCAAGGGCAGCATGATCTGAGTGGCGCTTGCCAATGGGCCTCCTGCCCAGTGACCCCTGTGCCACTTGCACTCTTCTAGCTGTGATCGGTGGCCCTGCCGCTTCAGGAAACTGTGGTACTGTAAGGCTTCATCTGGCCTGTTTTAGGGATCTTGCAGATGCTAAGGCCAGGGGTTCAGGATGAGTGCAGCCCACCATTGTGTCACCCCAAGGCTCAAGTGGGTATGAGCGTATCTGGTTCCGTCTCACCTGGAGGGAATGGGAAGCCTGATAATTGCTTCCCAGTGCCCCAGCCTTTCTTGCATGCCCTAGGGATTCGCCCTTGTTTCTTTGTGGCATAGGGAAAGGATTCTTAGATGGTGAATCAATCTTGGCTGTGACAGAGGATGCCAGTTAATGGCCAATGTAAATGCTGCATCTGGACCAAGTAGAAAGAATGTTTAGATGGGCAAGAACAGAAGGTTCCACAGGTAAGTAGGGTGCAGGGTCAGGGGACAGTGAAGACAGATGGAAAAAGGCACATTCTCTGGGTCCAGGATGGGAGGTGGATGTGAAAGTCAGCAGAGGTCAAGAGTCAAAATCAGAAGAAAGCTCAGTATCACTAGTCATTAGGGAAATGCAAATCAAAGCACAGTGAGCTACTACTTCATACCCATGAGGATGGTTATTATTAAAAAAAAAAAAAAGAAAATAGCAAGTGTTGGTGAGGATGTGGAGAAATGGAAACAGTTGTGCGCCATTGGTAGGAATGTAAAATGCTGCTGCTGCTGCTATAGAAAACAGTATGGCGGTTCCTCAACAAATTAAACATAGAATTATCATCGGATCCTGCAGTCTCACTTCTGGGTTTATATCCAAAAGAAGTGAAAGCAGGGACCAAAAGAGGTATTTGTAGACCTCTGTTCACAGCAGCATTATTCACAATGGCCAAGAGATAGAAGCAACCTAACTGCCCACTGTCACTTGGATGAATGGATAAACAAAATGGGGTCTGTACATAACAATGGAATATTATTCAGCCTTGGGAAGGAAATTCTGACACGTGCTACGACATGGATGAACCTTGAGCATATTAGCATATTATGTTAAAGGAAATAAGCCAGTCATAAAAAGACAAATACTATGTGATTCCATTCAGATGAGGCACCTAGGGTGGTGAAATTCATAGAGAAAAAGTAGAAGGGTGGTTGCCAGAGATTGGGGATAGCAACATGGGGGAATTCTTTAATAGGTATAGAGTTTTAGTTTTGCAAGGTGAAAAGAGTTCTGGAGATGGATGCTGGTGATGGTTGCAGACCAATGTACTTACTGCCACTGAACTAGTGAATATATTTTAAAATGATTAAAATGGCAAATTTAATGTTATGGATATCTTACCATAAAACCATAATCTTAAGAAAAATTCAAGGGGAGTGAGCTAAAGCCAGCAGGTTTTTTTACCTGTAAAGCCGAGGCAGGGTGGCTGTCATCTCCTTCAGGTGGGTGTGAAGAAGGCACCTATGCAGTGGGTGATTCCTCACACAGAGGTCCCTGGCAGGTCCACCTCTCCATCGCTCCAGAGTGGCCCGACTTCTCTCATATGCCATCACTTGCATGACCATCAGGCTAATCTGCCTGCTACATGCATTGTCATTCACTTACAGTGACCATCTTCTGTAACTTCTGTCCAGGACAGTGGCCAGAAGCCATGTGTGGCTGTTGTGCACTTCCAGTGTGGCTCATCCAAATTGAGATGTGCTGTAAATGTAAGATGCACACTGGATTCTGGAGCCTTAATCTGAAAAAATATATGATGTAAAATACCTCATTAATAATTTTATATTGATAGTAGGTTGAAATAACATTGGGGTCAATCAAATGTATTATTAAAATTAATCTCACTTGTTTGACATGAATTTTTTTATTGTGGCTACTAGAAAATCTAAAATTTCATGGATGGCTTTCGTTGTATTTCTGTTGACTAGCATTTTTCTGGAGCAGCAGCACCATCTAAAAATGTGTTAGAAATGCAGATTCTTGGGTCCCACCTCCGGCCCTTGGAACCAGAAACTCTGGGGATGGAGCCAGCAATCTGTGTTTTAACATCTGCTCAAGTTTGAGAGCCAGGGCTCTAGAGCACTCTGTCTCAATCAGTTTAACAACTACTAACACTAACAGGCTGCTTTATCACTGCTGCCAAGCACCTTGACCTTTAATCACAGCTTACGGCAGGAAAGGTTGACTGCAGGTGCAGATTAGCACGGGCACTCGCAGTTGTTAGGGTGCTCTCTTGCTTTGCTCTAGATTCTCTGTCTCTCCACTCTCTGCTTATGTGGCTTCTCACCCATTTTGTTTCTTTACCTGTTTCCAGCTCCATGTTCAGTGGACTTGACAACAAATTCCACTTTCCCTTCTCCTTGCTCCCTGGGACAAAGGGAGTCCTCCTTGCCAGTTTCTGCTACTTGATGCACTTAAGGACGATAGCTGAGCACTCATGTGAACTTTACTGAATTCTGCACCGTGTCTTCATTCTGCTCAGGCAGGAAGGGAGGGGAAGATGTGAAGAATTAGGGGAAGGGTGCTAAATTATCATTGGTTTTGGAAATCTCATGCAGTTGAGAATCTCTTGGGAAAAATGAGACTCTAAATTTGTTCCTCTCTCCCTCTACCCCTCCTTCCCTTTCTTCCTTCTGGGGGAAATTTTGGTTTCTTCCTAGTATCCATAAAAGGGGTCTTTATGAGACTTCTGCATCTGGTTTTTTTTTTTTTTTTATTATACTTTAGGGTTTTAGGGTACATGTGCACAATGTGCAGGTTTGTTACATATGTATCCATGTGCCATGTTGATTTCCTGCACCCATTAACTCGTCATTTAGCATTAGGTGTATCTCCTAATGTTGTCCCTCCCCCCTCCCCGCACCCCACAACAGTCCCCGGAGTGTGATGTTCCCCTTCCTGTGTCCATGAGTTCTCATTGTTCAATTCCCACCTATGAGAGAGAACATGCGGTGTTTGGTTTTTTGTCTTTGCGATAGTTTACTGAGAATGATGTTTTCCAGTTTCATCCATGTCCCTACAAAGGACACGAACTCATCATTTTTTATGGCTGCATAGTATTCCATGGTGTATATGTGCCACATTTTCTTAATCCAGTCTATCGTTGGACATTTGGGTTGGTTCCAACTCTTTGCTATTGTGAATAGTGCCGCAATAAACATACGTGTGCATGTGTCTTTATAGCAGCATGATTTATAGTCCTTTGGGTATATACCCAGTAATGGGATGGCTGGGTCAAATGGTATTTCTAGTTCGAGATCCCTGAGGAATCGCCACACTGACTTCCATTTTGCAACCTACTCATCTGACAAAGGGCTAATATCCAGAATCTACAATGAACTCAAACAAATTTACAAGAAAAAAACAACCCCATCAAAAAGTGGGCAGAGGACATGAACAGACACTTCTCAAAAGAAGACATTTATGCAGCCAGAAAACACATGAAGAAATGCTCATCATCACTGGCCATCAGAGAAATGCAAATCAAAACCACAGTGAGATACCATCTCACACCAGTTAGAATGGCCATCATTAAAAAATCAGGAAACAACAGGTGCTGGAGAGGATGTGGAGAAATAGGAACACTTTTACACTGTTGGTGGGACTGTAAACTAGTTCTGCATCTGGTTTTGATGAGACCAGATGTGTTTGAGGAAATCATTCACCTTCTCAGTGCTTCTAACTCCTGGTCCTTAAGGCAGAATTAACGGCTTCCAGTGCTGCATCACAGCTTGCAATGCACTCTGTCATTGCGTGAAGGTCAGTGTGCCTACGATAGAGTTGTTTGGAAGCCCCGTTCTGGCACTGACATCTGATGGAGCTGTATTTGGGCTCTTTTTGAACCCCTATGACCTGATTTGTCAAATGAGGATAAAGGAGATCCTCAGTACTTTCTGTAAAACCATCTGGGCCAAATATGTGCATGAATTTGCACTTCAGGTTTTCAGATTGTGCCTGTGTTGTATATAACATGACATTCCTAAGGAAGGGCCAGGGCAGCGCCCTGTATCAAATACGTTATTTCTGAAGTGAAACATGGGCATTCACGTTAAATGGGATTTCTCAAAAGGACTATAAATAGCTTCATACGTTTGGGTTATGTTTTCCTGTCAAATGAGTTATAAAAACAACCTCACAGCTTTTAGATCTTTTGGCATTCAGGATAATGGATAAGGGATTGTGGACTTTGGTAGTGCCTGTGTTGTCTGAAATAACAGAATAAACCCAGATTAGCAAATGTGTGGCTTTTGTTTATTTTGGAATGGCTGAGGAATGCCCCAGATTAGAAGATTCCAAAGAGCTGATTCATGTGTCAACCTTTTGGAGTTGGTATTGTTGCCAGCAACCTGAGAGAACTATATGTTAGTGTCCAGAAATATATATGGACATTCGCAGATACCGGATCTTAATGTTACGATTTTAACATTAAGACAGAAAAAGATTATCCCAATTCAGACACATCTTTGAATCTGGCTGTATATGCATGCTACACAAAGTTTTATTTCTTTGAAAGCAGAACACAAAGTAGTTGCAAAAATCCACCACAATGTCATAGGTTCATTGTGATGACTAAATGGGATACTGTACTGAAAGCAGTTAGCACAGAGTTTGGTCTTTAAAAACTCAATAAATGATAATTTGGTATATTGTTATAATAACTGGGGATGTTAATAAGTAGCATTGTCTATTGTCATTCCAGTTATAAATGCATTTTATCAAAATTTGTTCCTTATATATTAAAATATTTTAGCAATGGAAGAAATGATATTCTTTTTTTTTTTTTTTAAAGCTGTATCTTTGGTTTTTCCCTGGTTTTAATTCAGTGCCGTTGTTTAAGTCACGTCACCTCTGTGATGGTTAATTTTATGTGTCAACTTGCCGAGGCCACGGTGCCTAGATACGTGGTCAAAGATTATTCTGGATATTTCTGTGAGGGTATTTTTGGATGAGATTAACATTTAAATTGAAAGATTTTGAGTAAAGCAGATTGATCCTCCATGATGTGGGGGTGGGCCTCATCCAATCAGTTTTAGGCCTGGATAGCCCTCTCCTGAGCAAGAGGGAAGTCTGCCTACAGACAGCCTTTGGACTCCAGCTGCAGCATTAGCTCTTCCCTGGTTTCCAGCCTGATGGCCCACCCTGCAGCTTTTGGACTTGCCAGCTTCCATAATTGTGTGAGCTAATTCTTTAAAATAAATCTCAATCTCTTTCTCTCGAACTCTGATGAATGGACCTCTCTTGACCTTACTTGGTTTCTTCATTTATAGAAACAGAACATAGGAGATGATGGCTTCCAAAGTTTCCTTTGAGGGTGTGAGAAGTTATTTGGGTCTAAAGCAGCATCTAGGATGGCCCAGGCTTGGGTGGTTGGGAGGATGGGGGCAGGAAGGAGAATGGGCCTTGGGAGTGCGCATACATGGCAGGCTTAGTTGGGAGCTGTTGGGGCCTATGGGGATCCATATGGAGGTGTCCAGTACACATCTGGATGAGAGTTGGTCTTGAGGGTGATGGTGATTCATGGAGAGGTGTTAACAGACACAGGATGTAAGAACTTGCCTGCTGTATAGAGCAGAGTCCCTGATGCATACACTAGGTGGGTACTGGCTTCCTGGCTTCAGAGCCCAGAGGGAAACCCAGCAGCTGGGACTCCCACTTGGTTGTATTAAAGATGCTACCTCCAGTGTTCTGGAGACTGTGGCTGCATGCCTGCTTTCTCACCAGATGCAAAGAACTAAGACAAAACAACTCCTTAATGTTCACCATGTCCCCTGATGAATTTTGGGCTACTCTCCCAAGCATAGAATCCTCTAACAGGACCAGGCATCAAGTTCGGCTGAGATCTGTTCCTGCATCGTCCAAGTCTTAGATGGAGGCTTGAGCTGGAACAGCTTGGTATTACTATTCCCTTTGTGAATAGTGACAATATTAATAGCCGTGTCTGCTGATGTGTGTTCAGTGTTCATCGCTCCAGAGCTGCGCTGTCCACTAGGGAGCCACTGGTCCCATGTAACTATTTACATTACAATTAAAATAATTAAATTAAGAATTTAATTCTTCAGTCACACTTGCCACATTGCAAGTGTTCAGTAGCTGCATATACCTGGTGGCTTCTGTATTGGACACCACAGATGTGGGACATTTTCATCCTCACAGAAAGTTGGCTGGACAGCCATGCTCTAGTCTAGAGCTTTGTGTGCATTGTTATATACCCCCATGGTGTTTTGGAGTGGGAATTATTATCCCCAGTTTGTAGATGAAGATGTTGGGGCTTAGGCTGAATAATTGACCCCAAATCACAGTTTTAAGTGACAGAGCTGGGAACTCAAAGCTGGACCCCTCGGACTCTCCTGGAGCTCTGGACTCGTCCACTGGATCTGGACTTGTCAGCCTACGGGTGGTAGTGAGCCTTGAGCGTGCAGGAAATCTTCCCTCCCTGTGGCAAGAGGCAACCCTGGGGGAAAGGATGGAGAAGAGTGGAGACACACAGAGGGTGTGGACAGAGGCTCCAGAAGGATGCAGCACATCCAGTGCAGCACAGAGAGATCGAGTCGCATTGCGCAGTGGCGGCATGAGGTCATTGGTCTTTGCGAGGGCTGTTTCAGCCTGGTAGAGGGGGAGAAAGCTGGATATCAGGGTTTTGAGGAGTAAATGAGAGGTGAGGGAAAGGAAGGAGAGGGGGAGTGGGCAGCTAGAAAGAGACATGAGATGAAAAGACAGGACACTTTTAGGCTTGAGGAAGCTCGGCCCTATTAATAGACGAAGGTAAAGACTGTGTGGGAACCAGGCTAGAAGCAACTTTGGGGTGGAGGCCATCCCTGAGACACATGCCCTGCCTGTAGGGGGCCACCACCATCCTGTCCCAGCTGACTGCTGCTGGGAGACCATATTAGCTTTCTGTTGCCAGAGTCCACACATCTGGATTTTTATGTGAACTGTGCCAAATTCTAAACACGTTTAAAATAACATGTGCTTCCATAAAAAGCACACATCCCATTGCAGAACAATGTGAATGTCTTTAATGCTGCACAACTGTACACTTAAGAATGGTTAAAATGGTACAATTTTTGTGTTTTTTACCAAAAAACAAAAAGCACATATCACTGGGCCATTTTGGCACGCAAGCTGTGAGTTTGTGACTTCTGGGCTAGGGGAATAGATCCTGCGTTACTCTCTACCTTGGCTGTGCAATAGAATCCTAAACCCCAGGCCATACCTTGGAACAATGAAGTCAGAATGTCTGGAGGAGGGACCCAGGTAGCAGAATTGTTTAAAATGAAAAAGTGATCTCATTTTACAGGCAATGTTGAGAAGGTGAAATAATTAGCAATTAGGATAGAGACGGGAAGAAATAGCATAAGAATCCATGTGTAGGGAACTTCTGTTTCTGGGACTGGAGGGACAAAAGCAAGGATGTATATGGATTATGCTAAATTAGGGGTGTGAGGATACCGTAGCAAGAATAATGGAGAATTTCATGGTGTCCAAGACTTGGGCTCAGCTATTCTTTAACTTTTCTAGTTGCAAAGTGGGAATGATACATGCACCTACCTGGCTATGTCATCATGTCTTTGTGCCTCTGAGAATCTGTTTGTTCCTGGGGAATTCATTTTGTACAGATGTGTTGTAAAGCAAAAGTGTCATACTAATTAGTGATAATCTTTTAGGAATTACTTTACCTTTCAATTTCTATCCCCACTGTTCTACTAGAGAAGTTATTAATTCATTTTTGAGAAAACAGAAAATTAGAGAAATGGATTTGTGAGCAAACTGATCAGGAAAAACAATGAAATCTAAATGTATAGAGCCACTAACAAAGCTTTTAGTAAACTGAATTTACAAAGTGTTCACTGAATATAGACAGTTATTTCAGAAAATGTAATTATCCCTTTTAACACGAAAATGTTAAAAGTCCATTAATTATCAAATATTCAAAGAGTTGCCTTTGGAGTAGACAAAGACCTGAGGCATTCTTCAGAGGAAGCATTTTTATTAAAGGAGAGTATATTTATATATACTAAAAATTAGAGAAGGCTTTGAATAATTCAGGGGGGAAATAGAACTTTATTTCCCCCCTGAATTTAATGTAGCTTGAAGTGATGTAAACTCATGTCTAAAATATTAGTTTAATATGAGAACAAGCCTCTTTCCAGCAGGAAGATGTTGCTCATTTAGCTTTCCTTGTAATCAAAAGCAATTGTTTGTAAACCAGCTTGGCTGCACTTTGAGTCAATTGGTTTTGGACTAGCTTCTAATCAAGAGATGCAAATGCTTTCTTGTCAACAGTTTCATTGGCTTAGACCTGTCTGCTGAGGGAGATTTATATTGATTCCTGATAACTTAAGATGCTCTGTTGGGCATGCTTTATAAAATTTGTGAAGCTAGTGGAGTGCTGGGAGCTGAGAATCTATTGGTATGTGAAAGAGCCACAGAGTCCAGGCAGGCTCAGGAAAATGGTTGCTTAGTGTTTTGGGCATTTGCAGATGAATTCTCATCTTGCCCAAGACCCAACCAGGGAAAGGAGCTTATGAAAATGAGGCCAAGATAGTGACACCTTTTTAGATAAGGGATACATGTATGAGGAAATTTTAGGGGAGCATATATAGTTCAGACATACAGCTAAGACACTGAATACAAAATTGGCCTCATTAACAAAGTCCCTTGCCAGCTTCCCAAGCCCAGAAAAATATCCCTCAGCAATCTCTAAGAAGGAGGAGGTCGCAGGGGTGAAGAGGCTTTGATTTGACTTGTTGGGGTTGGGAATGGAGGAGTCTATGAATCTGGGTCACAGTTTGATGAGGGTTGGGTCTTCTGCTCCAGCAGTCCTCTCTACAGGTGCCCACAGAGCCCACAGGAGGCTGGATGGGAGGATGAGGGTGGATGGCAGCTACCTCACTCTTTCTGCTGGGGAGACAGTATGAGGGGTGAGGATGGGGTGAACAGTGAAGCACATGCGAATCTTAAAGAGAGCCAGCTGCTGCATGGCATTGCAGGGCCATGTATGCCAGGTTATCTCATTCTCTAACAAGTCAGGCTTTGGGCTGTTTTTTTTTTTTTTTTTCCAGAATTGCCTGATTTGTGCATGTTGATAATGAATTCAAATCATGACATTGTGAGGGGCAAATAAAACACCCGTGAGGGTCAGATTTGGCCTGTGTGCCTGGCCCCTCTGCCCCCTACCCTACTTTCCTAACCAGGGCTTATATGGAAGGAGGTAATGGAATCTTCGGCTGCCTGGGAGGTGTTGTGAACTGGCAGGAGGATGTCTTGTGGATTGGGGCTTCACCGAGTGAGTCACTCATTCAACATGTATCTACGAATTCCTCTGTGCCAGGCACAAGATGCATTGGAGGTGTAGGGAATTACAGGCCAGGGAGATGTTGGAGGCCTGGGACTTTGGAAGGAGCTGATATGTTTATGGAGTGACTCTTTTCTATGCGATTAGGGACAGGGTCTATGTGAGAGGATGGGGGGTGGTATTGGCAAGTTCCGTCCTGGTTGGAGAGTGAAGGGCTTTACAGTTGCTCAGGAGTGTGGATTTTGCTCTAAGAGTGAGAGGTGAAGCCAGCTGGACTTCCTGGGTGTAGTGGGGCCACGAGAACTTTTCTGTCTAGCTAAAGGATTGTAAATGCACCAATCAGCACTCTGTAAAAACACACCAATCAGCAGTCTGTGTCTAGCTAAAGGATTGTAAATGCACCAATCAGCACTCTGTAAAAATGCACCAATCAACAGTCTGTGTCTAGCTAAAGGATTGTAAATGCACCAATCAGCACTCTGTAAAAACACACCAATCAGTGCTCAGTGTCTAGCTAAAGGATTGTAAATACACCAATCAGCACTCTGTGTCTAGCTAAAGGATTGTAAATACACCAATCAGCACTCTGTGTCTAGCTAAAGGATTGTAAATGCACCAATCAGCAGTCTGTAAAAATGCACCAGTCAGTGCTCTGTGTCTAGCTAAAGGATTGTAAATGCACCAATCAGCACTCTGTAAAATGGACCAATCAACACTCTGTAAAACAGACCAATCAGCAGGACATGGGTGGGGACAAATAAGGGAATAAAAGCTGGCCACCCCAGCCAACAGCGGCAACCCACTCGGGTCCCCTTCCATGCTGTGGAAGGTTTGTTCTTTCGCTCTTCAAATCTTGCTGCTGCTGCTCACTCTTTGGGTCAGCACTACCTTTATGAGCTGTACCACTCACCGCGAGGGTCTGTGGCTTCATTCCAGAAGTTAGCGAGACCACGAACCCACCAGGAGGAACAAACAACTCCGGATGTGCCACCTTTAAGAGCTGTAGCACTCACCACGAGGTCTGCGGCTTCATTCTTGAAGTCAGCGAGACCAAGAACCCACCAGAAGGAATAAATTCCGGACACAAGAGCAAGAGGGAACCACTTAGCAGAGAACTGTCATGATCACATTTGCATATTTACAAGCTGCTGCTACTGGGCAGAGGAATAGCATGAGGCAGGGGACCAGTGCATACTTGAGGGCCAGACTTTTAAGAATTTTTGCTCATTTAAGACTGCTGCTATGTTAAGGTATGCAGTTAGGGTCCCTGCTGCTCTTGATCATGTGGGATAGAATGTGAATAAACATCACAGGGTCACATGTGTGTAGGTTAGACTTGTCTTCCCTGTCCAGCTGTTTTCTTTATTTTCTTTCCATTGAGGTAATGTACCAGTTATGAAACTCAGGTTTGTCTCTTCAATTTTTTTTTTTTTTTTTGAGACGGAGTCTAACTCTGCCGCCCAGGCTGGAGTGCAGTGGTGCAATCTTGGCTCACTGCAAGCTCCGCCTCCCGAGTTCACGCCATTCTCCTGCCTCAGCCTCCCGAGTAGCTGGGGCTACAGGTGCCCACCACCACGCCCGGCTAATTTTTTGTATTTTTAGTAGAGACGGGGTTTCACTGTATTAGTCAGGATAGTCTCAATCTCCTGACCTTGTGATCTGCCTGCCTCGGCCTCCCAAAGTGCTGGGATTACAGGCGTAAGCCACCGCGCCCAGGTGTTTCTTCAATTTCTTTAAAATTTAATATAATTTAGACTGTGAGCCTTTTTTCCTGCTCTGGGCCAGCAGGAACTTTAAACCTGGCTACTTTTTATCCTTTTTCCCTCCTTCCCCTTTGTTTAGAGGTCCTGGGTTGGAGGCAGCACCAGGCAGTAGGGACATCCCTGTGATCCTGTGTCTCAGGTCCACAGCAGTTACCTCTGAGATGTCAAAGATTTCTTAGGATCAGCCAGTGTGATTCTGTCTCTGTACCTGGGAACTTGTGCAATCCTGGAGCCCAGCCTAGGCTTGGCTGAAGCTGCTCTTCCCTTTCTAGGCTCGGCTGGCTTTGAGAACAGCCAGCACAGAGCCTGCCTACCTCTAGGAACTACAGTCTGCTCCTTTGTGGGCCTGGGAAATTTACTTTGGGGGACTCTCTCAATCTCCCTTCTCTTCTCTATAGTTCCCACAGTGACACCACTTCTTGCCTGAAACTTTTTTTCCCCTCCATGGGCTGAAGCATTTGGAAACCAAAACCAGGAAGGGAAGTGGCTTACCAGCAACTCCTCCTCCGCAGTCACAAAGCTCCCCAGGGAATCATGGAGCCTGCTTGGGGGAGGTAGATGGAGAAAGGGAAAATAGAAGAAAGAAAGACATTGCTATTTCAACAAATGTTTTTTCCATGGTGGCAAGTTGATGTTACTGTTTGGTTTCAGAGCCAAAAGACAGCAGATACAAGGACTGCCGGAGGGAGGAGGAAGTGAAGTAGGGAACTAGGACTTGCCTAGTCTGAGCAGCCTTTTCCAGCTGGTGGGGGGTAAGGAGAGATGGTTTTGATGGCTGCACATGGACTAGAAGCAGGGAGATTTACAGCATTGCATACTGTGAACATATCCCACACTTGGCATACTTCCAGGAAGGTACTATTGACTGTTTCCTTAATAATTGTGTTTTCAGTGGTTCACGGCCACTTCCAACAGCTTGGGTTATGCCTGACCATTTCTAAGACTCAGTTTGGCCATCCCTCACATGCTCCCCTGGGACCTTGGATAATCCAGTCCTAGTTGCTCATATTTAAAATTTTCTTTTTATTGTGGTAAAATATACATAACATAAAATTTTCTGTCTTACCCATTTTTAAGTGTACAGTTTAGTGGCATTAACTACATTCAGCCGTCACCACCATCCATCTCCAGAACTCTTTCATCTTGCAAGACTGAAACTGTCTCCGTTAAACAACTTTCCATCTCTCCCCACAGCCCCTGGCAATGACCATTTTACTTTCAGTGAATTTGATGACTCTAGGTACCTTATGTAAGTGGAATCATACAGTATTTGTTGTCACCACCAGTATTTGTTTTTTCATTGATTTTTTTCTCTTAGTATCATGTCCTCAAGGTTCCATGTTGCAGGATGTGTCAGAATTTTCTTCTTATTAAGGGCTGAATAATATTTCATTGTATGTATATATCACATTTGTTTATCCATTTATCCATGGGGGATATTTGGGTTGATTTCACATTTTAGCTATTGTGACTAATGCTGCTGTAAACACAAGTATACCAATATCTCTTTGAAACTCTGACTTCAATTCTTTTTGTGTATACCTGGAAGTGGGATTGCTGGTGATTCTAATTTTATTTTATTTTTTGAGGAATTGCCATACTGTTTTCTCTAGCAGCTGTACCATTTTATAATCCTACCAACAATGCACAGCTGTTTCAATTTATTTATATCTTTGCCAATACCTGTTATTTTGTTATTCTCCTGTGCATTGTCTGTTTACTCTATTGATAGTTTCTATTGCTGTGCAGAAGCTCTTTAGTTTAATTAGGTCCCTCTTGAGGGAAGGGTGTGTCCTAGATTTTCTTTTAGGATTCTGATAGTTTGAGGTCTTATGTTTAAATCTTTAATCCATCTTGAGTTAATTTTTTTATCTAGAGAAAGGTACGGGTCCAGTTTCATTCTTTTGCATATGGCTAGCCAGCTATCCCAGCACCATTTATTGAATGGAGACTCCTTTCCCCATTATCTTTGTTGACTTTGTTGAAGATGAGATGGCTGTACATGTGTGGCTTTATTTCTGGGTTCTCTATTCCATTCCATTGGTTTATGCATCTATTTTTGTACCATGTGTTACTATCTTCTTTTTTGCTTGGTTGATTTTCTTTGTAGTGAAATATTTTAGTTTCATTTCTTCTCATTTTCATTTATGTATATTCTATAGTTTGTTTCTTTTTTTATTTTATTTTATTATTTTATTTTTTTTTTGAGATGGAGTCTCACTCTGTCGCCGAGGCTGGAGTGCAGTGGCACAATCTCGGCTCACTGCAAGCTCTGCCTCCCGGGTTCACGCCATTCTCCTGCCTCAGCCTCTCTGAGTAGCTGGGACTACAGGCGCCCGCCACCATGCCCGGCTAATTTTTTTTGTATTTTTAGTAGAGACGGGGTTTCACCGTGGTCTCGATCTCCTGACCTCATGATTTATTTTTATTTTTATTTTATTATTATTATACTTTAAGTTTTAGGGTACATGTGCACAACGTGCAGGTTTGTTACATATGTATACATGTGCCATGTTGGTGTGCTGCACCCATTAACTCGTCATTTAGCATTAGGTATATCTCCTAATGCTATCCCTCCCCCCTCCCCCCACCCCAAAAGAGGCCCAGGTGTGTGATGTTCCCCTTCCTGTGTCCATGTGTTATTGTTCAATTCCCACCTATGAGTGAGAACATGCGGTGTTTGGTTTTTTGTCCTTGCGATAGTTTGCTGAGAATGATGGTTTCCAGCTTCATCCATGTCCCTGCAAAGGACATGAACTCATCATTTTTTATGGCTGCATAGTATTCCATGGTGTATATGTGCCACATTTTCTTAATCCAGTCTATCGTTGTTGGACATTTGGGTTGGTTCCAAGTCTTTGCTATTGTGAATAGTGCCGCAATAAACATATGTGTGCATGTGTCTTTATAGCAGCATGATTTATAACCCTTTGGGTATATACCCAGTAATGTGATGGCTGGGTCAAATGGTATTTCTAGTTCTAGATCCCTGAGGAATTGCCACACCGACTTCCACAATGGTTGAACTAGTTTACAGTCCCAACAATGTAAAAGTGTTCCTATTTCTCCACATCCTCTCCAGCACCTGTTGTTTCCTGACTTTTTAATGATGGCCATTCTAACTGGTGTGAGATGGTATCTCATTGTGGTTTTAATTTGCATTTCCCTGATGGCCAGTGATGATGAGCATTTTTTCATGTGTTTTTTGGCTACATAAATGCCTTCTTTTGAGAAGCATCTGTTCATATCCTTTGCCCACTTTTTGATGGGGTTGTTTGTTTTTTTCTTGTAAATTTGTTTGAGTTCATTGTAGATTCTGGATATTAGCCCTTTGTCAGATGAGTAGGTTGCAAAAATTTTCTCCCATTCTGTAGGTTGCCAGTTCAATCTGATGGTGATTTCTTTTGCTGTGCAAAAGCTCTTTAGTTTAATTAGATCCCATTTGTCAATTTTGGCTTTTGTTGCCATTGCTTTTGGTGTTTTAGACATGAAGTCCTTGCTCATACCTATGTCCTGAATGGTATTGCCTACATTTTCTTCTAGGGTTTTTATGGTTTTAGGTCTAACATGTAAGTCTTTAATCCATCTTGAATTAATTTTTGTATAAGATGTAAGGAAGGGATCCAGTTTCAGCTTTCTACATATGGCTAGCCAGTTTTCCCAGCACCATTTATTAAATAGGGAATCCTTTCCCCATTGCTTGTTTTTGTCAGGTTTGTCAAAGATCAGATAGTTATAGATATGCAGCATTATTTCTGAGGGCTCTGTTCTGTTCCATTGGTCTGTATCTCTGTTTTGGTACCAGTACCATGCTGTTTTGGTTACTGTAGCCTTGTAGTATAGTTTGAAGGCAGGTAGCGTGATGCCTCCAGCTTTGTTCTTTTGGCTTAGGATTGACTTCTCCTTCCTTCTACCTGGCCCACTCTAACCTGTCCTCAGGATGCAGCCAGAGCTCTGTTCCCAAAGTGCAGAGATGGTTGTTCCCCAGTTCTGCTGAACACTTGTCAGCAGCTTTCTGCAGTCCTTAGGATAGGATCAGGCTATTTAATGTAGAGAGGGTGCCAGCCCTTGCCCATATGCACATGCTTATCTCTCATTCCCTTTCACAGTCATTATTCAGGCCACACTGAGCAGCATTCAGTTCCTAGAAAACTACTTGCTCTTGCCCTTTTTGCTGGGATGCTTCTCATAAGAACTTTGGCTTTTATTCTCAGTGAGCTGAAGAGCCACTGGAGGGTCTTGAAGAGAGGAGTGATATGATCTAATTTCCAGTTTTACAAAGATCCTTCTGGCTATAGGGTTAATAATAAACCACAGGATGGGATCTGGGACATTGTTCCAGGGATCTCACTGAGGAACGATGGTGGCTTTGATGGTGGTGGCTATGGAGGTTGGGAGAAGTAGTCAGATGCTGGATCTGTTTTTAAAAAGATACCTGACAGAACTTGATGACAGGTTGCATGTGGAATGCGAGAGAAAAGGAGGAGTCAGGGGTTACTCCAGGCTATTTGCTGTGAGCAAATGGAAGGATGAGCTTGCCATCAACTGAAATGCAGGCAGATATGGATAGAGCAGGTTTGGACAGAGGTGGTGGGAGTGAGCAGAAATATCAGCAGTTTAGCTTTGTGCAAGTTAAGCTTGAGATCTGTTCAACATCTATGCAGATGTGGCACGCAGAATAGTGGCTCCCCAAAAAGGTCCATATCCCAGTCCCTGGAACCTGTGAATATGTTCTCTCATGTGGCAAAAGGGACTTTGCACATGTGATTAAGGTAAGGATATTGAGTTGGAGAGATTACCCTGGATTATCTGAGTAGGTCCAATGAAATCACAAGGGTCCTTGTAAGAGGGAGGCAGGAGTGTCAGAGTCAGGGGAGGAGATGTTATGATCAAAACAGAAGCTGGAATGATGTGCTTTGAAGTTGAAGGAAGGGGCTACAGCTAGGCATTCAGGTGGCCTCTGTATCTCACATTTTGTGAGATACATTTCTCCAGCTTCTTGTTGGAAGAGGCACGGAAATGGATTCTTCCTGGAGTGTCCAGAAAGAATGCGGCCCTGCCAGTGCCATGACTTTTGTTTTTTAAGACCCATCTTGAACTTCTGACTTCCAGAACTGCAAGATAATAAATTTGTGTTGTCTTGAGCAGGTAAGTTGTAATTTGTTACAGCAGTTATAGGAAATGAATGCAGTGAAGATACTGAGTGGGCTGTATTATACATACGTCTGGGGCTTACGGAGAGCCTACCCTCCTTCACTTCAGCTGTCACTCATCACTCAGCAAAATGACCGTGTTCTTTTGGCAGCCTCAGCTGTCTTAATAGTAAACATCTAGGAACAGTTTTTAGACGGTAGGCTAAGTGGATTTCCCAAAATGTACAGTATACGTTTTCTGCTCTTGGCTGGTGTTTCCTGCTTACACCACAATTGATATACTATATACCCATATATACTATATACTACATGCTTTTTGATTTATACAGAATTTGATTATTTATTACAAATGGTTTCAGATGATACGAAAATAGGAAAAGTTCTATTCTGAAGCAGAAATAGTGATAGTTGCAGGATATAATCATTAATAGCAGGGACAGATGCAGGGAAAATTAAAGTAAAAAGTGAGATGCAAGGGCTTTCATACAGTCATATTTGAGCAAATAGTTTGGGAGCAAACAGATCTTTAAATCATAGCAGTTAATCCCTCTGTTAGATCGTCATGCTGAGTTCAGTGACCAGTGTTCAAAATGATCACCTTAAGTCACCACAAAAATATTAGATTACTTTTGATGCACTCTTTCAGAAACTAGAGAATTCTACAGTACATTTTACAAGCTCCCTCCTAAGGTAATTCAAACTTTAAAGTGCATTGGCCCTTAAATATGCTTCAGTTGCTAGAAAATCAGTTTATCTGGTGCACTTAGTTCCCCAGTGATGCTAGGTAATAGAGCACCATTGAACTTTAGCAGTGGATAAGTTCACAAATAGGAATGTAAGATATTCAAAGATTAGACTCCAATTGCGCACCAACCCTATTGTGAAAGCCTTTCCCTATAGAACTATAAACAACTAAAAGTACAGTTAAAGTAGTTCAAGAAGAGCAACACACTAGGAGTTCACACCTCAAGTTAGACCCGAAGCAACAGCTTTGCTATAGAGATTGGAATGGACAGGACTTTTTTTTTTTAATGTTTTAATTTAAGAAACAGTTACATGCTGCTTACTGTGTGCCTAACACTTCTAAGCCTTTTGCATAAATTAACTGATTTAGTTTTCATGAAGCAACTCTGTGAGTAAAGTACTATCATTGTTCCCATTTTACAGATGGCAGAACTGAGGCACAGATAGATCAAGTAACCAGCTCAAGTGCATCCAGCTGGTAAGTCTGGATTCAAGTCCAGGGATTCCATGCCCTTAGCTGCACTCTGTGCTAGGCTCACTGGATCTTTTCAGCTTATAGTCTTGAATTCCCTCTCCTATACGCTTCTTCCCCTTTTAAATGCAGTTCAGGCATGTTAGTGGGATTCCTCTTGAACACTTTGTGTCCTAATTCAAGTCCTGGTCAGGGCCAGCTATTTATTCTGCCCCAACTGTTTCTGGTCTCCAATTCAACGTATCTAATACTGTCTCACCAGATGTCATTCTTCTTGTTTAAAAATATGCAGTGTTTTCCCATTTCCTACAGAATAGGGGCCAGACTCCTTAGCATGACATTTTTGGTTGTGAGCAAGAGAAGTCTTCTCTGGTTACTTTGTGCAGAAAAGGAAGGCCATGGATGATACCTGGGTGATGGACAAGAGCAAGGGAGCACTGGGCATGGGCAGTGGGAACAAACTAGGCAGAGTGCTCCTGCGGCCCCAGCACAGCCTCCATGGATGGCTGGCTCTGCTGCCACTCTTGGTTGCAGCTGCTGCTCACAGGTGCTGTCTCTCATCTAGTCTCACCATCATCATAGTCTTCATGTCATGTGTTTCAGATTCAAAGGCCCAAGTAAGAGCACCCATTTAGCCAACACTGGCTCACTTTCCCAGGGGAAGGAACGGATGAGGAGCTCCCTCATTTTGCTACTTTTATGGAGTGTAGGTTTGCTGCCTCCACCAGGACTGACCGCACAGAATTACCTAAAAGTAGGAAGTTGGTTTGGTTCCTGTCAGCCCGAAACAATGACAAATAATTCCCCAATGTGGCTTTGACATTTTCTGTCTGCAACTCAGAAAGGATATATGGGCATGCACATTTATGTGTGCACGCATGCATGCACGTACATGTATTAACTGAAAAAGATTTCAGAAAACAATTCTTATCCATGAAAATGTAATAAACTGATAGTTTGTATATATTCTCATTTAAAAAAATGCTGGCTGTGACTCATTAAATTGATTTGAGTTTGAAAATCTTGTCCTACAGCATTCTCTATAGTATTATATATTCAAAATACTCCCAATGAGTAGTTGTATTCATGAAATGCTTATTTACGTAATAGACAAACCTTTTTACAATTCTGGTCTTTAAATGAATGTTTGTAACATATGAAGTATGGGATTTATTACCTTGACAACAAAGCAGGCAAAAATAAGAAGAAAACATGGATCTTTTGTGTAATGAAAAGCAACACTTTGTAGTTTCCAGACTATCTGTATCGTCAAAAGTTGTCCAATATAATATCTTAGCATGTTAGTTTAGCTCGCCAGAAAAATTTAAATCAATAGTAGTTTGCTAGAATGTGATGGGTTTTAATTTCTGATGCCCACTAAACAAGCATGTTTCTTTCAGCAAATACAAACTGAGAACCTGCCGTGGGTGAGGCCTTTTGCTGGGTGTTATGAAGGATATGGAGGTGAACTGGGCTGGGATCCTCGTCTGAAGGAGCTGGAAGCCTAGTACAGAAGAACAGACAAGCCTGTAGCAAATAGTTGTACAAGGTAGAAAATGATCAGGATCATGGGAAGGGAATAAATAAAATGCACAGGAATTCAGAGGAGTGCAATTGTCCAGTTCTTGATGAGCAAGTTCTGCAGAGCAAAGGAGGATTTCAGGGCTTCTCTCTAGAGGGACTTCCCCAACACCTCGTGCCTGCCATGGTGCAGCCAATGAGGCCATGGAGATCAGCATGGGCTCACAGACCCCTTTCTGCAGTAGGATTCTTGTCTTAGCATGTCTTTGTTCCTACAACCCCAGCCACTTCTGCCATCAAATCAATGCTTAATGTATATAGGGTGAGTGAGTGGACCTAGTTTTGGCAGCAGAGCTCCTGTGGACAGTGATGAGTACTCAGCCACCAGCATTATGGTCGAGGGCTCCACACAGGTTTCTCCGGGCCAGAGAGGGGCTTGGGAGTTCTTTGGGGAAGTAGTGTTGGCCCAGCATCTAGAGAGGGGCAAGAACTCACAAACAGGGCTTTGATCCCAGTGCTTGCCCATCTCCAAATCAGAAATGATGAATTTATCTGTGAACTTGGCAAAGTTCTGTTGAGTGTCTGTTATATGAAAGTTCTGGTACAGAAAGGGATCCGCAGATGCTAAATGACAAGGACCCTGCCCTCTAGAGCAGCCAAGTCCTGGGAACAAAGTAGGGTGGGGAGGAGTCAGGAGGAAGCATATACAGAAATAAGCGTGGGCAGTAAGGATAGAAAGGTGTAAGTGCTATAAGCGAGGCACAGGCAGAGAAAGTGCAGCCGTGGTCTTGGACACAAGGAAGTCGGGAACTCCATACTGACTTTAGCACATGTGAACCAGGCACATTTTCGTCTGTTGTTATTCTTTAGTAATGATACCAATGTCTTGCAAACCTGCTTCTTCCTCACAAAAATTAACCTGGTATTGTTAACCTAGGACATAGTCTGCACCAAAGTACTTCTGTGTCTTGTGAGGCTCTGCTGAACACAGAATCTGCTCTCTAGGAATATGCTCCATGGATGTAATGTTGAAAAGGAATAGTATTGCCGTTTGAGTTTTGAAGATGAAACTATTTCCATGTTCTGGCAGATGGCCCATCGTAACAATTCTTTTCTTATCTGATTGTAGCTAGCTCTTTTAAAGATGCAGTTCTGACTCAGACACTTTCACCAGTCCCTTACTATGTAGGGATTTGGTTTCTGGAACAGAGACTAAATATTTCTCTTGTATGGACGGGCTGTGCAAGTTCCTGGAGAGGGGAGTAGGGCAAAACCGGAAGGTAGGTGGATGTGGAGCAGCTGTAAGCTGGGGTTGAGAGTGGGCAGATGAAGGGTGAGGTACCAATGGAGGATCTTCCCAGGTGCTGCAAAAGTTTAGTTGCAGGCACAGAGCACTTTGCACCAGATGCTGTTAGGAACGCATAAAAGCAAACAGCAACAGAACTCATTCTTATATCTCTGGGCATTACTCCTTTCTGTGGCCCAATCAACCAGGTACATAGCAATGAATCTGAACATGTATTTTTTTAATGCAGTGACATAATATATACTCCATTTATTTAATAACCCCCCTATGGAATAAGTGTGTTATATAGATTTTTCCTAGTCCTCCCAACAAAGCTACAAGCCTCTATTTTTAGATCCATTCGAATGCTGATAAGGACACAGGATGAGATTAGTGAGTTACCACATAGTCACAGGATGACAGAACCATGATCCAAAGCATAGGGTGCCACATTCCAGCACATCCTTTGCCTCTGCTTTGTATGGATGGTGGCCATTGTGAAGGCATCCTGAGAGGCCTGACAACAGGCAGGTTTTTGTTTGTTTGTTTGTTTTTTGGTATCTCTTTATGACAGGAGGGCTGTGTCTTCTAGGGAGCACACTACTTGATAGAACATGCTGGATAATTCAGAAACATCCTGAGTTGCCTTTCCACAGGCAATTGGACAATCTTTAAATCTGTGACTCTCTTCTGATGCTGCGACTTAAAGTAGCTCAGCTTTTTTTTGAAATCCTTCATCCATTGAATTCAGGGACAGGAGGGGATGTGGTCTCATCTGCCTGCTCAACCCCTGGTGAATCTGGGGTCTGCTGGTCTCTGAACACACAAGAAATATGCGTCTTTCCTCCCACTGATTCAGTTTCAAGTTCAGATGTCCTGTTATTTCAGCAAGAACATCCAATCTGTTGTGTTCCTAGGCATCCAATACAGTGATCCTCTTAGATTTCTTAAATTTAAAATTTCAATTTAAACTTGGAAAATCACAAGGTAGATTTTTTTAATGGGTTTGTAGCTTTAATCCTTCATTAAAATTATCTGAACCTTCACACTTTGCTATAGTTTTCTTTAATTGTATCATAAGAAAACAGTGGTTTTAAATTTTTAAATTTCTATTATAGTGATAAAAGGCTTATTATAAGAAATTGCAGTCCTCTGTCTGCCCACCCCTCCCATTTCAACTCCTACTCCCCAGAGGCAACAGATATCAAATAACTTCACTGATTCTTCTGATATACAGGTCCACCATTCTAAGAAGATGCTCTGTTTCTATCTTTTGATTTCATCAATTTTGGATATTTATCATTACAGCAGTGGAGAATTCAGATGTCTTACTGCGTTTTCTTACTAAACATATCCCTTTCTTTAGACTTCCAAAATTTGGGTAAATTAGCAGTAACTATTTACTTTAACTGTGTGAGTCTACTTAAACTTATTTGCATTTTCTTCTGCCTCCGCCACTCCTGAGACAGCAAGACCAACCCCTCCTCTTTCTCCTCCTCCTCACCCTACTCAACGTGAAGATGACGAGGATGAAGACCTTTGTGATGATCCACTTCCATTTAATGATAGTAAACATATTTTTTCTTCCTTGGGGTTTTCTTAATAACATTTTCTTTCCCTCTCGCTTTACTTTATTGTAATAACACAATATATAACGCACATACAAAATATATGGTAATCAACTGTTTATGTTATCCATCAGGCTTCTGCTCAGCAGCAGGCTATTAATAGTTCAGTTTTGGGGGAATCAAAAGTTACTTGTGAATTTTCAACAGCACAAGGTTGGTGCTCCTAACTCCCACGTTGTTCAGGGGTCAACCATATATGATTATTATTTGTAATTTGTTGATATTCTTATTAGTGTACCATGATGATTGGTTTCTTTTGTCATGAAACTTTCCCCCCCACTGGAGTTAGTAACTGCCACATGAGGTTGGTATTGCTAATTGCTGCCCAGTAGCCATTTCCTCTTTCTCATTGCTGGCTGAACTCTGATTTTGTTGTGTTGTTCGCCCCTTTGCCACTTGATTCAGTAACTCCTGATTGTGCCATGTCAGTCACCAGAGCCCCATCTCCTGCCCTGGGGGGAAAAGCCTGCAGGGCTTGCCTCTGGAAGATTTCTTTATCTTAGAGAGACAAACAAGGAAGAAACATCCTCCCTGTCACTTAGAGAAGAGTTCCAAAACCCCGTGGGACACTTATTAAATGCAATCATACAAGCACATCAGGACCATCGGTTGCGGTTTCCTCGCTGGATCTGCTTTCCACCGCCTTCTGTCTTTCTGTTCCAATCTGAACTGGTTCATCTCTGGGCCTGGCCACCACCCATTTCCTTTTGGTTCATCTGTCCTAGCTCCCCTATCTTCTTCATTTACATAGTCATTTTGCAGAAGCATATTCTTTAGAGATTTGGGGAATATACATATATTTGAATTTTTGCATGTTCGAAAATGTATTTATTCTGTATTCACCCTTGATTTGATAGTTTAGCAAGATATAGAGTTCTAGGTGGAAATCATTTTTTCTTGTGGTGTTACCAAATACTCGCTTTTACTGTTCAGAAATCCGTTGCCAGTGTGATTCCTTTTATACGTGATTTATTTTAAGTCTTTTGAGGATTTAGGGCTTTCCATTTGTTCCTAGGACACTGGAATTACTTGATGCTGTGCTTTGCATATTGCAGTTTTTTTTTTCTAGACTTTTGGTGGGCCCTTTTAATTGGGAGACTTGTGTTTTTCAGTGTTGAAAATATTCTTGTTTTGTTTCCCTGGTAATTTTCTCCTTTTGTTTTCTCCATTCTTCTTCTTCTTTTTTTTTTTCTGTGTATCTGTTAGAATTTAGAGCTCCTAGGTTGATCCTCTAATTATTTAATCTTTTCTCTCTTAGTTTCTTTTTTTGGGGGCAATTCTAATTTCTGAGAGATTTCCTTGACTTTAATGCCTTCTTTGAGTTTTACATTTTAATTGTCATATTTTTTATTTCTATAAGCATCTACTTATTCCCTGTCTCTTTCTGTAGCACCCTATACTTGTTTTATAGACACTTATCTCTCTGAAAAAATTAATTAGAATTTTAAAATATTTTCTCCTGTCTTTCAAGTGGGGAATACACAATCTATGGTATAGCCATATAATGGAATACTACTCAGCAGTAAAGAGGAACAAACTATTGGTACATGTGAAAATATGGATGAACCTTGAATGCAATATGTATTGTACACTATTACTATTAGGTATAATAGATATATCCAACTACTTTTATTAATGATATATCAATAATATAGTATAATAATATAATCTAGGTTTATCCATATTAAAAATGAAAGAAGCCAGACTTGAAAGGCTGCATGTTGTTTGGCTATATTGATATGACATTCTGGAAAAGACAAAACTGTAAGGATGGAGAATAGGTCGTATTTGCTAGTGGCTCAGGGAGAATAGAGATTACAAAGCAGTAACTTGAGAGAAGTTTTTGGGGTTATCAATTGTTCTGTATCTTAACTGTGTTCATGGTTTCTCTGTGTATGTGTCAAAACTAACAGAACTATAAACTAAAATAAATGAATATATTGTTGTGAATGAAAATCTTTTAAAAAGGTGTTCTTATGTTTTCTTTATTTTTTAATGCCTTTTTTCATTTCAAGTCTTTCTTACATATTTGATCATTTTTTTGCTATTCATTCGTGTTTAAGAATCAGGCATTAAAAAGCTGATTGACATCTAGGGCCACATATTATGTGTTGTATGCCTTTGCTCTAGTAGGTGTTGCGAGTATGGAGGATAAAAAGCTATAAAGGCCAGGCACGGTGGCTCACTCCTGTAATCCCAGCACTTTGGGAGGCTGAGGCGGACAGATCACAAAGTCAGGAGTTTGAGACCAGCTTGGCCAATATGGTGAAACCCCGTCTCTACTAAAAAATACAAAAATTAGCTGGGCATGGTGGCACGTGCCTGTAGTCCCAGCTACTCAGGAGGCTGAGGCAGGAGAATCGCTGGAACCCAAAAGGTAGAAGTTGCAGTGAGCTGAGATCACACCACTGCACTCCAGCCTGGGCAACAGAGCAAGACGCCGTCTCAAAAAAAAAAAAAAAGCTATAAAATGCTTACCGACACACACACGCACACTTACAGTCACACAGAGAATGCTTCCTCTTTCCTAAATAAATTATCTTTTTCTACTTTAATACCTCTAGAGTTTTCCTCTTCTTTTTCTTCTCTCTTTTCCTCCAGCCTCCTTGGAACCAGAATCTGGCTTTTGGTGGGGAATGGAGTCTTGGGATAATTTGTCCAGCATTACTTTATTCTTTTCACATTAATCAGAGGACTTGCCAGCTCAAGCGTCCCCCTTTCCTTGCCACTTTCCTAACACATCCTTGGCCTACAGGGCTTTGGCCTTTTATAGGCTAGGACCCCCTTCCTTCTTTCCTTTGTGGTTGAGAAGGCCACCACATACGGACCACACTCTCAGCCTGTCCGTCTGCTTGGGAAGTTCTGTCCCACTGCTGTGGGGAGGTTTTCTTCCTATTTACTTGCTCTATCACAATCCCTTTTGACATCAGAGAGTGCTCCCATTGAGAGTTGAGAACTGTGTTGATCAGAATTCCTGGTTTCTTCTCCCCCGTCAGAGCTGTCCTCACACTGTAGTTAGAAAGACTGCCTAACAGTAGACTTGAAAGAGATTTCTCTGGTCAGGAGAAGGGGAGTCAGTGTATAGCTATGCTAGTCCCAGTGGCTAGCATTCAGATGGTGGAGGACTGTCTGGGCTGCTGCTGCAGTCCTGGAGAGCTGCCCCTGGGAGAGGCGCCCCTGGGGTCAGGAGCCTCCCTGGAAGCTGCCAGGACTACCTGCCAGAGAGGACGCGTTAGCATCGTTGTTCCCCTTCCCATGCCTAACACTTATGCATACATGTCATAAGTGTAAGAGGATGCGACTGAATCACTAAACCGAATTGACTAATTAATCAGCTTTTTAACTATTTTATTTAAAAGATAAGAAGCGTGAGACCTATGGAATTTCTTTGAGAGTCTTTGATTAAAATGGATGTGTTCGGGTATTTAACAGTGAATTTCTAAATTGGTTTTTAAATATTTAAAACATGCCCTTGAAAATTCATACTTACTCAGATTTGTGCTTTTGAGAATGTTTGATTTTTGTTGCTTTGAGAAATTGTCTATTCTGATAATGAAGATGTGCGAAGCCTAAACGCCATCCTGAAAATGCTAGCAAGACAGTTTTCCCCCCTTGCATTATAGATTGGGTGCTAGTCAAACACGCATCAACATGCTGCTCTTTTAAAAGGCACTCTTAAATTTTGTTGGGAATATAAATATCTTTTACTATTTTTCTTCGATCTTTGGTGAAATATTGGAGGATTACTACAAGTTATCCAAAGCAATCTTATTCATTTATCTCAGTTGAACAGAAAAACCAATCATTCTCCCCAGCATATATCATTTATTTTTCCTTCATGTTTCTGGGCTGAGTTGGTTCCTAACTGAATAATATGGTTTTTCCTTTTTAATTTATTTTCATTTCCTTATCTCTTCCTTAAATATATTCCAAGCCTGCTGATCCAAAATGCTTTGTTCATTACAAAGTCTAACTAATGAAAATATATAGTCTTATGACGGGTCCTGGGACATGAAAGTGTATACCTTTCCATTTAGTTGGAGGGTTTTGCACTCACCTGTGCAGTTTATTTAATTACTTTCTGGTTGCATCATGGTGTCACATATTCAGCTTCATCCTTCTAGGGATCTAGTTCATTTGACAGAAGAAAGGATATGAACTTCTGATGAAAGATAAAATAAATTCACCTTCAGGATAAAAAGGAATTTGAAGGAGCCCTGTGTAAAGTGACCTGGTGCAGGCTTTTGAGCTATAAGTGAACCTCACTTCACTCCTGATGATGTTAGAATGATTTATTTCTTCCTTTCAGATAGCAAACAACCCCTGAGGTTTATAGCCTGCAGTCCTGTAGATAAGGGAGGGTCCTGTGCCACCTCCATCCATTCCGTCAGTCTAAGGCGTATGGAAGAGAGTCAAGGGCGTGCAGCTCAAGTGTGCCTCCTGCTCTGAAGTAAACCCACGTGGCGAAGCTTGGTGGAGAGTGGCTTAGCAGAGGAGCTTGAGTAACTGTCTGTGCTGCCCTTTCAGTTTGCACCAACCCGACTCACCCCCACTCCCGGGAATCAGCTGCCTTCCCTGGAATTAGCTTTTCTCCCCACCTGCTCAGGTGGATTTTGGGATTCTCTGGCAGCTACTCAGTCCAGCGGGTTCACATTGCAGAGGAGAATAAGGCCATCGGATTTGTGGTAGGAAGGAAGAAGTGGAGAGGGTTTGTTGGGAATATTCATATAAGGCGTTTGTGGTTAGAAATTAGGAAGGGAATAAATTAGTGAAATATTACAGGGCTATATTAATGCTCAGGCAGGTGACTACTTAGAAAGAGATATGCTAAAAGAATGGGTCCACGCCAGGCGTGGTGGCTTATGCCTGTAATCCCAGCACTTTGGAAGGCCGAGGCGGGCAGATCACGAGGTCAGGAGATCGAGACCATCCTGGCTAACACGGTGAAACCCCGTCTCCACTAAAAATACAAAAAATTAGCCGGGTGTGGTGGTGGGCGCCTGTAGTCCCAGCTACTCGGGAGACTGAGGCAGGAGAATGGCGTGAACCCAGGAGGCGGAGGTTGTAGTGAGCCGAGATCGCACCACTGCATTCCAGCCTGGGTGACAGAGCGAGACTCTGTCTCAATAAAAAAAAAAAAAAGAATGTGTCTAACCTCAGTTGCGTTCAGGTGCCAGGCAGGTAGCAGAGGCTATGAAGCAACCAGGTGTGAGTTACTAGGCCAGGTAGCCACTGCAGAAGGGGAAAGTGTGTGCCCTGCAAACATAAACTCGAATTCCATTTTTAAAAGCACTGTTGCCTAGTCCTGTGACAAGACAACAAAAACATTGTCTGATTCAGCTCTTGGGGTGCCATTTGAAATGCCTATAGGAAAAATACATTGTCTTTTCTGTAATTCAGGGTATTTCCTTTCCTCTTCGTTTGGAGTCCGTGTCTCCTTTTTTCAGTCTTCTGTTAATGAGCACAAGCACATAACATTGGTATTGGAACAGTTTGGATCTTATCTGTTATTTTGTAGATGGCATATTAATCTTCAATATGTTGGCTTTTCAAACCTGTCTCGTGAAGTAATGGCAGAGAATTTATCACAGACTCTTGATGGTCAAAGCCAGTGTTCTTGTTGCCATTTGAAGCTGCCAGTGTTTTAAACTAAATTAAAAAAAATTTCCTTCCTTCACCAGAACAGGTAACACTCAGTTTTTCTGGTAAGCAGATAGGGTTGCAGATAATTGAAATCCATAGATCAATCCCATGCTTTATTTTAGGTATTATTTTACCCTCTTTCCTTATGAAATCGTTTGTTAGAGCAAACAGTGTTTGACAGATTTGAGTTTCCCAGTGGCTTCTTTTCTTTAGAACTTCACCACTGGGGCAATAACAAGGAACTAAAAAGGAAATGGGTAGCTGGGGTTAAAGGGGACATATAACTCTGGCATCACTTACAAATCCTGTACTTAGACCTTGAATGATACAGCCCTTCCATGTGTGCGAGTGGCGGGAGGCCAGCCTGATACTTTGTTAAACTATCCACACATACGAATGCATATATGCCCACAGACATACACATACCTACATTGCAGGAAGACGCAAAGATCTCATTTCCCCACCCCTTCAATTGGGATTTCTGTCTTTTTCTTACCATTACATGGTACTTCGTATTTCTGTTTAATGGCATATTTTATTATACCCTGTCTAGTTTTTATTAGTGATTAGCTATATGTATGTTGTATCATTTTCCCTCAGGAGATAGCAATTTCTCCAAGGATTAGGACCCTTCTTTTCTTTATCTTTCATTTCCTATTGCTCCTTACACTGTGTGTTTTAAGCCATTCGATGCTCAGTGAATCAGGTCCATCTCAGAGCTGTTGCCTTGCTTTTCTCACCTCCCTAACCCAGGAGGCCTTGTTCCACAGAGGCTGCAGTCCGTGAAGGGGAATAAGCAGCAGACTGGGGCTGAGGAGCCAGGCCCCACCCTGCTGTGACAGGGCCTACCTGTGGGACTTTGAGTAATTCACACAGTTGCTCAAGACTGTGGTTTCCTCATTTATAAAACAAGAGGGCTGAACTAATAACCTGTTTCTTCTCACTTATAACATTCGGTGATTAATATACTGTTAGCAAGACATGACCCAGAAAGCTAAATAAATTAGGAAAGACTTGATGGTGACACCATACTAATTCATTCAACAGGTATTTATTGAGTGCCTACAATGTATGGAGTACTAGCCTGGTCACTGGGATCTGTGGTGAGCAGGACTTACCCATCCTTACCTTCATGGAGCTTTCATTCTGTTGGGAGAGGAAGACAATGAACCAATAAACAAACACATAAAATAGCTGTTAAAGGCTGGGAAAGAAATGACAAGGGGCTGTGACTGAGGGTAGAGGAGGACCATCCAGGAAAGCCCCTCCTCAGAAGGGCTAAAATGTGAGAAGGGGGAGAGTCAGGCATGGAACATGCAGAGCTGTGTCGACAGCAAGGCAAAGGTGGCTAGAGCCGAGAGTGAGGGGAGTTTCACAGTGCCATGCAGGCCAGGGTAAGGCTGCCAGTGGGGATTTTGTAGCCCAAAAATGACCTGATCTGATTAACCTGTCAAGATATTCCCCTGGCTGCCATGTACAGGGAGAATGGATCTTTAGAGAAGCAAGAGCAAAGTCCGGGAGCATGGTGGGAGATGTGTGGCTTCCATGGGAGATGCATTCTGCATGGACTCCTCTTCCTCCATAGGAGGGAACAAACCACAGATGGACACAGTGCCCGAGATGACTCCCAGGTACACTGTGCTAGGGGAAAGAAGCTAGACCCAGAGGCCACCCACTTGCTGTATGGTTACATTTAAGCGACATTCTGGAAAAGCAACATTGAAGGAACAGAAATCAGATCGTTGGCTGCCATGGGTTGGTGGAATGTTTGGAGATGATAGAACTATAATTGAGGTGGTGGGAGTTGCAAGACTGTATGCCAAAACTCGCAAAACTGTACAGTAAAAATGGTGATAACTGTGTGTAAATTATACTTTAGTAAAAAGCAGAATAACATCCTGAGCAAGAAAAAAATGTTCAATTTGAATGATGGTCATTCTAATTAGGTGCTCTGATCATTCTAATTAGGAAGAGGTTTTCAAGAAAAGGGATGGAGCGGGAAGTGGGGAAATGGAGGGATAGAATGAAGAGTGGCATGTTTTTCTCTTGAGGGTAGTAGGTATTTATTCAACAAATAATTACATTCTGTGCCAGGCCCTGCTAGGCACTGGAGAAGTACTTGCAAATGAAACTCATGTTGGAGCTTAAGAGTTCTGTGTGAAGATGCAAATGTGCATACCCGTTAACACAGGGATTTTGCCTTTAGGAATTTATCTGAAGGAAGTAAAGGGTGCCATAAAGTTGTGCATTCACTGATTTTCCGTGAAAAGTTATTTAACAAGACAAAAACTGAAGACAACCTAAACTCTGACGATAAGGGGAACTGGTGAATAGATTATAGTGTAATTGCTTATTAAACATGATAAAGTATTTATTACATGTATTTATATGGGAGGAAGAACATGACTTGCGAAGTGAAAAATTGGGGTTATAGAACTCATTCCATGTGTGTAAAAACAAAAAATCAAAAATACTATATTTTTACTGTTTCTTTTTTTTTTTTATATCTAATGAAGTTTCGTTCTTCCTTTTTTTTAGACGAAGTCTCGCTCTGTCACCCAGGCTGGAGTGCAGTGGTGCCATCTCGGCTCTGTGCAACCTCCGCCTCCCAGGTTCAAGCAATTCTCCTACCGCAGCCTCCTGAGTAGCTGGGATTACAGGTGCGTGCCACCACACCCAGCTAATTTTTGTATTTTTAGTAGAGACGCGGTTTCACCATGTTTGTCAGGCTGGCCTTGAATTCCTGACCTCGTGATCCACCCACCTCAGCCTCCCAAGGTGCAGGGATTACAGGTATGAGCCACCATGCCCTGCCAATTCATTTCTTTTATAATTGGCAACGTAAATAGTTCCACTTTGGAAAAAAATCATCCGAGACAAAAACAAAACAAAATAAACATTAAGCACAATAGGCGAGGAATGAATGCTCTTTATTTTCTGGGTGAAATTCTCCCCTGGAAAGGACTTTTTTTTTTTTAAGGGTATGCTTGAAATGCTTTTTTTTGGCAAATGTGAATGAAACTTCTTTTGGAGAAACATGCAGCATTTTTATTGGAGGAGATTTTAAATATCAATGAATATAATATTTTGTTTAAATATCACCTTGGTCTAAACTAAAAAAAAACCATTACCCACTTTCCTGGTCCTCTGTAGAGGGGAAATAGCAGCATTTCATTTATGTATATATTCTTCTTTATTCTTTCTACTCATGTATATATTCTTCTTTACTCTTTCTACTCTACTCTTCTTTACTACTTTCTACTCATTTTATTTATTTAAAATAAAAATAAAATAGCCTCTGCTACCTCAATAAAAAAGATATTCTGAACACAGTCCTATTTATATATTAGAATAAAATGTGATATGCTACCCGTGTTATGTACATAAGATAAAGAGAGTAAAGCAGGCTCAAGAGAGCTATTATATTTTGTGTTATGTGACACCATAGATAGCTGCAGAGTCCCTGAATATGTATTTTAACATCTCCCAAGGAATAATTCAGTTTTTAACCATATTGTAAGGACACTGTACTTGTAAGTGTCATTTAGTCTGCAGAGCATCAAGTGTTAGATTATAATTGTGCCTGTTGAGAATAAACATACCTAACATTATGAAATAAGACCAAGAACCTGAATATTCCTAAGTAATTACAACTGCAGAAAACGTGGAGGTATTATTACCAGGAGACTTTCAGATGAATACATTGACTTGTACATAAATACGTAACTACATATACAATTATCCTATTAAATGTGGCAAAACACTATAGGCGCCAAATACGTACCCAGTAGAGATGCCAACTAAACTTTGAGAGCTAGGATTTTGAATTGTTTTGCATTGTTACATTTACCCTTGAATTTTGGGTTCATATTCTGTTCATTTTTCTGTATCCTAAAGTTCTACAGGATAACTTACTGCATGGCAGAAGCTGTAGTTGGAGCTCCTTTGGCAAATAAGTTTTATGAAGTCAGATGAACTTGCATTTACATTCAGAGGCATGGTGGTTGAATGTATATATGAAAATTCACAACTGATAAAGCATTACACAGCAGACCTGGCAGCTAAGGAGAGCTGTACGACCGGTACTTCTCAATCTTTCGAAACCCATGCCTCCTTTTACTAACTTAAACATCCCCAAAATTTTCTTCAGTTTATTTTCAAAGTAAAGTATTGTGACAAATACAAATCAAACTGATGATCAGAATATACTTTTCTATCTACTCTTACTTGGATATTCTGATATAGCTCTCTTGGGAGGACGTCTAACCAGTTGCTCAGTTGGGAAGGGTGGCTTTACAATTTTCATCTTGAAAGATTGGAAAAAAAAAAAAAAAAGGACTCACATTGTAGTGAACATTTCACCTTTTTGAGCTGAAGTTGGCATGAGATTACCTCATCTGGAGTGCCTACTATGTGCAAAGTGCTGTCCCAGAAATTACATAGGAAACAGAAGTGCCTGTGGTATTAACCTTCAGCCTTCAGTGAGCTCATAATTTCATAAAGGGAATAAGACACATGTAACGATAATAATGAGTCACATATAACTGTAGTAAAAGACACACTTAACTATTTTAGATGTATATGGCTATGATTAAAAAGCATGATATGAGGCCGGGCGCGGTGGCTCACGCCCGTAATCCCGGCGCTTTGGGAGGCCGAGGTGGGCGGATCACAAGGTCAGGAGATCGAGAACCTTCCTGGCTAACACGGTGAAACCCCGTCTCTACTAAAAATACAAAAAATTAGCCAGGCGTGGTGGCAGGCGCCTGTAGTCCCAGCTACTCGGGAGGCTGAGGCAGGAGAATGGCGTGAACCTAGGAGGCGGAGCTTGCAGTGAGCCAAGATCGTGCCACTGTACTCCAGCCTGGGCGACAGAGCAAGACTGTCTCCAAAAAAAAAAAGCATGATATGACAGTTGCAAAAGGAAGGATCTGTGGATTCAGGACACAGAGAGAAAAATACCTAGTTCTACCTCTACCTTTTTGGTGAGGGAAGGGAGAAGAGGAGAGAATTTAGGAAAGGTTTCATGAAGGAGGTGGCTTTGAGCTGGAATTTGATGCTTAGAGCATGCAGCTTTTGGGTAGGAGGATGATTTTACAGGGCAAATGTACTTTAAGCAGAAGAGTAAAGGGGATTAAATCTGGAAACATATGTAGGCCCAGTGCTCATTGGACCTTGAATGTCAAGCCGAGAGGTGTCACTTTAGCCTGTCATTGGGCTGGGCCACTCAGGGTGATATTCTTGGATGGCACCGTGGTGGATCCACTGAGTTTCCCTTCATTCAGGAATGCCTTTCATGCTGTATTGCACCAAAAAAAATGAGTCACTGGAAATCAAAGCCTAAAATGGATGAATAAATTCTACATGAGTGTGTAGATGCTATCATTTCACTTCATGATTTCATGATTTAGAAATGTATGTGCATTTGGCTGGGCCCAGTGGCTCATGCCTGTAATCCCAGCACTTTAGGAGGCCAAGGTGGATGGATCACCTGAGGTCAGCCTGGCCATCATGGTGAAACCCCGTCTCTACTAAAATACAAAAATTAGCTGGGCGTGGTAGTGTGCGCCTGTAATCCTAGCTACCCAGGAGGTTGAGGCAGGATAATTGCTTGAGCCCAGAAGGCGGAAGTTACAGTGAGTTGAGATCACACCACTGCACTCCAGCCTGGGCGACAGAGCGAGACTCCGTCTCAACAACAACAACAACAACAAAAAATAAATGAAAGATAGGCAGAAACAATTTTGTTTTGAGCAAGGAGAGCGTGTGATGCTCTGGCTTCATGCTAGCAACCCTGATGCTGAGCCCATGTTAGGTTTTTTAAAGCATTGATAATTGGTGAGTTAAGAGTACTATGAAAAATAAACAGTGGCCCTTACTCAATTGTAGGTTACTGTGTAGGACCAGTCATGGTACTTCAGCCTCATTTTCTTGTCTTTCTTCACTTTCATTTTCTTTATTTTTCATGAGAGGCAACATTATAATTACTAACATTTCAGTGTCATGATTGACAGAGTTTCTTATGATGCTCTTGTGGACAAGATGGGGGCACACACAGTGGCTGCAGGGACTGGTGGGCAGAGGGGTGCCTGAGGAGTGCTGATCAGATGACCATTGTGGAAGCATTGCGGGGTCACATCCTTTTGGCACCAGGGGCTGCTGTTTTGTCCCCTGCTGTGTTCTGCTAACATTGGTGTCAATGAATGACACCAATGAGTGATTTATCAGTGAATTATCAATGAATGATAATGTAGAAGGAACTCTTAGCTCTTCAACAATAGTATGGAAACGAGAATGGATTGCAGATATTTTCGATGAAAAATTAAGGATGGACTCCACAAGTTTTAAAAGGATAGAACGATGCATTGAGACCAGCAAGATGATGTCTGCGAAGTATATTTTTATGGTCCCACCTGTGGGTGCTCAAGCCAGTTACAAATGTCTTGGATTGAGTCAGTGGAGTTTAGGACAACTTATATGGTACTTTGGTGTTTTAATTAATGATGTGGAACTGGAGGGTGATTTATATGTCCATGAGGAGGTCATTCTTAGAATGCGTGGTTAGAAGTATAACTAAGAGAATGGAAGGCTTGCTTTCTTGTGACTCTAGATGATGCAGTTAGAACTTAAGCATTGTGCATAGCTCTGGGCACCTTGTTTAGGAGGGACTTCAGTTTCCCTGGTGCGTGTACTTAGAGGAAAGCTGTTTGAATGGTGGGAGTTTTCAAAAGCTAATCCCACAGATGGGAGAATCTGAGTTCTTTGACAAGGAGTAGAATAGGTTTTGGGAGGAAGGGAGCATATAGCTCTTTGTAAATACCTGAAAGGTCATCTGGTGGAAGAATTGCCTCATTCTGCTCTAGGGAGGCAGAGCTTGCCAACAAAGACCCTGCCCAGAGGTGTGGTGACTTTTCTGGCCCTAGAACCAGGGGAAGCCATGTAGAAGACTATTAAGCATCAGGTAGGTTATAAGCCTACATCTTTACATTCGTTTCAAACTAGTACTTAACTGATTGATTTTTTTTCAAGATAAAATATCGCTTACCTCTAAGGCCATCATTGTTAACTTTTTATGATAATAGATTTGAGGCATATGAAAGTTACATGTCTCACTCTGGGAAAATGCACCTCAAATAGGGGTTTGTACCATTGGTTGACCTAGTTGCACATTTTATTTAATCGCACACAGTCTTGTATTATGTATGAGTTTGAACTTTTATGATCATGTTATATGTTCTGTGAAAACATTTATCTTAGTAGAGGGCCTTGGATTGAAATTTAGATCCGGAAAGAAATTCGTGTTTGTGTTTACTTTGCCGCTGTCTTATGGCAGGATGAGGGAGCTGGGGTGAGGGATGCGTGAAGCCACGTAAGGAGGAGGGAAGCTGACAGGAAACATGACTTCCTGTACATAATTTTGCCTGATAAAATTGAAGAAAGTTTTTAAATTTGCTTTTCCTGTCTTATGTGAACTTCCACGTGTTGTTTTCCGGTTTTGTTTTTCTATTCTTGTTCTTACAATAGTGTCCGTTTTCCTTTTGTTCTTCTGTGTGGTGTATGATTCCATTCATGGGCAGCTTTTCTTCTTTACTGCTTCTGCTTTCTATCTGTGTCACAGCTCTGCCACTCATGAGCTATGTGACCTTGGGAATGTTACCTTCTCTGTGCTTTCATTTCCTTACCAGGACGGGGGGAAAAAAAAAAAAAAAGCAAGGGGATGTGAAGACCTGTCTTTGGAGGCCTGCTATAAATATTAAGTGTCCTAACTTAAATTAAAATTGAATATTAAAGACTTATAATTGTGTAATTTTAATTTAAAATTAAATTTTAGGCCAGGTGCTGTGGCTCATTCCTGTAATCCTGGCACTTTGGGAGGCGAAGGTGGGAGGATCACTTGAGGCCAGGAGTTTGAGACCAGTCTGGTCAATGTATCGAGACCCTATCTCTACAAAAAATTAAAAAATTAGGCAGGTGTGATGGTGTGCACCTGTAGTCCCAGCTACTTGGGAGGCTGACCCAGGAGGATCTCTTGAGCCCAGGAGTTCATGGTTGTAGTGAGCTATGAACATGCTACTGCACTCCAGCCTCAGCAACAGAACGAGATACAGTCTCAATTTTTTAAACAAATTTGTATAATTGCTGAGAAGATACTGGGCCCCTAGGAGGTTCCAGCTTTCTTTCTGTCCCTTACCAGTGAGTACCAGTTATTGTTTACTGACAAAGAACATTTATGATATAGTTCCTTAAAAATTAAAATACAACTCTTTCTAGCATGACATTGGTTTTATATTTCTTTGTCACTTTCTTGCAATCATGTTATGTGTTGCGGACCTTGGTGCTTTGTTTTTATTTGTCTCTGCTGAGCGAAGTTTCTTTCTTTCTCCCAGCTTCAACAATTCAAATCGAAGAGGGCTCTTGGCTGCATATTTATACTTCTGCCCACAGAAAATTAGAGGCAGTTCCCTTCTGTGGATGGCCTATATTTATGAACTTTCTTGCCCTTCTTGACTTTCCAAGATACCCATTTCCCATCCCAGAGAGCACAGCATTCTTTTAAACTGCAATTTCATTGATTTGCCTACATGCTTTTTGTATTTGTGCTTAGAGAACATGTGTATCTTCAAGGGAAACACTTTTAAAATTGAATAAACAAAGAAACAAGGGTTTGTTGAGAATCCCCTCTGTGTCAGGAAACGAAGACTGGGATCAGGGTATCAGCAACTTGGTTGATGGCTATATTGGGGTCAGGCTGCACCAGGGGGTGCGACTGGCTTACTGGAGATAAGGCTGGGAGGAGAGTCACACATGTCGTGGAAGGAACAGAAGAGCAGTGTGGTAGGGAAATGAAGGCGCACATGCACATGTATGACTCTGTGTATTTTCCCATGATGATACAAACATGGGGAAAGAAATGGAAAGATCTAGATGTTAATATGTCTTGGGGTATGGGATAGAAGAGGGAAATTTTAAAAAACTCCTGGCCTCAAGTGATCCTCCCACCTCAGGCTCCCAAAGCATTGGGATTACAGGTGTGAGCTACTGTGCCCAGCCCTCATATTCTTTTTAATATGTGAAACAACATATTAACAGTGATGAAGGGAAAACAAGTGGGTGGCCACGTTGCCATGTAACCTGTTTCAGGAGTAGCCTCACGTGTGGTGTGCACGTGTGCTTGCACATTCTTGATGAATGAAGAGGAAAGTGTGGAAGGCTGCGAGTTTCCATTGGGGGAACTGGTGATGGGGCAGAACCTTGTTACTGTTAAAATCCCCTATTTCCTAGTGCCTAATAAAATGTATTCATAATAGTGGATGAAACAGTGTCAACCTTGAATGGAATGGTTTAGTGGTGATCTGTGAATCTACTTTAACAGAAAAGCATATTCTGTGTAGATTTTAAACTCCTTCAGGGCAGAAATAACACTGATCTTCCTCATCCTTCATTTGGTCATTTATTCATTCATTCATACTACAAATACGTACTAAGTGCCTAATGTGTATGCCAGGTATTAGACACTATTTATTTTCAGTGTCTAGCAAATCTGAAAGTCTTTTTTTTTAATTCTTCAAAGTGAAAATACAGGATATTACAAATTCATCATTATAGGATGACCTAGTGAGTCAGGAAGGCTTCCTGGAGGAAGTGGTAGTCATATTGCATATTGAAGGACGCAAAGGACTTGTAAGATGAGGTTGGGGGAGGGTTCTACATTCCACGCAGCTGGAAGAGTATGTGCAAAGGCCCTGAGGCAGGGAGTAATGAACATGGTACTGTGAGGAATGAGGCCACTGTGGCCGCAGCCTGCAGAGCAGAGGGTGAGGTGGGGGTGAGGCCAGAAAGGTGTTTAGGGCCTGATCATGCAGGCCTCGAAGGCCAGAGTAAAGCATTTCCCTCAGATTTTTATTTTGGAAAATTTCAAACCTATAGAAAAGTTGCAGATGTAATAGAATTATTACCTAGATTTTCAAATGGTTAACTTTTGCCAGTTTCTCTCTTTCACTCTTTCTCCTTCTCATATGCACACACACATACATACGTACACATGTTTTTCTTGGTCGAATCATTTGAGAATAAGTTAGAGAAATCATGACATACTACCCCTGAATTCTAAAGCATGTATATTTCAAGAACAAAAATAATCTCTGGCATAATTATAGCATGATTACACACCCAAGAAAATTAATTATAAAATACCTGTACCTTATATACAGTCCATATTTAAATCTCTAATTGTTCTAATAATATCCTTTGCTAACATATTTTGAAAATCCAGGCTCCACTGACATTTTTTGGGACCAGTTAGGCCAGTTATTGTGTAATACGTACCTCAATTTAAATTTGCCAGATTATTTTCTCATGGTTAAATTCTGGTTGAACATTAACTACTGCATAGGTGATGTGTGGCCCTGAGAACTAACTAATATCAGGAGTCCGTAATGTCAGTTTCGTTACTAGTGATGCTAAATTTGATCATGTGGTTAATATGTCTACCAGATCTCTCCATTGTAAAGATAAAATTTTCTTTTTGCAAGAAATAAAGTAACCTGGGGGAAGATACTTTAAGTGTCTATAAATATATTGTTCCCCAACAATCTTTTACCCAATGTCTGTACCTTTGGCATCCCTTGTGCAAGATAATTACTAATGTAGCGATTGCAAAATAGTGATTTTTCAAATTCTGTATTTTTTTTCTACATTCGTTGATACTCTTCTGTAAAGAAGAGCCTTTACTTCTCCCCCACCTTTATAAATCAGTATCAGTATAGACTTGTGGATGTTTAAAATTTAGATTTAAGATTTCACATGCATTTATAATCCATTTCTAACATTAAACATTTTGATGTTTAATTTTTGTCCGTATATCGCCAGCAGGAGCCCTGATCAGAAAGGTTTTTGAGAAAACTATTGAGTGAATGAAATAATAGTATAGAAATGACAAATAAATCTGTGTTTACCACTTTTTTCCTCCTGAGAAGTTGTATTTGTCAATCTAACGTGAATGTATTTTTATTTCTCTCTAGGTCTCACGGACTGATTGGCTCTCATTCAGCAGGAACCTAACAGATAAGTCTTCCTGTTGTATATCAAGACAATGCTTGGTTTTCAAGCTGTTCTGAGAATGATTAAAGCAGTGTTGCAAGGTGACATTGTCAGGGGAGAACAAGCAGCTTGAGAATTTCCTGTTAATCTGATTGCAGCTTGAAGGCAGCCCATTTCCATTAAGTAGGACTGCATGGCAAGCAACCCCACCAAAGGGCTGACAATGAGCGTCCCAGTGGCTCCTAAGAAATCATGTTACACTCAGCTGCGGGACAACAGAAATGCAGCAAGAAATAATAATGAGAGCATCCTAAGTCTGGGAGATACGAATGCCAATCAAATCATGTTGGAGGTCAGCTCCTCTCATGACGAGTCCAAGACATGTGACCTGGAAGATGAAATTGGAAATACAAATTCAAGTGAGCCAGAAAACCGTACCCATTTCCATAAGGAATTTCACCAAGTTCAGGGCTTTGGGAAAGGCTCTCAGGCTGGCTCTGCCAGCCTGAAAGATTTTAGACTTTCTTCAACCATTCAGAGGGAACTCAATGAAGAGCACACAGTGGAGAGAGGCACAGATAGCCTGCAGACCCCGCGGAGTATTCAGGGACCAAGTCTGTCGAGTTGGAGGAATGTGATGGGTGAGGCCAGTCTAGACGTTTTGGCCAAAAGGGACGCTGAAATTCCCCGGCATGTTCCCAAGGATAAATTGGCAAAGACCCTCGACAATGAGGAACTGAGGAGGCATTCTTTGGAAAGAGCAAGCAGCTCTGTAGCTGCAGTTGGGAGCCTGACTCCGCAGCATCCACAGCCTGTACCCCTCGACTCCGGTGAGGCACGTGGTCAGGTTCCTGGGGGTGGGGAGGGGCCACAGAAGACATTGCCAGACCACGCTGTCTGGGCAGCTTTCCCTGCAACTGACAGTACCTCAGAGGGAAAGAGTGTGCGTCATCCTAAACCATCTACCTCAGAAACCAAGCAGAGCACCCCCTCAGAGACCCAGACAGTGGGGGCACATGTACTGCAGGTGTGCAGGGAGCACACATCACGTTCCACCCATCCAGAGCCTGCCCTGAATTTGACTTTGGCATCGAAGGAAAGCCCGAGTAAGCCAGAAGCACAATTAGGTCAGGGAAAGGGAGAGGCCAAGCTGGAGCTAAAATATGTTCCGCCCAGGAGGGTTGAACAGGAGGGAAACGCAGCCCAGGAAGGGTATCTGGGATGCCACAAGGAAGAGAATCTGTCAGCATTGGAGGGAAGGGATCCGTGTGGGGAAGCACACACGGAAGCCACCGATGCGCTTGGCCGTCTGCCGAACAGTGACCTCCACCACCTTGGGGTGGGAAGAGGCAACTGTGAGGAGAAGAGAGGAGTCAACCCAGGGGAGCAGGATTCTCTCCACACCACCCCCAAACAGGGCTCTGCTTCCTTAGGAGGGGCTGATAATCAGCCCACTGGCAAAGTTTCACCATGTGCAGGTGGGAAGTTGGGTGAAAGGACATCCAGCAGCTTTTCACCAGGTGATGGTCACGTGGCTTTTATTCCTCATAATCTGACTGACAGCAAGCCCTCGGATGTCACTGAGGAGGAAAGGCGGTTGGGCAGTGGAACCAAGGACAGTGTTACGGTTTTGGCATTCAATCCTTCTGTTGGAGAGAGCAAGACAGAGGTGCCTGAGCCCCTGGACCCTCAAAGTGGCAGCTCAGAAGCACGGGAAAGCAAAGAGATCACCACATCTGTTGCTGAAAACAGGAACCTTCTAGAGAATGCAGATAAGACTGAAAGCACCTCAGCAAGAGCAGATTCAATTGTCAATATTCCAGCACCCCTCCACCCAGAGACAACTGTGAACCTGACCCACCAGCCTACAACACCCAGTAGCAGTTTTCAGGATGTTAGCGTGTTCGGTATGGACGTGGGGTCCCCCTTGGTGGTCCCACCCACTACTGATAGTGCACGCTTGTTGAACACGTCCCCCAAAGTGCCTGACAAGAACACCTGCCCCAGTGGGATCCCCAAGCCTGTCTTCACACATTCCAAGGACACACCTTCCTCGCAGGAGGGAATGGAGAACCATCAGGGTGAAAAAACAGAGGAGAGGACAGAAACCAAGCCCATCATTATGCCCAAGCCCAAGCATGTGAGGCCCAAGATCATCACCTACATCAGGAGGAATCCCCAGGCCCTGGGCCAGGTGGACGCCTCACTGGTTCCAGTAGGGCTTCCATATGCCCCACCCACATGTACCATGCCTCTTCCCCACGACGAGAAGGCAGCAGGTGGTGACCTGAAGCCGTCTGCCAACCTCTATGAGAAATTCAAGCCAGACCTGCAGAAGCCAAGGGTCTTCAGTTCCGGATTGATGGTGTCCGGAATCAAGCCCCCAGGACATCCTTTCAGTCAAATGAGTGAAAAGTTTTTGCAGGAGGTAAGAGAATGTCATTATGATATGATCTATAAGTTGACTGTCCCAAAATCTGTGACATATTTTCAATGAGTTATGAAAGTAAAATGTCCTCTTTAAGTGAATTGCAGATTTTCATGGATACACTTGTGAAGAAATGGAGTTTTTGACTAGAGGACATTGTCTAGAGAAATGACCATTTTTAACTAGAAGAGTCTGATTATCTTAATAAGATATACCCAGTATTTAAGGAGTCCCATTTAAATTTCACTTGCTATAGTTCATATGAAATTAGATGAGTATGCATTAAATAGGCTTCCATGTTTAAATAAGTGAATATAATATAATATAAGCTAGGTTAAAGGAAGAAAGAATGCAAAATTACTGTGTTCTTCAAATAGATCAGACTCATTCCTCAATGGGGAGTATTTTCTACCTGGGAGTATCTCTTATTTGTTCACGTGAAGAACAGCAAATGAGCAGAAAACAGTGTTAGGCATGGACTCTTTCTTTAAAATAAAAATAATAATTACAACTAACATTTAATTGAGGGCCAGCTCTGTACTGGGCCCATATAATACAGCATTTGATCTTTGTTAATCTTCACTAATCCTTGCAGTAATTCCCTGAGGGTTGGTATTGCAGTTTTTTGTTTATGTTTTTTTTTCTTTTATTTATTTATTTATTTATTTATTTTTTCACTTTTTTTTTTATTATACTTTAGGTTTTAGGGTACATGTGCACAATGTGAAGGTTTGTTACATATGTATCCATGTGCCATGTTGATTTCCTGCACCCATTAACTCGTCATTTAGCATTAGGTATATCTCCTAATGCTGTCCCTCCCCCCTCCCCCCACCCCACAACAGTCCCCGGAATGTGATGTTCCCCTTCCTGTGTCCATGAGTTCTCATTGTTCAATTCCCACCTATGAGTGAGAACATGCGGTGTTTGGTTTTTTGTCCTTGCGATAGTTTACTGAGAATGATGTTTTCCAGTTTCATCCATGTCCCTACAAAGGACATGAACTCATCATTTTTTATGGCTGCATAGTATTCCATGGTGTATATGTGCCACATTTTCTTAATCCAGTCTATCGTTGTTGGACATTTGGGTTGGTTCCAACTCTTTGCTATTGTGAATAGTGCCGCAATAAACATACTTTGTTTTTGAGACGAAGTCTCGCTCTGTCGCCCAGGCTGGAGTGCGGTGGCGTGATCTCGGCTCACTGGAAACTCCACCTTCTGGGTTCACGCCATTCTCCTGCCTCAGCCTCCCTAGTACCTGGGACTACAGGCGCCCGCCACGACGCCCGGCTACTTTTTAGTATTTTTAGTAGAGACGGGGTTTCACCGTGGTCTTGATCTCCTGACCTCGTGATCTGCCCACCTCAGCCTCCCAAAGTGCTGGGATTTCAGGCGTGAGCCATCGCACCCAGCTGGTATTGCAGTTTTTATCACCGTATAGATACAGAAACAGACAGAGAGCTTTAAGTTACCCACCATGAAGGAAGGAGAGCGCTGAGAGTCTCACTCGGGCCTGTGCAGTTTCAGACTGCACTGTGCTGTCCTTTTTAGTACCTGGGAGCTATGGTAAGTCATCCTTCGAGACCTCAGAACTAAGGTTTGTCTCCTGAAGGAGTCTCTTCATGACACCTGGGTGGTCAGTTAAAAGTAAGGCAGGAGCCGAGGACGGCGGCTCATGCCTGTAATCCCAGCACTTTGGGAAGCCGAGGTGGACAGATCACGAGGTCAGGAGATTGAGACCATCCTGGCCAACATGGTGAAACCCCATCTCTACTAAAAATACTAAAATTAGCTGGGTGTGGTGGCGCGTGCCAGTAGTCCCAGGAACTTGGGAGGCTGAGGCAGGAGAATTGCTTGAACCCGGGGTGTGGAGGTTGCAGTGAGCTGAGATCACGCCACTGCACTTCAGCCTGGCAACAGAGTGAGACTCAGTCTCAAAAAAAAAAAAAAAAATGCAGGATGAGATCGTCCTGTCTCTAACACCCTCCAGGGCTGCCCAGGTTGCTTGGAACACAAGCTGGAGCCTGTAGGATGGCTCTGCCTTTAGGATGGGATGTGCTCACTGGGGCTCCGTCAGCTACTTGTCCTCCTCTCCTTCCACTCTCCCTTTCTCACTCTGCTGCCTCAGGACCTTTGCACCTCCCTCTGCTTGGAATGTTCTCCCAGTTATCCAGATGGCTCTCTCCCTCACTTCCTTTAGGTCTGTGCTCCAATGTTATCTCCTTGGGAAGGCCACCCATCTTCCCTCTGAATCCCTTTTCTCTGATTTATTTCTTCCTAGCACCTACCTCCACCTGCCATAAATGCTTTTTTAGTTTTCCTGAATTGACTATAATGTAAACTCCGTGAGGGAAGGGATCGTTTTCAATATTTTGTTCCCCGTTGTGTTCCCAGAATTTAGAATGGTGCTCGTTATAAGTATGTGCTCAAAAAATGTTGAATGATAACTGAATCATGAACTCTGTATGTGTTGGAACCAAACAAAAGTGTACCAAGGGTTTCTAGAGATAGGATGATTGAGTCCAAATTTGGACTCTAGCTTGGTTAGATATATTGGTATATTTAAAGAATGTATCAATCACAGCAGAAGTTGTCACATCTAGCACAAAGACAAAGTTGAATCCATTCTCAGCAGCAGACATCGTCCTAGGCAATCACTGACTAGATGCCCTAACAGGCCGACCAGCTGTGCTGCCTTGCAGTAGGTCCTTAGCAACCAAATCGCACAGCTTGCTCCCTGTGTTCTGACTTTGGGCCTGCCACCAGGCCTCTGATTGTAACTGACTTCCTACCTCACATCTCTAGAGAGGATTCTGGCTGGAGAATTCAGGGGTCCAGTCAGCTTGGCAGGGGTTTGTCTTGCTGTGCGGGGCTGCATGGCATCTTGTTTATAAGTGGCTTCTTACTCTGCCCTGCAATGAGAACATATTCTGGCTAGAGGACACTTGAGTCTGGCTTTAGGCAGTGGTCTCCGATTAAAAGTGAGCAAATTGCACTTCTGGTTTTATACGTCAGTCTCTGAGTTTGGTTACAGTGAGTCATTCTCAAATTTCCAAACATTCATCCACCTGGGCCTCTGAGGCTCAGGGTCAGGCTCTGAAGCTGTGCTCTTCTATAAGGCAGGGAATCACTGCAGAGGTTCCATGAAGAGACCTGTCAGTCCATTTGTGTTGCTATGAAAGAATACCTGAGGCTGGGTAAATTATAAGGAAAAGAAGTTTATTTGGCTCATGGTTCTGCAGGCTGGAGAGGAAGCATGGCACCAGCATCTGCCTATGGTGAGGCCTCAGGTTGCTTCCACTCATGGGGGAAGGAGAAGGGGAACCATGTGTGCATTGATCACGTGGCGAGAGATGAGCAAGAGGGGAGTGGGGGAGGTGCCAGGCCTCTCTTTAAGGACCAGCTCTCATGGGAACTAATAGAGCAAGAACTTGCTCATTACCAAAAGGAGGGCACGAAGCCATTCATGAGGCATCTGCCCCCATGGCCCACACACCTCCCCCTAGACCCCACCTCCAGCATTGGAGATCACATTTCAACATAAGAGTTGGCAGAAACAAGCAAACCATATCCAAACCATAGCCAGAGCCTAGATTTTTCTCTATAAAAACAAACTCATGAGGGAAATTGATTTGGATATGTAGGCCCAAAACCCCACGTTGTCTGTAATTCTTTCTTTGTGCCCTTCTATATTTTCCTGTATATTTCTTTTCTGTGTTGTTTCTGCTTCCTCCAAGAATAGTTTATATATTACATGCATAGTTTTCCCCAAACTATTTTCTCTACTTCATTATCTAGGCACCTCGTCAAGACTCAAGGAAATGGGATTGTATGGACATTGTGTGGCTTTGGCGGTTCTGAGGGGTTCAGAGAGACCCCACTGGTGTGGAGAGAGCATCATGGCCTCGCACCTCGAGCATCCCACAGTCTTCTTCAAAGAATTTATTTGTTTTTGTGCCTCGACTTTACAAGTTCATTTGAAATGTCAGTTTCCCTCCCTGTGTCTGGGGACCATTTTCTGCCATCATCAGAGCATCTGAGAGACCCAGGCCTCTTCTCAGGCTGCAGGAGGATACCAAGGTGTTGTGCTGGGCTCATTTCTATGGTAACCTTCTTTACTCAAAAGTGGGGAACAGGCTGGTCCTTGGCCACCTGCTACAGCTATGACATGATGTAACTCAGCGAGTCCCCCTCTTGTGTTTGAGCTCAGTGCAGGGAGATAAAAAAGCGGACTTCTGCCAGTGTGCTCCAAGCTCATCATGGGGTGGCTGCAGTCTGGTCTCTAGGAAAAGAACACATTTTTGATAATGTATTGAAATAGAAGTATTTTTCAGTTATAGAAGCCAGTTTTTTTTTTAAATGAAATGAGAACCTCTTAAAAATAAAAACCCAAACCAGCTTCAGACTCTTCCATCATTATTGACAGATCCCTTCTGGTTACATAGCATGGGTAGAAGTGGAAAAATCAAGAGTAAGCACTCTTCTGAGAGAGGAACTCTTTTCCCAGTTGGCAGGAACAGCACAGGCATTTAAAACTTCCAGAAGTGGCTTCCAAGATCATCTGGGATCTAGTCATGTCCAGGTATTAAATATGTTTACCTAAACAGGTGCCCTCTGCCACTGGCTCTCCTGAGGTCTCAGGGACACTCCCTCCCTCCAACAACTTGGGAGCCGTTTTTATTTTTGGTAAAGGGAGGTGGGAAGAAAGGGGCAGAGCTGAGAGGATGGAGTGAGGCGATGTGCGTGCAGTGTACAGAAGTATGATCCAGGGCTGCTCTCCTTCCTCACTGTCTGCTGCCACTCATCTCTGAGGGGTACTGCATCGACTGGGGTTCCCCAGACAAATAGAACTAATAGGTGTGTGTGTGTGTGGGTGTGGTGTGTGGTGTGTGTGTTCATGGGTCTATATACATCTATACTTATGTCTCTCTCTTTCAATATATATTATGTGTATATTTTAATATATATATAGAGAGAGACATGGATATAGATGTATATAGAGAGAGGTTACATCACATAATCTATATATAGAGATTGATTGATTGATCGATTTTAAGAAATTGGCTCATGATTGTAGAGGATGGCAAGTCAAAAATCTGCAAGGCAGGACAGCAGCCTGGAGAAGTAGGGTAGAGTTGGTGCTGCAGCTTGGGTCTGAAGGTGATCTACTGGCAGAATCCCCTTTTCTTTAGGAGGAGTCAGTCTGTTTCTATTAAAGCCTGCAACTGATTAGATGAGACTCACCTACATGCTGAAGGGTCTGCTGCTTTATTCAAGGTCTACTGATTTAAATGTTAATCTAATACAAGAAATACTTTCATGGCAGCATCTAGAATGCTTGACCAAATATCTGGGTATTGCGACCCAGCCAAGTTGACACATAAAATTAACCATCCCAGACACCGTTCCCACCACTATCCCAGTGGCTTGTTAACAAGGCCTTCACCTGTACCCTCTGTCTCCAGGGCACACTATCCCATTGAGAACAGTGCAGGGCAAATAGGAAGAGGGACAGCCTGGTAAGAATGTATTTGTTGGTATGCCTTGACTTAACGAGTTTGTTTGAAATCAGAGGGTTCTTTTGTTTGCTTTCAAAGTGAGTTCTCTAAAAACTCTCCATTGGGATGGAGGGAGGGAAACAGCAACATTTGGGCTTGTTCTCTATGTGTTTATGACTGTGCAGCATCACCTGCTGTATTCTGTCAGTAAAGATGAAGGAAAAGAGTATGAAGCTTTTTGTAGATTCCCTTGTTTAATTAAAAATGCACAGACTAGACATCAAAGGCGCAGTTTTCCCACTTTTAAAGAATTTGCGATCTTACCAGAAACAAATTACCCAACAAAATGTTAGGCATTGAAGTTACTGAAATCCTTAAGATCATTGTTGAGTGAGAGTGTGGTGAATTTTAATCCCTAAAAACAACTCAGTTTCAAGGCACTGAGTAACTACTAAGATCAGCATATTGCAATCCTAAAACCTGACAGATGTAGTTTGGAAATGATATTAATTTCTTCATAAGAGCACCTGCTCAAAGCAATGTGCAATGGGACCCAAAATTTAGAAACTAAAATTAAAAAAGTATATATATGAGAAAAACCAGAGATTGATAGTGAGAATAAGTAGAGAATGGTAAAAAATTTATCAGAGTGCAGATGTAGAATGTTCTTTCATAGGAATATAATTTGCTGTAGCCAAGGACAATCTATCTACTATAACAATCATGCATATTTTACAGTGTGATTATGATAAAACTTTAAAGGCCTAGTCTTTTGTTTCTACAATGTCAATTTGAAGGAGGACTTTGTATCTATTTCAACATTAAATGAGTATCAATTTAAGGGTTTATCTCTTCAACAGCTTGGATCAAAGCTTTTATAGCCCCTATTAAAGAATACTGTTAAATGCTTGTGATTCCTGAAATATAAGTTTGACACATAAAATGTGCTGTGATTTAGAACAGAGTTAATTAACAGATGTATCTTTTCATGCATAGCCTTCAGCACTATTTTTTATTGTGACTTGAAGGAATAGATTATTTAGTTCTCTCTCTTTTTTTCCTGTTAAATATTAATAAAACACTGATAATATGAACAGACTTAGTGAGTACAGAATTGCATATATAAAAGGTACTGCCCACAGGTTGTATTCTAGGCCAAACTGCTAGCTACAGGAGAAAGTGACAGTAACGTTATGTTATTATTAAACTTAGGAAAAAATGGAAACATGATTCTTCAATAAATATTTATTGACTTTACCTATGTGCCAGACATTGATTTTGGTGCTGTGAAGTCAGTGGTTGATGAGATTGTGCCCTAGAACTTCTATGCTGGTGAAACTTGCTCAAACCTTCCTGGGAGCATCGCCTCACTAGGGCAGACCACCAGAGGAGGTAACTCAGGCTCAGGTTTTTAACTAGGTAAACACAGTACAGGTCTGAAAATACATTTTCCATTAACTTCCCTGTTTTTCTGGAAAATGTTTCCTTCTTTATTAACAATGCAATGTTTGCTTCCTAAGTAGCCCTGTAAAGATCTAATATAAATGGACACAGTTTATCTAGTCAGTCTAAGACTAGGTTATCGTACAAATTACAGCTTTTTTCCCACAGGTATATAATAAAACTTTCATAATTTTATGAACATTTGCTAAATGCTTTCTTTGCTTTATTGACATTTATAGTTTGGCTACTCACTCAGATTCCAGTGATTTAGGTAACAATGGAATTAAAAAAATCTTATCCAGTGAGTTCTTTTTAACCCCAGTGAACTATAGCTTCGTAGAGTAGTAGAACTGGGAGAGACCTGAGAGATCATCCAGTGTGTTGTCAATCAGGAGACGAAGACACTGTGGCCCAGGGAAGGTAGGGGACTTGTGATCAAGCAGCTGAGTGGTACCAGAGTGGTCATTGGTTCAGCCTCGGTCTCGTGGTCCTGTATAGAACTCACACTATGATGTGAAGGTCTCTGATTGAGTTTTTGTTCATTTATCATAGGTGACAGACCACCCTGGAAAAGAAGAGTTTTGTTCTCCTCCCTATGCTCATTATGAAGTCCCTCCAACTTTCTATCGGTCAGCCATGCTCCTTAAGCCCCAGCTAGGATTGGGTGCAATGTCCCGTTTACCATCTGCAAAGAGCAGGATTCTGATTGCAAGTCAGAGGTCTTCAGCGAGCGCCATCCACCCACCAGGACCCATAACAACAGCCACCAGTCTCTACACTTCCGATCCTTCAGGTAACCGATCCAACAGTTTCTGCCTTTTCCTGCTGTACGTTTAGATAGTCATCATGTAAGATGGTGATAATTGTCTAAAATATGAATGCCTTTCATCCTTTAAGGAGAGCCTTTTTCTATTCTTCCATCTGTCTGTAGGTGCAGACATTTGTGAAACTCATCTGTGTGCAACTGTCATTCTTCATGTCACCTTTAAACTGATGGCCCTTGTTACTGCCATCCAGCTTTTCATAGTTTCTTCCTTCTCTAATACGCCCTATAAAACAAGGCTCAGAAGTTGTTTTCTGTCAAGGGCCAAAGAGCAAATATTTTGGAGTATATAGGTCCTAAGGGGTTAATGTCATAACTGTTTAGGGCCTTGGTCCATTTGGTGATGAGACAGAGAGAAGGTAGAGCCAAAGAAGTTCCTGACTCACTAGGCATGGGCTGCAAAAGAGAAAGCCATGGAGAAGAACTCCGGGTTTCTGGCCTGAGCAACTGGAAGAATGGAGTTGCCACATAGAGAAGTGCGTTTAGAAAGGCAGATAAGAGTCAAGCAAGGACATGAGAAGGTTGAAATGTCTTTGGTCATCCGGCAGGATACAGCGTGGGATTTATGGGACTGGAGTTTAGAGGACAGGACCTGGCTAGAGATATAAAAGCGTTATCTGTAGGCAGAGAGATGATATTCAAAGCTGTGATGCTGTCCTTCACCAAGCTGCCATTGCTGTCCCCCACCACTGCACCTTCATCAGGATGTTATAAATTTGATGTGAACTTGAATTATGCACCTTTGAAATAGTATGATGTGACAAATGTTCACAGTTTTACTTTATGCACAAAATGTGGAAAAACTTCAAAGTTATAAAAATAATCTTAGTTGAGTTTGTTTTCCAACAGTCAAGGTTTTAAGACTATACTACTGCATAAAAATACCACTATGATAGAGACAGGCAGATCAAATTCTTCTGAGGCTGGCTCATTCATATTTACACATTTTTGTAATAAGGGTGTCACTTCTTCAAAGCTCAGTTCGGTCCTGGAAGTACACATATGAGGGGCTGCCTCCATCCTACTCCTTCAGGACTCAAACGCTTTTCCTTGTGTTTGTGGGTGTCTTAATTTAGAGAACAATGTATGTTCCCATGGTTGATCATTGGACACCCAGCAAAACTAGTAACACTGATGGGTATCACTCGTACAGGGCATGGAAGATGTCACATGCCGCCTTAGCGCTGTTGGGGGGATCACCTGCCAGAGGCTCTGGGAGAATGAGAGGTTCTTAATTTGGAGACTGGGGAGCTTTAGAGGGCAAGGACTCAGCTCCTTTGGCCCCTGAGCTCTTGAGCCAGGCCAGTAGCTCTTGGCTTGGCCTGGTCACTTGGCTGATTGCAGGCAGCAGGCCCTTTCCCTTGTCAGACAGCTTTGCGAGAATCCCTGGTGCCTCCATCTTCAACTTTGGCAATATGCCTCACTAATTCTCTTCTTTTCTTTCTGCTGAAACCTTTCCATTTTTCTTCGTGTTGTCCTCAGAGATATTCCCTTGCTCCTCAATCCCTGTTTTCTTTTTATTTCACAAGAGACTTAGATGGTTCACTGAACACAGAGTCAAAGCCATTATCCACCAAACACTATTGATGGTTTCCTTTAACTTGAGATCTAGGAGGCTTAACTTTCAGACTGTCCCAGGAAATGAAGAGAAATACCTGGAATAAAAAATAACTTCTGGAATAACAAAGAAAAAGAAAAACCAGTCTTGGCGTGTTGGCTCACGACTGTAATCTCAGCACTTTGGGAGGCTGAGGTGGATGGATCGCTGGAGGCCAGGAGTTTGAGACCAGCCTGGCAACATGGGGAAACCCCATCTCTACTAAAAATACAAAAATTAGCTGGACTTCGTGGTGTGTGCCTGTAATCCCAGCTACTCTGGAGGCTGAGGCACGAGAATCGCTTGAACCCAAGAGGCAGAGGCTACAGTGAGCCAAGATCACACCACTGCACTCCAGCCTGGGCCACAGAGTGAGACTGTCTCAAAAAAACAAAAAAAAGAAAAGAAAAGAAAAACCCAACAGCTAAGATTCCACATGGAGGCACTGTGAGTACCTTCCCAAGGCCACTCTCAGTTTGTTCCTCCATTACAAAAAGTCCTCTGACGGAAGGGAGTGAGGTTCACCTAAGACTCAAATTCAGAAAGCTGTGGTGAAGAAGAAACACTTGCACTTTTTGATAATTATGTATTGTACATTTACCACGTTTTAGCCCAAATCTCAAAGGTAAACAAGGACAGATTTGTTTACATTAAAACTAACCTCCTTAAAATTATGCAGTCAATTTTAGAGTAAGTGTGATGTGGTGCTGAGAAGAATGTATATTCTGTCAGATTGGGGTGGAGAGTTCTGTAGATGTTTATTAAGTCGGCTTGGTCCAGAGCTGAGTTCAAGTCCTGAATATCCCTGTTAATTTTGTCTCGTTGATCTGTCTAATATTGACAGTCGGGTGTTAAAGTGTCCCACTATTATTGTGTGGGAGTCTAAGTCTCTCTGTAGGTCTCCAAGAACTTGCTTTATGAATCTCGGTGCTCCTGTATTGGGTGCATATATATTTAGGATAGTTAGCTCTTCTTGTTGCATTGATCCCTTTACCATTATGTAATGCCCATTTTTATCTTTTTTGATCTTTGTTGGTTTAAAGTCTGTTTTATTAGACACTAGGATTGCAACCTTTGTTTTTTTTTTTGCTTTCCATTTGCTTAGTAAATATTCCTCCACCCCTTTATTTTGAGCCTATGTGTGTCTTTACATGTGAGATGGGTCTCCTGAATACAGCACACTGATGGGTCTTGATTCTTTATCCAATTTGCCAGTCTGTGTCTTTTAAGTGGGGCGTTTACCCCATTTACATTTAAGGTTAATATTGTTATGTGTGAATTTGATCCTGTAATTATGATGCTGGCTGGTTATTTTGCCTCTTAGTTGATGCAGTTTCTTCATGGTGTTGATGGTAATTACAATTTGGTATGTTTTTGAAGTGACTGGTACCAATTTTTCCTTTCCATATTTAGTGCTTCCTTCAGGAGCTCTTGTAAGGCAGGCCTGGTGGTGACACAATCTCTCAGCATTTGCTTGTCTGTCAAGGATTTTATTTCTCCTTTGCTTATGAAGTTTAGTTTGGCTAGATATGAAATTCTGGGTTGAAAATTCTTTTCTTTAAGAATCTTGAATATTGTCCCCCACTCTCTTGTGGCTTGTAGGGTTTCTGCAGAGAGATCCACTGTTAGGCTGATAGACTTCCCTTTATGGGTAACCCGACCTTTCTCTCTGGCTGCCCTTAACATTTTTTCCTTCATTTCAACCTTGGTGAATCAGATGATTATGTCTTGAGGTTGCTCTTCTTGAGGAGTATCTTTGTGATGTTCTCTGTATTTCCTGAAATTGAATATTGGCCTATCTTGCTAGGTTGAGGAAGTTCTCCTGGATAATATCCTGAAGTGTGTTTTCCAACTTGGTTCCATTCTCCCTGTCACTTTCAGGTACACCAATCAAATGTAGGTTTGGTCTTTTCACATGGTCCCATATTTCTTGGAGGCTTTGTTCATTCCTTTTCATTCTTTTTTCTCTAACCTTGTCTTCATGCTTTATTTCATTGAGTTGATCTTCAGTCCCTTATATCCTTTCTTCTACTTGATCGATTCAGCTATTGATACTTGTGTATGCTTCACGAAGTTTTCATGCTGTGTTTTCAGCTCCATCAGTTCATTTATGTTCTTCTCTAAACTGATTATTCTAGTTAGCAATTCATCTAACCATTTTTCAAGGTTCTTAGCTTCCTTGCATTGAGTTAGAACGTGCTCCTTTAGCTCAGAAGAGTTTGTTGTTACCCACGTTTTGAAGCCTACTTCTGTCAATTCGTCAAATTCATTCTCCATCCAGTTTTGCTCCCTTGCTGGCAAGGAGTTATGATCCTTTGGAGGACAAGAGGCATTCTGGTGTTTGGAATTTTCAGCCTTTTTGTGCCGGTTTTCCCTCATCTTCATGGATTTATCTACCTTTGTTATTTGATGTTGGTGATCTTCAGATGGGGCATCTTTTTTGTTGATGTTGATGTTACTGCTTTTGCATGGGCATCCTTTTTGTTGATGTTGATATTATTGCATTCTGTTTGTTAGTTTTCCTTTTATCAGTCAGGCTCCCTCTCTGCAGGTCTCCTGGAGTTTGCTGGAGGTCCACTCCAGACCCTGTTTGCCTGGGCATCACCAGTGGAGGCTGCAGAACAGCAAAGATTGCTGCTTGCTCCTTCTTCTGGAAGCTTCGTCCCAGAGGGTCACCCTCCAGATGCCAGCCAGAGCTCTCCTGTATGAGGTGTCTGTCTGCCCCTGCTGGGAGGTGTCTCCCAGTCAGGAGGCATGGAGTTCAGGGACGCGCTTCAGGAGGCAGTCTGACCCTTAGCAGAGTTCCAGTGCTGTGCTGGGAGATCTACTGCTCTCTTTAGAGCCGACAGGCAGGAACATTTAAGTCTGCTGAAGCTGCGCCCACAGCCGCCCCTTCCCCCAGGTGCTCTATCCCAGGGAGATGGGAGTTTTATCTATAAGCCCCTTACTGGGGCTGCTGCCTTTCTTTCAGAGATGCCCTGCCCAAAGAGGAGGAATCTAGAGAGGCAGTCTGGTTACAGCCACTTTGGGGTGCTGCGGTGGGCTCCACCCAGCTTGAACTTTCCAGTGGCTTTGTTTACACTGTGAGGGGAAAACCACCTACTCAAGCCTCAGGAATTGCCCCTCCCTCACCAAGCTCAACCACCAGGCTGCGGTCGGGCCAGGGGTGCCGGGCCTTCCAAAGCCACCGCTTCATGTAGGCCAGGTGAGCCTCGGAAAAGCCCGGCTGGGTGATGCTCAGGAGTGGTGGGCTGTTGGGAAAGCGCCTCCAGGCCTCGGAGACCATCTCTCTCTGGATGCCCGCGGCGTAGTCCCAGCTAGGAGGAGCCTTGGGGAGGGGCCGGGTGTGGACTCAGCGCTTCCCATTGACATAGAGGACTTTGTAGCAGTCCTCGACCTTGGAGCAGAGGATGGGCCTGGACCACATAAGCTGGTGCTTCTGGGCTCGGGGTAGCACCCTGGCCTGGGGCCAGCCCAGGAGCCAGCTCAGGTAGCTGCCCATGACAACAGTGCAGTGGTTGGGACTTTCCCTTAGAAATTCAGCTGCCAGAAGTTTCCAAAGTCTGCGGCTGGGGCCAAGTGTGCAGAGCTTGGTGACCATTGGAATCAGGACACCAGAAAGTGCGCAAAGCATCGTGCCCCGGGCACCCTCTGGCCATAGGGTCCCGCGAGGGTGGGGCCGGTGCCTCATGGAATCAGCGACCTCACAGGGCGCAGCTGCAGCAGGGGAGGGCAGCACCCAGACCATCTGGGGGACCAGGGAAGCTCAAGCTTCTGTCCTTCCCACTAATGGTCCCAGTCACTTGGCTCTGGGCAGAGGGGCCTACCAGCTGCCTCTAATTTTGTGCCTGACCTTTAAAGGTGGAAGATAGAATTTCTGCCAGGTCCTGAAAACTGCAGATGCCTGTTGACAAAAGGGTGCTCTCTTTGATCAGTGTGAAAATGAACACGATATACGTGGATACTCTTTCAAGGAAAAACAAATCATTTACTCATATCAGTAAAGGTGATATGTGTTTCATTCTTCTAGGATGGATGTTAATGTCACTTTTTGCAATTTTGCTCTTAAGAAAATGGAGTCATCAGGTTTTGTTTTAGCATAGGCAATGTTGATTTTATGTGGATTTCCCATTATTTCCAGCCTTCCTACATCCATGAATAGATTGTCTGTCACTGAACACTAATGTCATTTCTCTCATTTAACTTTTATTTATTTTTAAAATATTATTTCAGTAGTTTTTCTGGGAAAGGTGATGTTTGGTTATATGTATAAGTTCTTTAGTGGTGATTTCTGAGGTTTTGGTGCACCCTTTACCCAAGCAGTGTACACTGCACCCAGTGTGTAGTCTTTCATCCCTCACTCACCTCCCACCCATTCCCCAAAGTCCCCAAAGTCCATTGTATCATTCTTATGCCTTTGCATCCTCATAGCTTAGCTCCCACTTATGAGTGAGAACATACGATGTTTACTTTTCCATTCCTGAGTTACATCACTTAGAATAATGGTCTCCAAATTCATCCAGGTTGCTGAGAATGCCATTATTTCATTCCTTTTTAAGGCTCATTAGTATTCCATAGTACATTTGTATCACATTTTCTTTCTTCACTTGTTAATTGATGGGCATTTGGGCTGATTCCAGATTTCTGCAATTGCGAATTCTGCTGTTATGAACATGTATGTGCAAGTATCGTTTTCATATAATGACTTCTTTTCCTCTGGGTAGATATCCAGTATTAGGATTGCTGGATCAAATGGTAGTTCTGCTTTTAGTTCTTTAAGGAGTCTCCACACTGTTTTCCATAGTGATTTGTACTAGTTTACATTCCCACCAGCAGTATACAAATATTCCCTTTTCACCACATCCACACCAACATCTATTATTTTTTGATTTTTTGATTATGGTCATTCTTGCAGGAGTAAGGTGGTATGGCATTGTGGTTTTGATTTGCATCTTCCTGATAATTAGTGATGATGAGCATTTTTTCATATGTTTGTTGGCTATTTATATATTTGAGAATTGAGAATTGTTTATTCATGTCTTTAGCCCACTTTTTGATGGGATTATTTGTTTTATTCTTGCTGATTTGTTTGAGTTCCTCATATATTCTGGATATTATTCCTTTGTCAGATGCATAGTTTGCGAAGATTTTCTCCCACTCTGTGGGTTGTCTGTTTACTCTGCTGATTATTGCTTTTACTGTGCAGAAGCTTTTTACTTGAATTAAGTCCCAGCTATTAATCTCTGTTTTTATTGCATTTGCTTTTGGGTTTATGGTCATAAAATCCTTGCCTAAGATAATACCTAGAAGGGTTTTTCCAATGTTATCTTCTAGAATTTTTGTGGTTTCAAGTCTTAGATGTAAGTCCTTGATCCATCTTGAGTTAATTTTTGTATAAGGTGAGAGATGAGGATCCAGTTTCATTCTTCTTGCCAATGATCCGAGCACCATTTGTTGAATAGCGTGTGCTTTCTCCAGTTTATGTTTTTGTTTGCGTTATTGAAGATCAGTTGATTGTAGGTATTTGGCTTTATTTCTGGGTTCTGTATTCTGTTCCATTGGTCTATGAGCCTATTTTCACACCAGCACCCTGCTGTTTTGGTGACTTTAGCCTTATAGTATCTTTTGAAGTCAGGTAATATGATGCCTCCAGATTTGTTCTTTTTGCTTAGTCTTACTTTGGCTATGTGGATTCTTTATTGATTCTATATGAATTTTAGAATTGTTCTAGTTCTGTGAAGAATGATGGTGGTATTTTGATGGAAATTGCCTTGAATTTGTAGATTGCGTTCGGCAGTGTGGTCATTTTTACAATATTGATTCTACCCATCCATGAGCATGGCATGTGTTTCCATTTGTTTGTGTCATCTGTGATTTTTTTTGGCAGTGTTTTGTGGTTTTCCTGGTAGAGGTCTTTCACCTCTTTGGTTAGGTGTAATATACTCCTAAGTGTTTTTTTGTGTTTATTTATTTGTTTGTTTCGCAGCTGTTGTGAAAGGAGTTGAGTTCTTGATTTGATTCTCAGCTTGGTTGCTGTTGGGGTATAGCAGTGCCACTGATTTGTGTACATTGATTTTGTATCCTGAAACACTGCTGAATTCATTCATCAGTTCTAGGAGCTTTTAGGATGAAGTTTAGGGTTTTCTAGGTACACCATTATATCGTTGGTGAACAGCGACAGTTTCACTTCCTCTTTACTGATTTGGATGCTTTTTATTTCTTTCACTTGTCTGATTGCTCTGGTTTGGACTTCCAGTACTATATTGAATAGAAGTGGTGAAACTGGGCATCCTTGACTTGTTCCAGTTCTCAGCGGGAATGCTTTCAGCTTTTCCCCATTCAGTATAATGTTGGCTGTGGGGTTGTCATAGATGGCTTTTATTACCTTAAAGTATGTCCTTTCTATGCTGATTTTGCTGAGGGTTTTAATCATAAAGGGTTGGTAGATTTTGTCAAATGCTTTTTCTGTCTCTATTGAGATGATAATGTTATTTTTGTTTTTAATTCTGTTTATGTCGTATATCACATTTATTAACTTGCTTATGTGAAGCCACCCCTGCATCCCTACTATGAAACCCACTTGATCATAGTGGATTACCTTTTTTATTTGCTGTTGGATTCCATTAGCTAGTATTTTGTTGAGGATTTTTGCATCTATGTTCATCAGGGAGATTGGTCTGTAATCTTCCTTTTTTGTGATGTTCTTTCCTGGTTTCAGTATTAGGGTGATACTGGCTTCATAGAGTGATTTAGAGAGAATTCCCTCTTTCTCTGTTTTTTGATATACTGTCAATAGGATTGGTACCAATTCTTTGAATTTCTCATAGAATTCGGCTGTGAACTTGTCTGATTCTGGACTTTCTCTTGTTGGCATGTTTTTTACTACCATTTCAGTCTTGCTGCTTATTACTGGTCTGTTTGGAATTTAATTTCTTCCTGGTTTAATCTAGGAATGTTGTATATTTCCCGGAATTTATTTATCTTCTCTAGGTTTTCTACTATGTGCATGTAAAGGTATTCATAGTAGCCTGGAATGATCTTTTGTATTTCTGTGGTAGCAGTTATAATATTCCCTGTTTGTTTCTAATCGAGTTTATTTGGATCTTCCCTCTTCTTTTCTTTGTTAATCTTGCTAATGGTCTATCAATTTTGTCTATCTTTTCAAATCCCTAGCTTTTGTTTCATTTATCTTTTGTATTATTTTTGTCTTACAGTTGTATTTAGTTCAGCTCTGATCTTTGTTATTTCTTTTCTTCTGCTGGGTTTGGGTTTGGTTTGTTCTTGTTTCTCTAGTTTCTTGAGGTGTGACCTTAGATTGTCTGTTTGTCCTCTTTCCAACTTTTTGTTGCAGGCACTGCTTTTGCTGTATCCCAAAGCTTTTCATAGGTTGTGTCACTATTATCATTCAGTTCAAATAATTTTTAAATTTCCATATTGATTTCATTATTGATGCAACAATCATTCAGGAGCAGGTTATTTAATTTCCATGTATTTGCATGCTTTTGAGGGTTCCTTTTCGAATTGATTTCCGATTTTGTTCCACTGTCGTTTGAGAGAGTAGTTGATATAATTTCAGTTATCTGAAATTTATTGAGATTTCTTTTGTGGCCTGTCATATGCTCTATCTTGAAGAATGTTCCATGTGCTGATGAATGTACATTCTGCAGTTGTTGGGTAGAATGTTCTGTAAATATCTGTTAAGTCCATTTGTTCTAGGGTATAGTTTAAGTCCATTGTTACTTTGTTGACTTTCTGTCTTGATGACCTGTCTAGTGTTGTCAGTGGGATACTGAAGTCTATGTCATTTTTTTAGGTTTAGTAGTAATTGTTTTATAAATATGGGAGCTCCAGTGTTAGGTGTATATATATATATATATTTAGGATTGTGATATTTTCCTGTTGGACTAGTCCTTTTATCATTATATAGTCTTCCTCTTTGTCTTTTTTTAACTGCTTTTGCTTTAAAGTCTGTTTTGTCTGATATAACAATAGCTACTCCTGCTCACTTTTGGTGTCCATTTGCATGGAATATCTTTTTCCACCCCTCTACCTTAAGTTTATGTGAGTCCTTATGTATTGTTAGGTGAGTCTCTTGAAGAGAGCAGATACTTGGTTGGTGAATTCTTATCCATTCTTCCATTCTGTATCTTTTAAGTGGAACATTTAGGCCATTCACATTCAATGTCAATATTGAGATGTGAGGTACTATTCTATTCATCATGCTGGTTGTTGCCTGAATACCTTGTTTGTTTGTTTTTTTCATTATGTTACTGTTTTATAGGTCCTGTGAGATTTATACTTTTAAGTGGGTTCTATTTTGTTGTATTTTGAGGATTTGTTTCAATATTTACAACTCTTTTTTGCAGATCTTGTAGTACTGGCTTGGTAGTGGCAAATTGTATCAACATTTGTTTGTCTGAAAAAGATTGTATCTTTCTTTCATTTGTGAAGCTTAGTTTCATTGGATACAAAACTCTTGGATGACAGTTGTTTTGTTTAAGGAGACTAAAGGTAGGACCCTAATCTCTTCTGGCTTGTAGGGTTTCTGCTGAGAAATCTGCTGTTAATCTGATAGGTATTCCTTTATAAGTTACTTGATACTTTTTCCTCACAGCTTTAAGATTCTTTCCTTGTCTTCACTTTACATAACCTGAGGACTAGGTGCTTAGACAATGATCTTTTTGTGATAAATTTCCCGAGTGTTCTTTGTACTTCTTGTATTTGGCTATCTAGATCTCTAGCAAGGCCAGGGAAGTTTTCCTTGCTTTTTCCCTCTAATATGTTTCCCAAACTCTCAGATTTCTTTTCTTTCTCAGGAACACCAATTATTCTTAGGTTTGATCATTTGACATAATCCCAAATTCTTGGAGGCTTTGTTCATTTTTTAAAATTCTTTTTTGTCTTTGATGGATTGGGTTAATTCAAAAGCCTTGTCTTGGAACTCTGAAGTTCTTTCTTCTGCTTGTTCGATTCTGTTGTTGACACTTTCCAGTGTATTTTGTATTTCTGTAAGTGTGTCCTTTGTTTTTAGAAGGTGTGATTGTTTTTTATTTATTTATGCTATCTATCTATTTCTCTGGAGATTTTTCTGTCCATGTCCTATAACTCTGTTTTTTTGGACAGAGTCTCGTGCTGTCGCCCAGGCTGGAGTGCAGTGGCGCCATCTCGGCTCACTGCAACCACTGCCTCCCGGGTCCAAGTGATTCTCCTGCCTCGGTCTTTGAAATAGCTGAGACTACAGGTGCCTGCCATCTCGCCTGGCTAATGTTTAAATTTTTAGTAGAGATGGGGTTTTACCAGGTTGGCCAGAGTGGTCTTGAATTCCTAACCTCAGATTTTCCACATGTCTCAGCCTCCTAAAGTGCTGGGATTACAGATGTGAGCCACTCTGCCCAGCCTGTTTTTAATTTTTTAAAGTTGTTTTTCACATTTCTCTGGTGTCTCTGAGGGTAGCTTAATACTCAAACTTATGAATTATTTTTCTGACAATTTAGAGATTCTGGGTTTGGCTCCATTTCTAGTGAGGTAGTGTGATCTTTCGGGGGTGTTAAAGAATCTTGCTTTGTCATATTACCAGAATTGTTTTTCTGGTTCCTTATCATTTGGGTAGCTTATGTCAGAGGGAAGATCTAGGGCTCAAGGGCTATTGTTCAGATTCTTTTGTCCCATGGGGTGTTCCCTTGATGTGGTGTTCTCCTCCCTTCCCCTAGGGATTGGGGCTTCCTGAGAGCTGAACTGTAGTGATTGTTATAGTTTTTCTGGGTCTAGACACACAGCTAAGCTATTAGGCTCCAGATTGATACTGGAGAGTGTCTGCAAGGAGTCCTATGATGTGATCTGTTTTCAGGTCTCTAAGCTGTGGTTGAAAGAGTCGGACCGACTCAAAGAGTTGGACCCGATCGGGCTCAAACCAAAGACACGCTGGTCGCAGTCAAGAGATTTTATTGGAGGCACCAAGGCCACACCACACGGAGGAGGAGAAGGAAGGAAGAAGGGGCGAGCTGCTTAGGTGCTGGGTTTTTATACTCAGTGGGGCTACGTGGGCATTGGTGATTGGCTTAGGGGTGGGGTTTGAGTAAAAGGCAGGAGGTGTTCTTCCCTGATTGACCTTCTCTTGGTGGGCTCGCAGGGTGGAGAACCAGGAACTGGGGGTGAAGAACCCGGAACCGGCACCATCTTACTGTGCCCATGTTACCTGACATTCCTCTCTTTTTTGTTTTTTTTTCTAAATGTCGGGGAAGGGGGCACCATGATCTGTCTGGCTGCTTCCTGCTGAGTGGGGGCATCATGAGGAAGGGGTACAGGAGGGCCATTGAGGTTTTATACGGGGCACAGTAAGAGTATAAGGCCAAGTAATAAGGCGCTATAGATGAATGTCTCTTGAGGTGTGAAGTCCATGAATATTCCTTATAGGTATACGTCTTCTAATGATGTAAGCCAGTTGAGAGGTAAGGAGAGGTTGGTGATGAGCCAGCTATCTGTGCGAAGGCAGTTTAAGAACTGGCAAAAGCGGTAGGCTGTAGGTAGTGGAGTTGTAATCGTTTTGTAGGGCAATCTGCTTTAAGAAGAAAATAAAGAGGGAAAACATTAGTTATGTCTAAGAAAAAGACAGCTATGTTTAGCACCTGGTAGACCTACTTTCGGTGAGCAATGGGGTGTACAACACGGGCTGGACAGCGTCTGGAGGACGGATACCGGTTGTTTGGTGCGCTGACAGTTAACAGGGCGTGAGACTGTCCCTGGATTCCGCTGTGTCTTCGCAGGTCACCAGGAGTTGATAATTTCTGAGGAGAAGCTGGTTAAATGTTTGATTAGATATAGAATTAATTTGTTTTTTCATGAATTTGATGAGGCAAGGCAGGAGTGCACAAAAGGCAAGGATGCCCATTACTGGGCCTAAAAGGGGAGAAGCCAGGCTATGAGGGGGGTCTTTAGGGCTTCCCATAAGGAGGCCTGGGACCTTACATCCATTAGTTTTCATTTGATTTGGTTGAGGTTTTTTATGTTGGTTTTAACTACTTGAGACTCATTAATGTAGTAACAGCAATTTTCTTGTAAGAAGATACAGGTACCTCCTTTTTCAGCCGTGAGTAAGTCAATAGCGCGCCGATTTTGTAGGGTTACACCAGCTAGAGATGTGATTTGGTGTTGGAGGGCAGCTAAGGATTGTGCTGTTTCCTCGATGGCATCTTGCATTTGCGTCTGGAGATCTGAGAGTTGGGAAACGCTATATCCTAGAGAGGTGGCACCGAGTCCTGTTCCTAGGAGGGAGGTTGTTAGGGAGATTCCGAGCATGATGGGAAGGAAGATTGTGGCTAGTTTGGAGAGAGTTAGATCTTGGGTGATTGAATTGGTAGGCTTGTAAGCTTTCGGCGAAGGAGAGTAAGGTGAGTTGACTAATGTAGTTGGTATACAGGGGCTGGGTAAGGAGGAGTTTGCAAAAGGTGGTGTTAAAAGCCTCGTGGTAGCTGCTGGTGTTGTAGCAAATGGGGCCGAATGAGAGAGGATGATATGGAAAACATATTTGGAAAGTGTGAGTGAGGTGTCCGCTGCCAACTCGAAAGCTTGGGTGGCTGCAATGAGTTCTGCTTGTTGATTAGTAGTATTGGGCGGCAGAGGTTTTGCTTGTATGATTTGAGTGAGGGAGACTATGGCGTATCCTGCAAGGCACTGTCCTTGTAAGGAAAAAGAGCTCCCATCTGAGAACCACGTATGGTCAGGGTTGTCTAAGGGCCCTTCTGTATTGGACAAGGTAGAAGGGATTCCAGGATTTCAATACAATTGTGTTGAGGGGGGCGGGTGAGGATTGATTGGGAGGAGGGTGGCAGGAGGGGAGCACATGGTTGAAAGGAAAGTGTGGGGTCGTGTAGGAATGAGACTAGAAGGGAAAGTATACGGCTTTTATACGTAATGAAAGGCCTTTGGAGATTGGGCAAGTGTAGGGCTGGGGCCTTTAGTAAGGCTTGTTGGAGTGCTCGGAATGGTTGTCGGATGGTGGCGTCCAGGGGTTCAGACGGGGCTCCTCGGGATGGATCATAGAGTGGTTTGGCTAATAAAGAGTAGTTGGGGAACCCGCTAGTCCTAGGAATGAAAGAACTTCTTGTTTGGTTTTGGAGGTGGGGAGGCTCCGGATAAAGCCAAAGTGATCGTCTTTGACTCCTAGGTAGGTGACCTGTGTAGATGAGAGTTGAACTTTAAGAGGAGACACCCGGTACCCTTTGTCTGCGAGGAAGTTGAGGAGGGAAACAGTGTCCGTTTGGGAGATGGCTAAGGACAGGCTGCACAGGAGACGATCATCTACATACTGTCAAAGGGTGGACTGAGGAAGACGGAGTAGTTTTAGGTCGGAGGTGAGGGTTTGGCCAAAGCCTTGAGGGAGTACTGTCCATGTTAACTGACGGGATTGTTGAGTATCTGGGTCAGTCCAAGTGAAAGCAAAGAGGTTTTGTGATTGAGGGGAGAGAGGAATGGTACAAAAGGCATCTTTGAGACCTACTACAGAGAAATGGGTGGCGTTAGGTGGGATGGAGGATAAGAGTATAGGGGTTGGCAACTAGAGGATGGATGGGCCTGACGGCCTCATTAATGAGTCTAAGGTCTTGGATGAGACAAAACTTGCCATTGGGTTTTTTGACGGCTAGAATGGGAGTGTTAAATGGGGAATGGGTTAGCCTAAGGAACTTCTTCCTCAAAAGGTCTGAGATTATTGGTTGTAGTCCTTTTAGGCTGGAGGCAGGAAGGGGGTATTGTGGCTGACAGGGAAAGTGAAAGTGATGTGGGTTTTTGAGAAATATTTGTACGGGGGTACACTGTGCTAGAGAAGGGGTAGTGATATCCCAGACGGAAGGATTGACGTGTGGTAGGAGTGGAGGTGGAGTAGGAGCAGAGGTGAGGTCTGTGGAGCTTGCTAATAGGGCCATGAGGGATGTGGAGTTAGGGATGGCAGTTGGGTGGAAAGTGATAGAAGCTTTAAATTTAGAGAGAATGTCTCTTCCCAGTAGAGGAAGGGGACATTGAGGTATGAAACCGGTGGGAAAAATGTGGCCTGAGAAGGAGCAGGACAAAGGAGGAGTGGCCTTGGGGTGTATGGTTTGGCCTCCAACCCCGACTATAGGAGGTCCAAAGAAGGAGGTGGGACCCCAAAACTCCCGCAAAACCGAGAATGTGGCTCCGGTATTAAGGAGAAAGGTAACGGGACGCCCATCCACTGTTAGAGAGACCCTGGGCTCCTGTGAAGTGATGACGTGTCGGGGGAGGAGTCCCAAGGCCCCGTCAGTCCTCAATGGCTATTCCTAGAAGGTCTGGAGTTGGGCTGAGGGCCGGCTCGGCCCCCCTTCGGGGACCGGGACAGTCCACAGCCCAGTGACCAGGCTGGTGGCACTTTGGGCAGGGCGACTGGGGGCGTGGGATTTGGACATTCTCGAACCCAATGTCCTTCTTTACCACATTTAAAACAGGGCCCAGGGGGCTGCTGTTGTGGATTGACAGATGTTGATTTGCGGCCTGGGGTGGACTGGGGAGAGGCTTGGAGCGCTTGTGCCAGCATTTGGCACTTTTGTCTCCTGGCCTTCTCGTCCCAATTGTGGTAAACTTTGAATGCTGTTGCCAGGATCTCGGTCTGTTGAGTGAAAGGGCCCCTGTCCAGTTTTTTAGTTTAGCTCTAATGTCAGGAAAACTTTGTGCAAAAAGTGGGACATGAGAAGTTGTCTGCCGTTGGGGCCCTCGGGGTCTATGTTGGTGTATTATTGGAGAGACTTTGTAAGGCGGTCCAGAAAGGTGGATGGGTTTTCATGTTTGTTTTGTAGTTTTTTAAAATTAACAGCCTTTTGGGCCACCTTACATAATCCGGCTACAAGGCAGGTGGCAAAATGGTCTCGAGAGGCGATTCCATTGTCTGTATTATAATCCCAGTGAGGCTCCTGTTCTGGCACTGCCTGTGCGCCTAAGGGTAAGGCTGGGGTTATTTGGTGGACTTCATCTGCGTAAGTGCGGGCTTGCTCTCAGACTCGCCTGCGCTCCTCGGGAAGGAGGGTGTTAGAGAGAATTATGTAGATATTACGGAAAGTGAGGCTATAGGCTTGGAGGAGATATTGAAATTTTTTGATATAAGAGGTGGAGTTAGAAGTGTAAGAGCCTAAGCATTTCTTAATTTGGGATAAGTTAGCTATAGAGAAGGGAACATGGACATGAATAATGCCTTCTGCCCCTGCAACTTCTCTAAGAGGGGCGAGGATGGGAAGGTGTGATCTGGAACGAGTGGTGGGAGGGCTGAGCAGTGGAGGGGAGGGAGCTGGAGAGGTTGCGGAAGAAGGGGAAGGAAGAGAGAGGTCAGGGGAAGTGGTAAGGGGCGGGGCCGCCGCTCTCCGGGCAGCGGCCGGAGGGTGGGGTTGAGGGTGGTGATATGGCGGAGATTCATCAGCAGGGTCAAAGTCAGGATCAGAGGGAGAGGTTGGCAGTTTGAGGGCAGCGATAAGATGTTGAGGTTTACATGGGAGGCCGTGGACATAGGGGATCTCTCCCCATTTTCCTGTTCGCTCACAATATCCAGAGACCCATAAGTGGGCCATTTATTTTGGTTATCTAAGGGGTATGTAGGCGTTTTGGTTTGAGATCGGCAGTCAGACATTGTGAAGGAGAGTCAGCCGGCAGGGACGCAGAGCCTCCCATTATGAGAGGAAAGGTTTGAGGAAGTGTATGGCAAAGGGCTAGGTAGGGCGTCCCCTAGTAGCCGATTACCATGTCTGAGTCAGAACTTTCGGGTTGGTTGTCACCAAAACGAAAGGACTGAGAGGCCAGTAAAGGCCGAGGGCCATGGGCCACCTGGTACCAGGATTTTCGGAGCGAGAAGGGGAAGGGACCCAGGCCGGAGACGCAAGGAGGAGAGGGAGAAAACTCTGTTCCCTGCAGGCCGAGGCAGAAGCGAGTGATAGGGGCCTACCACTGCCGTAGGGGCGTCGGGCGAAATGTGTTTGTCACGGGAGCGGCTACGGTCTGGCGATTTGCCTGAGAGGTAGGCCCAGGAGGGGAAAACTTACTGAGATGAGGCCGGTGGTGGGCGAAGAGCTCGGCGAACAGGAAAATGGGCGAGGACCGGCCAGGGTCTGGACTGAGCCCGAAAAGGATCGGGGTCCCACTGAGAGGAAGTGGGGAGTCCCGATCCGAGTCATGGCACCAATGAAAGAGTTGGACCCGATCAGGCTCAAACCAAAGACACGCTGGTCACAGTCAAGAGGTTTTATTGGAGGCACCAAGGCCACACCACATGGAGGAGGAGAAGGAAGGAAGAAGGGGCGAGCTGCTTAGGTGCTGGGTTTTTATACTCAGTGGGGCTACATGGGCATCGGTGATTGGCTTAGGGGTGGGGTTTGAGTAAAAGGTGGGAGGTGTTCTTCACTGATTGACCTTTTCTTGGTGGGCTCGCAGGGTGGAGAACCGGGAACCGGAGGTGAAGAACCCAGAACCGGTGCCATCTTACTGTGCCCATGTTACCTAACAGTGGGTACCAGTACCTGCTGTAGTGGAGGTAGCAAAGGAGTGAAATGGACTCTGAGAGGGTCCTTGATTGTAGTTTTGTTTAGTATTGGTTGGCCTCCAGCCAGGAGGTGGCGCTTTCAAGAGAGCCTCAGCTGCAGTAGTGTAGAGAGGATACAAGCTTTCCCTAATGTCACCTGGATAAGTATTTGGTTTCTTAGGTGGTGGGCAGGGCCATAGAGCTCCCAAGAGATCATGTTCTTTGTCTTCTGCTACCAGGGCAGGTAGAGAAAGACAATCAGGTAGGGTCCCACTTAGGCATGTCTGAGATCAGACTCTTATTGGGTGGGGCTTGCTGTAGCTGCTGTGGAGGATGGGGGTGTGGTTCTCAGGCCAATGGAGTTATGATTCCAGGGGGATTATGATATGATAAAGGATACAGATGAGAAGTTAGATGAGGAAGTACATAGTCAGGCCCAGGGGGGTCCTGAGTGACAGAGCTTGTGTCTCCACAGAGAGAGGGTGCTCCACTCTATTGATACCTGGATGCATTCTCCAACCCAGAAGCCCTCTGAATCCTATACTTTAGGGATTTTTATTATAAGGCTTCATCACATAGGCATGACTGATTCTTTTTTTTTTTTTTTTTTTTTTTTGAGATGGAGTCTTGCCCTTTCACCCAGGCTGGAGTGCAGTGGCGCGATCTCGGCTCACTGCAAGCTCCGCCTGCCGGGTTCACACCATTCTCCTGCCTCAGCCTCCCACGTAGCTGGGACTACAGGCGCCCGCCACCGCGCCCGGCTAATTTTTTGTATTTTTAGTAGAGACGGGGTTTCACCGTGTTAGCCAGGATGGTCTCGATCTCCTGACCTCGTGATCCGCCTGCTTCGGCCTCCCAAAGTGCTGGGATTACAGGCGTGAGCCACCACACCCGGCCAGGCATGACTAATTCTTAACTCAATCTCCAGCCCCAGAGGAAGGGGAGAGAGGGAGCTGAAAGTTCCAAACTTCTAATCATGGCTTGGTCTTTCTGGTGACCAGCCCCTATCCTGAAACTATCCAGGAGCCACCAAGAGAGTCTGTCATTAGAGCAAAGGATGCTTCTGTTACCCAGGAAATTCCAAGGGATTTAGGAGATCTGTGTCAGGAACTGGGATCAAACCAAATGTTAGAACAGAGGATTCTTCTAGCAGTCATATCACTCAGGAAATTACAAGGGTTTTAGGAGCTCTGTGTCAGAAACTGGGGATAGAGACCAAATATGTATTTCTTATTATGTTGCAGATGACTTGAATCCTTTTAAATTTATCGAGCCTTGTTTTATGACCCATAACAAGATATACGTTGGTAAACATTTCATGCATATTTAAAAACAGTGTCTACTCTGCTGTTTCTATGTGGAGTATTCTACAAATGTCATAGGCCAAGTTGGTTGATAGCATTGTCAAGTATTCTGTACCCTTACTGATTTTCTCTCTACATGTCCTACCAGTAGCTGAGAGAGGGCTTGAAATCTCAGACTATAATTGCAGACTTGTCTGTTTCCTTTGTCAGTTTTATCAGCCTTTCCTCCATACATTCTGCAGCTCTATAAGGTATATAAAGTTTTAGTTTATCATTTTGATGAATTGGCCACTTTATCATTATGAAATGAACTTCTTTATTCCTGATAATATTCCTTTCCATGAAATCTACATTTTTCATTGTTAATAGAGCCACTCCAGCTTTCTTTTAGTTTCAGCATGGTGTAATTTTTCCATACTAACCTTTTCATCTATTTGTCTATTTATTTTTAAGTAGGCTTCTTATAGGCCACATGTAATTAGATCTTACCTTTTTATCCAATCTGAAATCTCTGCCTTTCATATACATTTGATGTTATTACTGATTTAATTGAGATTAAATCTACCATCTTGCCATATTTTCTATTCAACCCATATGTTCTTTCTTTTCTTTTCCCTCTTTTACTGTCTTCTTTTGGCATTGGATAGTTTTTTATAATTACATTTATCTCCTTTGTTCATGTATAATATATCTGTCCTTTATTTTTGTGTTCTCAGTGGTTGTTTTAGAGTTCATAATATTAATATATGTATTTAGCTTTTAACATTCTAGCTTCAAGTGATATTATATCACTTTGTACATGGTGTAAGAATCTTACAAAAGCATATATCCATGTCTCTCATGGCATTTGTGCTATTGTTATTAGATATTTTACTTTTAGAGATATTATGAACCTATGCTACATTGTTATTATTGATTGCCAACACTCAGTTTTCTTTTAAATAAATTTAAATAAGGAAAAGTCTTTGAGTTACTCATTTAATTGCCATTTTTAGTATTCTTTATTTCTTTGTGTAGATCCTCATTTTAATCTGGTATCCTTTTTCTTCTCCCTGAAGGACTTCTTTTAACATTTATTGTAGTGGAGGTTTGCTGGTGGTGAATTCTTTTGGTTTTTGTTCACCTATAGTTTTGATAAATATTTTTGCTTTGTTCAGAATCCAACTTGGCATTTTTTTTCTTTAAATATTTAAAGATGCTGTTTTAGTGATTTCTAGCTTGAATGGTTTCTAGTGGAAAATCTGCTGTTATTCTTACCTTTGGGTCTTTGTACGTAATGTGTCTTTTTTCTCTGGCTGCTTTAAAGATGTTCTCTTTTTCATGGGTTTTGAACAGTTTGATTACAATATGCCTTGATGTTGTTTTCTTCATGTTTTTGTGCTTGAAGTTTGTTGAGATTTTTGGATCTGTTTTATATGGTTTTCATCAAATTTAGGGTGTTTTGCCCATTGTTTCTTCAAATATTTTCAGTCCTAATTCTTCCTCTTCAGGGACTCCAATTACATATATATTAGGTCTCTTGAAGTTGCCCCACAGCTCCTGTTCAAAGTGATACTCTGTTCATTTCTTTGAGTATTTCTTCTGTTTTTCATTGTGAATAGTTTCTCTTGCTGTCTCTTCACTACTTTTCGTTTCCCTTTCTTTTTCTTAAAATAACATTTATTTACTAACTCACAATTCTGTATGTTAGACATCTGGATGTGGCTTAACTTGAATTCTCTGCTCAAATTATCACAAGGCTGATATGAAGAAATCAGCTAGGCTGAGTTCTTGACTGGAGGCTCTGGAGAAATGTTTGCTTTTAAAGTCATTTAGGTTGTTGGTAGAGTCTATCTCATGTGCTTGTAGTACTAGAGTCCTTGTTTCCTTGCTGGCCATCAGTCAGGGACCACCTTCAGCTCATAGGGCCACCCACATTCCTTGCTATGTGCCCCCCTTTATCTTCAAAGCAGTAATGGTGTGTTGAATCCTTCTCAGACTTCAAATCTCTGACATGCTCCTCTATGACCAGCTGGAGAAAACTCTGCTTTTAATAAACTTACTTGATTAGGCCAGGCTCACCCAAGACACGTAATATAAGATAGTCATGAGAGTGGTATCTGATGATGTTCATGGTTGTTATGCAGTTGTTTTAGTCTGCTTTGGCTGCTATAACAAATACCATAGATTGGGTGATTTAACAGAATTATTTTCTCATGATTCTGGAGGCTGAGAAATCCAAGATCAAGGTGCTGGCTGATTTGGCTTCTGATGAGGGCCCTCTTCTTTGTTTGCAGATGGATGCATTTTTGCCATAGCCTTACATGGGGGAGAGATAGATTATTGCTCTCATATTTCTTCTTATAAGAGCACCAATCCCATTCATGAGGGCCCCACTCTCAGGACCTAATCACCTCCCAAAGGCCCCACTTCCAGATGTCATCACATTGGGAATTAGGGCTTCCATATATAAATCTTTAGAGGACACAGACATTCAGTTCCTAGCAGCAGGCTATGTACATGTAGGGGCAATCATTGAGGGCAAGTGTAGGGTCTTGCCATTGCAGGTGGAGGTGGATTTCAAGTCCTAAAGAATGGCAACCTGGAAATGCTACATAACCATGGTGGAGATATCTGGGAGGGACAGTTTTTCTTTTTCCAAGATCTTCATTTCTTTTTGATGATGATGCTTCGTTTTTCAGATTACTGAATATCAAAGAAAATCAACTGAAATGGTTAGTGCCTCCATCAGGCCTTTGGGCCTTCAAATGACATCTGGCCTAGGAGAAGCTTTCTGGGTGGCACATTTAATGAGGATTTCTCTCCCCTCCTGGGATGTAAATTGAATCATGGCAGGAACTATATTTTCTGTCATCTCTCCCATCCCCAAAACAAAACAAGCCATAACAGCAAACGTTTTTTTATATATTTCTGGCACTTTTTTTTATATTTCTGACACATTTTTCTCCCCATCTGGACACCCAGGCTTGAGAAAGAATTGTTTATGTTCCTCATCCCGGTCCCCGTGCTTACAAATGACTCTACCTGCTGCCATCTAGACACCCACCCCACTATTCTACTACAAAGGCCACTACTGATTTCTTCGTTCGTATTTTTTTTTTTTTTTTTTGAGCCAGAGTCTTGCTCTGTCACCCAGGCTGGAATGCAGTGCGTGATGTCAGCTCACTTCAGCCTTGACCTCCCAGGCTCAAGCAATCCTCCCACCTCAGCCTTCCAAGCAGCTGGGACTATAGGCATGCACCACCATACCTGGCTAATTTTGTTTATCTTTTTGTAGAGATGAGGTCTCTGTATGTTGCCCAGGCTGATCTCGAACTCCTGAGCTCAAGCTGTTGTCCTGCCTTGGCCTGGGATTACAGGCATGAATGAGCTGCTGTGCCTGGCCTCAGTTAGTCTTAATAGATATGTTCCTTATCTTAGCACTGGCATTTGACATTATTGATTACTCCTTTCTTTCTGAAACTTGTTCCTTCCTTTGCTTCTTTGAACAACCCCATCTGCCTGTTCTCTTTTTGCATGCATGTGCAAGTGTTGGTTCTTAGTTGCCTTCACTAGAAACCCTTCCCCTGCATTTTCTAAATCTTGCCAGGTGATACTGGCAGAAAATAGACTTGTGGGATATGATGAGGTTTCTCTTCAAATAACCTGATCAATCTTTTATTCTTTAATTCATAGTACCCCCCCCCCCCCGCCTCCTTTTGTCCTTTTTCCCTTTTTGCCTTTGTTAGATGCCCAGGCACGCCACAGTACCAGACGTTATCAGTACCAGCTCACATTCCTTTCCTTATTTGGAAAGAGGACTAACTTTCTAGCTCGTTACAGACACCCCTTCCCCTTTCCTCTCCACTTTCCTTTACATGCCCACCTTATCTAAAAAAATCAAATGTTTAGCCAACTGGGATTAGTTTAGATTGTATGACCTGACCCCGGCCAATGGGGAAAGGGTACAGAGGCAGGACTTGCATCAGGAATAAAGGATCTCGTGCCCCTTTGTTCAGGTGTGCTGTCATGGCGACTGGCCAAGGACGCACCCCTCTGCGCAGAAGTAAAATTGCTTTGCTAAGAATCCTTTGTTTGAGTGTTCAATTTCCTTAGGATTTTGAGCATTATTCCTAACAGACTGAACTGAGTTAAATCCTGATTTGGTGAATGTTGTGTAATCTTGCAGAAATTATACAGCTTCTCTGTCAGTTTCTTCTTCTGTGAAATGGAAGTTTTCCCCATGCTGCAGGGTTATGGTGAAGGTGAGTGATGATGCATGTAAAGCACCAACACATCAGAGCTCTCAGTCTTCCGTAGCTCCAGCCTTCCTGATAGCAGAGACCATATTTTAAAGATAGGACATTCTGATGCAGCTGTTTTGACGCCGGCATTGTGATAAAATGCCAGCCAAATATCCCCATGTCTAAATTGGCCTATCAAAATATCCTTATTGAGTGTTTTTTATTAGTTGAGCTATAATCCACATACCATAAAATTTACCCTTTTTTTTTTTTTTTCTTTCTGAGACAGAGTCTTCCTGTGTCACCCAGGCTGGAGTGCAGTGGTGCAATCTCGGCTCACTGCAAGCTCTGCCTCCCGGGTTCACGCCATTCTCCTGCCTCAACCTCCCGAGTAGCTGGAACTACAGGCACCCACAACCTCGCCCAGCTAATTTTTTGTATTTTTAGTAGAGACGGGGTTTCACTGTGTTAGCCTGGATGGTCTCGATCTCCTGACATCGTGATCCGCCCACCTCGGCCTCCCAAAGTGCTGGGATTACAGGCATGAGCCACCGTGACTGGCCAAAATTTGCCCTTTCAAAGTGTACATTTCAGTGATCCCTGGCAACCACTAGTCTTTTTTTTTGGTTTTATGGATTTAAACTCTGGAAGTTTCATATAAATGGAATCATATGCTTTAAGCCTTTTTGTGTCTGTTTCTTTCACTTAGTATAATGTTGCAGTATTTTATTTCTTTTGATGGCTGAATAATATTCTATTGTATGGATTTAAAACAATTTGTTCATACATTAGTTGGTGGACGTTTTGGTTGTTTCACTTTTTGCCTACTATCATTAATGCTGCTGCGAAAATTTGGGGCACTAGTCTTTTCTTTCGCAGTATCTAATCTACTCTTCATCCCTTTCAGTGTATTTTTCATGTCAGACATTGGCATTTTTTTCTCTACAGTTCTTATATACATCTTTTTTATCTTCCTTGTCTTACTTGACATGTTAAGTTTTTCCTCTAGCTTCTTAAACATATGAAATATACTTATAATAACTGTCTAACTGTCCCTGTCTAGTGATTCTATCAACTGTGTCATTTTTTGGTCAATTTCAGTTGCTTGCATCTTCTCATTATGGGTTGTATAACCCTGTTTGTTTGCATCCCAGAGGATGTTTTTTTAGATGATAGGCATTGTGAATTTTTCCTTTATGAGTATTGGGTATATTTTTATTGCCATATAATTTTTTGAGATAGGGTCTCACTCTCTTGTACGTCACTGCAGTGGCAAGATAATGGCTCACTGCAGTGTCAACTTCCCTGGCTCAAACGAACCCCTCACATCAGTCTCCCAAGTAGCTAGAACTTTGGGCATGTACCACCACACTTGGCTAATTTTTTAAGGTTTTTGTAGAGACAGGGTCTTACTGTATTGCCCAGGCTGATCTCAAACCCCTGGGCTCAAGCAGTCCTCCTGCCTCAGCTTTGCAAAGTGCTGGGATTACAGGCACACACCCCTGCACACAGCTAATTTTTGTATTTTTTATAGTGGTGGGGTCTTGCTGTGTTGCCCAGACTGTCTTGCCGTGTTGCTGTAAATCCTGGGCTCAAGCAGTCCATGTGCCTCAGCCTCCCAAGGTGCTGGGATTACAGGCATGAGCCACCATGCTTAGCCCCCATAGTATTCTTGAGCTTTTTTCTGGAGTAAAGTTATATCACCGGGGAAGAGTCTGATCATTCTGGGTTTTGTTTTTCAGCCTTATTAGGCATGTACTGATCAGCAATTCTTTCAAAAACATGTACTGTCTGACCCGTTAAGAAAAAGATTGTTGACCCTCTCTTTGCATATTGTCAGGTTACTATTCAGAATGGTGCCATTTAGACTGAAAAAGCAAATGGCAGATTTTGCAACTCTTTGGCCAGTGAGAGTCTTAAGTATGGAAGACACGGTGAATTCAAATTTTATTAATGGATTCTACTGAAATCTATTCACAAGGACATCCTTTTGTTTGTTTGTTATTTTTATGAAGAGCTGTCCCAACATAAGGCATTGGGGACCGTGCTGGAGTACTAGTGCCAGGGAGGCTCCCATGAGGCCCTTAGGATAGCGGGGGGCTGTAGAGCTTAAGCAGGCTGAAGTTTACCCATCTCTGAAAGGCTGGCAGGATCACAGCTGTGGAGCTGTCAGTCATATGCCACACATCATTTGGACAAGCTCAGCCCTTTGGCTGAGAGGTTTAGCAGTGAAGCTAGAGACTGACCATTAAAAGAATCTCGAGGACTGTTCTCCTCTCTCATTCCAAAACCCCTTAAGGTTTTCTCCTTGAGGTGATTTTAAGAGAGTGGAACTAAGAAGTCTGTCAAATGCAGAAAACACCTAAAGAGGATGCCTTCAGCTGTGGGTCTCAGGACAGGTCAGTGGAGCCCACAGAGCAGGAGGCTCACCCTGCAGGGCCGGACTGGGAATCCCACGTTAGAGCAATGGGGCCGAGTAGATGCACAGGAGGCAGGAGTATCCATAGCCCTTGTGCTCCCTACCACAGAGCAGCAGGGAGGCAGCAGAATGAGATAACCTGCATCTTTACAATAGTCAACCAGTGAGTGTGGTGTCAGGAGACTCTAAAATACAAGCAGCCCCGCAGCTGCCAACTTCATTTGTCTGGAGAGAAGCCCAGGTTGAAAAAGACCCTGCACCTCACACATAGCTCAGGTCCTAAGGAGCTTCCCTGTGAGTAGCGAGATTTCCTGCCAACGTGGGACCTGGCTCTAGCCCTTCCTGCATGAACCTCATGCAAACAGCTGGACAGGAAGAACTGCCTTCTGAGAAGATGAGTAAGGGTCAGAGTCTCCACCTCCCCATGCCCCTTTCTCTCCTTACCTACACACAACTGCTAGGCCCCGGATTCAAGAGCCTGGGTCCCTAGGAAACCCAAAAAGTGTTTTCTTTTTCTGTTTCTGTCCCTTTCTCTTACATACTTTTATTACCATAAAATGTTAGGGAACTAGATACCCAATCAGTTTTACCTATTATGGTCAAAATGAAGTGCAGAGACTGGAACTCCCCCTTATGCAAATCCTGGGACCCACATGGACTCATCTCAACAGAGACATTTAAGAAGCTTATTCCAGCCACCAAGAGAAAATAAGATATTCCAATCCACACCTGGTTCTTACAAAGCAAGTGACCCCATCCTCACCACTCCACACTCACTTTCCTTTTCACTCCTCATATCTCCTATCCTTTATCTTTTCTGGAACCATCTCTTTCTCTCTGATTCTCAAATGTGCCCCAGGGGTGCTCTCACTCTCCCTTGGCATCCACCTCGGTCACGACCATCAGCATCATCTTACCCCCTCTTCACACCCAGCTTCACTGCTGAACACAGGGTAACTGCCTGATCTTTCACTCTGGTTCTACCCGTGCCCTATGTTCCTGCAGAGAAGGACAGGGAAACTCTGGACTTTCTGCCTCATGTCTTGAAAAGCTTTGAGAATATGCCATGTTGTTTTCCACTGGACTCTGAGCTCATCTTCTCATAGGAAGAGGTCTTCCTGTCTAGCTGTTTGCACAAGTGGTACGTTCCAGGCAGAAGAAACAACACACAAAAGCCTTGAGGTGGGAATGAGCCTGGTGTGGTCAGAGAATGGGAATCAAGCCAGTGTGGGTGGAGTAAGTGAGAGGAGGAGAGTGAGAGAGGAAGTAGGGAGGTGGGTGATGTACAGATCACCTGGGACCTCAAGGCCCGGGTTAGAAGTTTGGATATTAATTCCAAAACCCCACAAAAGTTTTAAACATCATCTGATTTATGTTTTTACAAAGATTATCCTGGGAAGTCTCTGTAGAATAGGAGAGGTAATAGCAGAAGCAGACAGGTCAGTTGTGAGCTGTTACAGTTTACAGATGAGAGTTACTGTCAGGACAGCTGGGAGGATGGAAGGAGAAAGGGATGGAATTGTTGGGATATATTTTGGAGGTAGAGCCAGTAGGATTGGACTCTGAGCACGGGTGATGGGGAAAGAGAGGAACCAATTATGACTGCTAGAATTTTGGCTTCAGCCACTGGGAGGATGGTGATGTTATTTATTCATGTAGGTTGACTAACCAGGTCAACTGGAGAGGGACTAGGCCTGTGCAGAAATATGAAGAATTCCCTTTTGGGAATTCTTGTGGAGTTTTCACAGAGGTAATTATGAGTCAGGGGTTCTTGAAGAGCTCAGGGCTGGAGATTGAAATCTGCGGCTCACTAGATGCTGAGTCAGAGGACTACAGCTAGGGAAAAGGTGCCCTAAGATGGGCCCCTACAACATTCTGACATTTAAAGATCTGGCAAAGAAGGCTCAGCAGCAACAGCTAGTATAGAGGGTGGAAAACCAGAAGAATGTGGTGTCCCAGAAGCCACAAGAAGGAAGTGCCTCAAAGAAGCAAAAAATGGTCAATAATGTTGAATGCCACTGGGAGTTGGAGGGAGAGAAAGGATCAGTGAATTTGGCAACATGGAAGATGTTGATTCTCTTTACAAGAACACTTTAAGTGGAGTCATGGAGACCAATCCTTGTTAGCCAGAGAGAGGGAAGTTGACACCCAAGTGTAGCCAACTCAAGCTTATGAAATATAAGGGGCAAATAGTGAAAATGACCAGACAAGACTTGGAGCTCTTTCATTATTTGGGGAACGAGAATGATTCTGTTATGATCAGGGCTTCTGAAAACCACTTAACAATAATTTGACAACACTCACATGCAGAACTTCCTTGAAAGTCACCTCTCTACTGACCTTGGCCCATATAGACACAGCACTGTCAGCTGTCCCCAAATGTGTTTTGGGTCACAAAAAAGTCTATTAACTTCACAGGTAATTGATACTTTAATTTTATTGCTGTCATTTTACAAAATATTATCTGCAGTCTTTTTTCCAGGTCTATTTGCTCAGCTTTTTTCTTAGAAAATCAAAACAGGCCTGGCATAGTGGCTCACGCCTGTAATCCCAGCACTTTGGGAGGGTGAGGCAGGCAGATCACCTGAGGTCAGGAGTTCGAGACCAGCCTGGCCAACATGGCAAAACCCCGTCTCTCTGAAAATACAAAAATTAGCCAGGCTCAGTAGCAGGCACCTGTAATCCCAGCTACTTGCAAGGCTGAGACACAGGAATCACTTGAACCCGGGAGGCGGAGGTTACAATAAGCCGAGATCACACCACTGCATGCTAGCCTGAGCAACAGATGGAGAGTCTGTCTCCAAAAAAAAAAAAAAAATAACAAAAGGGAAAAAAAATCAAAACAGCTAGCAGCTACCTCTATCCTAAAGAAGCAAGGACAATGAAAATGGTCCAAGCAAATGGACAAATGGACAAAGCCTCTGAATGGCTTACTGTAAGAAATTTCAGAGGACAAATAGAAGTTAAGTAAGCTATTGTCCCAAACAATGAAAGATGCCTATTGTAAGGCTGTGGGGAGAAGAGTTACTCTGACATGTCTCAGGGAGAGTAATGACTTTTTTAAAGGCTGAGCTTGTATACAGAATTATTTTGACAACCTAAGTATAATAATGATGATTGATATGATGCTATATCCCCAACCAAATCTCACCTTGAATTGTAGTTCCCATAATCCCCATGTGTTGTGGGGAGGGACCAGGTGGAGATAATTGAATCATGGGGGTGGTTTTCTCATCCTGTTCTTGTGATAGTGAGTTAGTTCTCATGAGGGCTGATGGTTTGATAAGGGGCTTCCCCCTTCACTGGGCACTCATTCTCTCTCCTGCTGCTCTGTGAAGAGGTACCTTCCTTCATGATTGTAAGTTTCCTGGTCTCCCCAGCCATGCAGAACTGTGAGTCAATTAAACATTTTTCTTTATAAATTACCCAGTCTTGGATAATTTATTCTTCATAGCAGCGTGAGAATGAACTAATACAATGACAGTGATACTAATGTATCATTGTAAATACAATGAAGATAACTAATGTGACTGTTCAGAGTTATTATTATATGTATTTTATATAATTTGCCAACAAGCCTGTGAGATTGTTCTTTTGTTTTCTTCACAGATAAGGACGTTGCTTTACAGATGAGGCTCAAGGTGACTAAGTAACATTGACAAGATCACAGGTCTAGTAATTCAGAGTAGCAGTACCCAAGTGGAGATCCATGTGGGCACTAATTCATGTTGTTTATCAGCAAGATGACAGAGCATTGCCATTTAGGTGCAACTGGAAGGCCCAGTTCACAGTGTCCTCTTGGGCAAATAGGAAGGTTCCAGTTTGGGGAGGTTTGCAAGTTAAGGTCAGACCTAGCTGAATTAATAAGACCTTTCCATAAGCCCCTAAATTTCCCTTTTGCCACTTACTAGACAATCCCCAATCCTACTACCTTACCCCAGGTGAATACTCATCTGCTTTTTGATGCTATAAATTATATCATATTTTCTAAACTTTTGTATAAATGGGATCATACAGTATCTATTGTTTTTTTATCTGGTGTCTGTCACTCATCATAATGTTTTTGAGATCCACTCATGTTATTACATGCATTTGTAGTTCATTCCTTTTGTTGCTGAGTATTGTATGGATGTATATACCACAATTCGATCATCTGTTCACCTGTTGATAGACATTTGGGTTATTTTCAGTTTTTGGCTTTAACAAATGAAGGTGCTATGAATGTTCATGTACAGGTCTTTCTGTGGGCATATGGTTTCACTTCTCTCTCTTGGACAAATACCCAGGAATTGAACTGCTGGGCTATACAGTAAGTGTATGTTTAATTTTATATGAAACTGCCAAAATATTTTTCAAAGCAGTTTTCCTATCTTACATTCCCATGAGCAATCTATGAGAGTTACAGTGGCTTCACAGGCTCACCAGTATCTGAAATTGTTAGTTTTTTTAATATTAGCCATTCCAGTGGGCATGTGGCAATATTTCACTTTAGTTTTAATTTGCATTTCTCTGATAATGAATGATGTTGAACAGCTTTTTTTGTGTTTATTTGTATTCATATATCTTCTTTGGTGAAGCGTGTGTTCAAATCCTTTGATCTTTAAAAAATCTGGTGTTTTTTTCCCAAGTATTATTTAGCACTAAGGGATATTTATATATTCTAAATACAAGTTTTTGTTTAGATATATCTTTTGAAAATATTTCCATCTGGTGTTTGTCTTGATTTTTCATTACTTAACAGTGTCGTTCAAAGAGTAGACTTTTAATTTTGATAAATTCCAGTTTTCACGTACCTTAAATAAGGTACCTCGACTAGGCAAATTCACATTTAGGGATAGAAATTTGAATAGAAATTACCATGGCTGGAGAGACAGGGGGAGTAGTGTTATGGGTACAGAACGTCAGTTTTGCAAGATGAAAAAGTCCTAGAGATTAATTTCACAACAATGTAAATATACCTAACATTATTGAACTATATAATTAGAAATTGTTAAGCTGATAACTTTTCTGACACCTGAATTTTACCACAATAAAAAAAAATTCCAAGGTATTTTATGTTTTCCTATGCTAATACCAATATTTAAAATATTTTAATTTCTAGGTACACCTTATGGATCTGGGATATGTATTTTTGTTATCTTTCAATTGAGAAGATTTTCTAATTTCTCTCATGACTTAGTTGGCCGAGTCTGTTTAGTATTGTGTTGCTTAATTCCTCCAAATTTGGGGATTTTTTAGATACCCTTCTGTTGATTTTTGGTTTCATTCCATATGTTCAGGGAACATGCTTTGTTTAATATGAATCTTTATAAGCTTATTGTGGCTTCTGTTTTATACTCCCAAGTATGGTCTGTGCTTATGTTTGGTATACTGATTGTAAATGTCAATTTGGTCCAGTTGATTGATAGTGTTATTGCAGTCCTTTATGTTTTTATTTTTTTAAAAAAATTTGTTCTATCAGTTACTTACAGAAGAATGGTAAAATTTCTAGATGGAAATTTGGATTTAAAACACTATTTCAGTAATATCAATTTTTGCTTCACATTTTAAAGCTCTATTATTAGGTGCATAAACTCATTTGGGATTTTGATGTCTTCTTACTGAATTTACCCTTTTTCATTAGGAAATATGCATCTTTATTCGTGGTAATATTCCTTATTCAGAAAACCAATTTCCTATGATATTAATATAGTACTCTAGCTTTTTGGCTTTAATTTTAATTTTCTAACTTTTATTTTAGGTTCAGGGGTACATGAGCAGCTTTATTATATAGGTAAATTGTGTGTGGTTTGGTGTACAGATTATTTCATCACCCAGGTGATAAACATAGGAGCCTATAGGTAGTTTTTCCATCATCACCCTCCTCCCACCTTCTACCCTCAAGTAGGTGCTAGTGTCTGTTCTCTTCTTTGTTTCAATATGTACTCAATATCTAGCTTCCCCTTATAGATGAGAACATGCCATGTTTGGTTATCTGTTCCTGCAAAGGAAATGATCTTGTTCTTTTTTATGGCTGTGTAGTATTCCATATGTATTCCCTTTTCTCTGCAATCTCACCAGCATCTCTTACTTTTTGACTTTTTAGTAATAGCCATTCTAACTGGTGTGAGATGGTAGTTCATTGTGGTTTTCGTTTTCATTTATTTAATGATTAGTAATGTTGAGCATTTTTTCATGAATTTGTTGGCTGTATGTCTTCTTTTGAAAAGTATCCGTTAATGTCTTTTGCCCACTTTTAAATGGGATTGCTTGTTTTTTTCTTTTAAATTTGTTTAACCTCCTTATAGATTCTGGATATTAGACCTTTGTAGGATGCATAGTTTGCACATATTTTCTCTTATTTGGTATTGTCGGTTTACTCTGTTGATAGTTTCTTTTTTTTTTTTTTTTTTTTTTTTTGAGATGGAGTCTCGCTCTGTCACCCAGGCTGGAGTGCAGTGGTGCGATCTCGGCTAACTGCAAGCTCCACCTCCCGGGTTCACGCCATTCTCCTGCCTCAGCCTCTCCGAGTAGCTGGGACTACAGGCGCTCGCCACCATGCCCGGCTAATTTTTTTGTATTTTTAGTAGAGACGGGGTTTCACCGTGGTCTTGATCTCCTGACCTCGTGATCTGCCTGCCTCGGCCTCCCAAAGTGCTGGGATTACAAGTGTGAGCCACCGCGCCCGGCGATAGTTTCTTTTGCTGTGCAGAAGTTCTTTAGTTTAATTAAGTCCCATTTATCAATTTTTGTTTTTGTTGCAATTGCTTTTGGTGTTTTTGAAATGAAATCTTTAACAGGTTCTGTGTCCAGAATGGCATTTCCTCCTATGTCCAGAATGGCATTTCCTAAGTTATCTTCAAGGGTTTTTATAGTTTTAAGTATTACAGTTAAGTCTTTAATCCATCTCAAGTTGATTTTTGTATATGGTGTAAAGAAGGGATTCTGCTTCCATCTTCTGCATATGATTAGCTAGTTACCCCAGTGCCATTTATTGAATAAGGACTCTTTCCGCTGTTGCTTGTTTTTGTCAACTTTGTTTTTCCTCCTCAATTTTTTGGAATAGTTTCAGTAGAAATGGTACCAATTCTTATTTATACATTGGTTAGAATTTGGCTATGAATGCATTTGGTCCTGGGTCTTTTTCGGTTGGTAAACTTTTTATTACTGATTTGATTTCAGAACCTGTTATTCGTATGTCCAGGGATTGAATTTCTTCCTGGTTCAATCTCAGGATGTTGTGTGTTTCTAGGAATTTATCCATTTCATCTAGGTTTTCTAGTTGGTAAGGGGTTTTGTATTTCTGTGGGGCCAGTGGTAATGTCCCCTTCGTCATTTCTTGTTGTGTTTATTTGCATTATCTCTCTTTTTTTATTAGTCTAGCTAGTGGTCTATCCATGTTGTTTATTCTGTCAAAAAATAAACTCTTGGATTCATTAATATTTTGTATTAATGTTTTACACATCTCAGTTTCCTTCAGTTCACCTTGGATTTTGGTTATTTCTTGTCTTCTGCCAGCTTTGGGGTTGGTTTGGTCTTGTTTCTGTAGTTTCTCTAGGTGTGATGTTAGGTTGTAATTTGATATCTTTCCAACTTTTATGTGGGTCTTTAGCACTATACATTTCCCTAACACTGCTTTAGTTATGTCTTAGAGATTCTGGTATGTTGTATTTTGTTCTCATTAGTTTCAAAGAATTTCTTGATATCTGCCTTAATTTCATTGTTTACCTAGAAGTCATTTAGGGGTAGGTGGTTTAATTTCCATGTAGCTGTATGGTTTTGAGCTTAGTATTGACTTCTGTTTTTATTGTGCTCTGGCCCGAGAGTGTGTTTGTTATGATTTTGGTTTTTAAAAATTTGCTGAAGATTGTTATATGGCTGATTGTGTGATTGATTTTAGAGTATATGCCATGTGCAGAAGAGAAGATTGTATGTTGTGTTTTTAGTTAGAGAGTTTGGTAGATATATGTTAGGCCCATTTGGTCAAATAATTGAGTTCAGGTTCTGAAAATCTTTGTTAGTTTTCTGCCTCGATGATCTGTCTAATACTATTGGTGGGGTATTTCTCTTCATAGGTCTCTAAAAACTTGCTCTATGAATCTGGGTGTTCCTGTGTTTGGTGCTATGTATTTAGGATAGTTAGGTCTTCTCATTGAACTGAATCCTCTACCATTATGTAATGACCTTCTTTTTCTGTTTTTGATCATTGTTGGCTTAAAGTCTGTTTTGCCTGAAATTAGAATAGCAATCTCTGCTTTTTCATGTGTTTTGTTTGCTTGGTAGATTTTTCTTCCTCTCTTTATTTTGAGCCTGTGGATTTCATTACATCTGAAATGGGTCTCTTGTAGACAGCATACAGTCAGGTTTTGGTCCTTTATCTAGCTTGCCATTCTGTGTATTTTAATTGGGGCTTTTAGCCCGTTTACGTTCAAAATTAATATTGTTGTGTGCAGGTTTGATCCTGTATTTGTGGTGTTAGTTGATTATTATTATGCAGAATTGGTGTGTGGTTATTTTATATTGTCAATGGTCTGTGTACTTCAGTGTGTTTTTGTGGTGGCCAGCAATGGTGTTTCCATATGTAGCACTCCCTTAAGGACCTCTTATCTAGTGGTAACAAATTCCCTTTGCATTTGCTTGCCTGGAAAGGATTTTATTTCTCCTTTGCTTATGAAACTTAGTTTGACTGGATATAAAATTCTTGGTTGGAATTTATTTTCTGTGAGAATTTTGAATATAGGCCCCCAGTCTCTTCTGGCTTGTAGGGTTTCTGCTGAAAGTTCTGCTGTTAGCCTAATGCGGTGACCTTCTTTTTTTCTCTAGCTGCCTTTAACATTTTTTTTTTTTTCATTTTGACCTTGGAGAATTTGATGACTATGTGTCTTAGGGATGGTCATCTTGTATAGTGTCTTACAAGCGTTCTCTGAATTTCCTGAATTTGAATATTGGCCTCTCTACTGAGGTTGGGGAAATGTTCATGGGTGATATCCTCAAATATGTTTTCCAAATTGCTTGTTTACTCTCCCTTTCTTTCAGGGACACCAGTGAGTTATAGATTTGGTCTCTTTACACAGTTTCACATTTCTTGGAGGTTTTGTTCATTCTCCTTTATTGTTTTCTTTTTATTTTTGTCTGACTGAGTTATTTCGGAGAACCGGTCTTTGAACTCTGAGATTCTTTTCTCAGCCGGGTCGATTCTTTTTTTTTTTTAATTTTTTTTTTTAATTATACTTTAAGTTTTAGGGTACATGTGCATGTGCATTGTTGGTGTGCTGCACCCAGTAACTTGTCATTTAACATTAAGTATATCTCCAAATGCTATCCCTCCCCACTCCCCCACCCCACAACAGGCCCCAGTATGTGATGTTCCCCTTCCTGTGTCCATGTGTTCTCATTGTTCAATTCCCACCTATGAGTGAGAACATGTGGTGTTTGGTTTTTCATCCTTACGATAGTTTGCGTTGATTCTGCTGTTAATACTTCTGGTTATGTTATGAAATTCTTGAAGTGAATTTTTCAGCTTTATCAGTTCACTTTGGTTCTTTCTTAAAATGGCCATTCCATCTTTTATCTCCTATATTGATTTATTGTATTCTTTAGAGTCCTGGGATTGGTTTCAACTTTTTCCCAAATCTTGACAATCTTCGTTCCTGTCCATATTCTGAATTCTATTCCTGTCATTTCAGCCTTCTCAGCCTGGTTAAGAATCATTACAGGGAAACTAGTGCTGTAGTTTAAAGGTAAGAAGACACTCTGGTTTTTCGAATTGCCAGAGTTCTTGCACTGGTTCTTTCTCAACTGTGTGGGCTGATTTTCCTTCAGTCTTTGAAGTTGCTGTTCTTTGGATTCTTTTTTTTTTTTTTTTTTTTTTTTTTTTGCTTGTATCTTCTTTGATGCCTTTGGGTGTTTGATTATGGCATAAGGTGGATTTAGTCAACTGGCTTCAATTCTAGTTTGCTCCTACGTCTTGCAGGAGCCCCTTCCAATTACTGTCTCCATGACCACATTTCTGGTCCACAAGGCTCCCTGATGCAGGAGTCACAGTTGGCAGACAGGCCATATCTTTACCAAATCAGCCCTAATCTACTCTCTGAGTGCTTCCTGGTAGAATGTAAGGTTGCATCTGCCCACAGAGTTCAGGCAGAAGTGGGACTGCTTGGCTGGAAGCTCTAGCAGGTGTGGCCCATCTGGCTATGAGAGGTGAGGGTGGGTGAAGTTGCCTGCCATGCCATCCAGGTGTTTCCAAGGCAATAGGAGGCTGTGCCACTTGGCAAATTCAGGTAGAAGTAGGACTATTGGGCTGAAAGTGCTAGCAGTCATGGCTTGCCTGGCTATGAGAGTTGGGGTCGGGTGGAATCACCAACTCTGCTGTCCTAGCATTTCCTGGGAAAACAGGAGGCCATGCCTGCTGGCTAAGTTCAGACAGAAGCGGGACCGTTTGTCTGTAAGCTCTAGCATGTGTTGCCCACCTAGCTACCACTGGCAAGGGTGGGGTTGCTTACTGTGCCATCTGGTGGCTTCCTGGAACAACAGGAGGGCTGTGCCTGCCAGCTGAGTTTCCACAGAAGCAGCACTCCTGGGCCAGAAGCTCTAGCAGGCATTGCCTGCCTGGCTCCCAGTGGCAGGGGTGGGTTGGGTCACCTGTCCTGCCATTCGGGTGCTTCCCGGAACAACAGGAGGCTGCAGCTACCAGCCAAGTTCAGGCCAAAGCAGGACTGCTGGGCTGGAAGCTGGTGCTGAGCTTTGTCTGGCAAGGGGATGAAGCAGTCTTACAGCTCCCAAGCACCATGACTGTGGCCTCTACTGGGGCTATGGTGCTGGTGCTAGTCTGCCCCGGGGACCAAGGCTTGTGGAGGTCTCCTTGGACTTGGGAGTTGCCCCCACAAAATGTCCAGGTGGCTCTCTGCCTAAGTTTAGAAGCATGGGGGTGGGGCGGGGTGTCAAGGGGATTCTTCTACTCCCAGTTTTCTCCAGTTCCCTGTGGAGAGTGTGAATCCCCAGGGGACTCTCACTCACTCACTCTTTCCCAAGTTGCTGGTTTTTTGCAAGTCAGAGAGGCTCTCTTGGCTCCATGTTGAGCCCAAAGAAGCTGGTACCCAGCTTCACCCCTCTCTGTCTATGTCCACCTGCTGCCTTGGTGGGTCCCAACGTGGTTTCTCCTAGCCCTTCTTTTTTTTTTTTTTTAAGTTTACTTGGTAAATCGCTTTCCAGTCTTTTACTTTTAATCTGTTTGTATTTTTCTATTTAAAATGGGCTTTAAAAATCTAATTCTCCAAATTCTGCCTTTTAATTTTAGACTGTTTACATTTAATGAAATTATCAGTATGATTTTAATATGCCATCTTGTTATTCGTTTTCTATTTGACCTATTTCTTCATTCTTTTTATCCCCTTGCACTCCTTTCATTTGGATTAGTTGCCTTTTTTTTGTTTGTTTGTTTTTTTGTTGAGACAAAGTCTCGCTGTGTTGCCCAGGCTGGAGTGCAGTGGTGTGATCTCGGCTCACTGCAAGCTCCGCTTCCTGGGTTCAAGTTATTCTCCTGCCCCAGCCTCCTGAGTAGCTGGGACTACATGTGCCCGCCACCACACCTGGCTAATTTTTGTGTTTTTAGTAGAGATAGGGTTTCACTATGTTGGCTAGGCTGGTCTCAAACTCCTGACCTCAAGTGATCAGCCTCCCAAAGTGCTGGGATTACAGACGTGAGCCACTGTGCCCAGCCATGTTTCTTCTTATTTCTAGTAAGTTTGATTGGATGTTGGACATTGTGAATTTAACCTTGTTTGATACTGTATATTGTTCTATTTCCTTAAAGATTATTGAACTCATTCTGGCAGGTAGTTTAGTTACTTTTCA